>NW_017263690.1:0-304081 GCF_001662655.1 Pseudogymnoascus verrucosus
TACTACTCGAGTAATTACTCGAGTAGTACTCGCAACGAGTAGTACTCGGGCAACACTGATAAAACTAGTGCCCTCTTAACAAATGACTTTCTAAACAAATGGCATTTTTAGTACCTACGTTCTAGGTTATAAGAGAAAGTTGGGCACATAATGAGATTTAGTTTAAGGATACTACTACTATTCTCTTTTATATGTTCTTCCTATTTTAAACTACATGTGTGATCACCCACACGCTAGTCGCATCTTCTGCTGCTTATATATAGGGATGTTTAATAGGGAACCTCAATGACACCGTTTGCAACAGAGTTGCAGCTTGGGTCACCCATGTTACCTCCGTTGCCAAACATCAACTTCTTCTTGCCCTTCACAGTAATGATTCTCAAGCTACGCGAGTAAGCTGACCACTGGCCCACATCGACAACCTTCCATCCTTGTGGGTCAGCATTATCACTGTTAATGAAAACCGGTTCCTGAGAGCCACCGCTGGCAATAATCACGCCTGAACCGTCGCTCTTTCCTGGGTTGGCAGTCCAGATGACATAAGGGGAGCCGTAGGGAACGCTGTGGTTGGTATTGTTCCCGACAAGAGCAATGCCTGTCGCCGAGTTGAAGTTGAGGGGATTTGCAGCGGTCTTGTAATACACTGCACACTTTCCTGAACCACAGTACTCGTATGTCATGATGTATTGGTTTGTAGACTCGATGTGCGCGACGGTGGTCATGCCGGGTCGATCATTATATGCAGAATAGGCAACGTCGTTGACTAGGGCAGACCAGGTGTGGAGATCATTGGTGGTAACGTGTACCAATTTTTGGGAATGTGCTGAGTCACGTTGATCAGAGAAGTAGCACACCAGTTGGCCGTTGTACATCATGAGGAAGGGCTCCCAGATCGCTGCATGGCCGCTGGTGATATCCTCGGGGCCATTCCCGAAGGCGATGTGACTGACAAAGTTCCAGGTTTGCGCATTGTCTTGACTGACGTAAAGGTCAATATAGACTCCGCCTGTCAGACTAAATGGGGTGGAAACGCCTGCAGCAAGTATTGTACCAGCGGCATATCCGCCGAACGCTTGAGGCAGAGTGTATAAGAACGGTTGGAAGCGCATACCCCAGCCGTTGACCTTGTCTGTGATAGCCGAGAAGTTGGACCAGGTTGCGCCTCCATCCACTGATTTGTAGATGGGATGGGTGACCAAGGGAGGTTCTGCTGGGTAGTTCTCCCATGTCATGAGGAGAGATTCATCTGGAAGCTGGAGAGAGCGTGCATAGAGAGTCTTCCATTGCACGGCGGTGGCAGCTGGAAAGAACAGGATGTTATCGTTAAAGTCTGTAAATGCAGATGGAGTTGGGTTTGGAGTGACACAGGCCGATGTCGAGAGGATGGATGGCAGTAAAAACAGGCCGCTGATGAGCTGGGTGTAATGCATAGTGTTTGATAGCATATAGATAGAGATGGTCGATTTTGCTTGTGGAAATGAGACTGTAGGATGCGATGATAATAGGAAGAGCTGTCCTAAGAGAGTAGATTGTTGGACTTTAAATACTTATTCCGATGTCGAACGCTTAGTCTGAGGTCGAATTTGAGAAGGTTCGTCAAAAATAAGCAAACACTAGTCTATCCTTCCCCACGGGGAAGCTGATTGAGGGGCGGTGGTTCTGCATGCATAGTGCACGAAATGTTATTCTTGGGGAGTGTCGGTATCTCGTAACTTTGTACCCCGCAAACTAAAGAAAACCCGGGGAATTGTGGGTTTACCAGGTTAGATGTATTGGTCTTGTGGTTGTCTGTTCCTTTCCATGGGGAAGCCGACTTAGGGGCTGCTCCGCATGCACAGTGCACAAAGGGTCCTTCTTGGGGAGCGTTGGATTTGTGGAGTAAATACTCCGCAAATCTGGAGAGATTGGGGAGGTGTGGAGAAACTCGTGTGGCTAAAACATGTAGGGGGGACTAGCCCGTACCCCGAGGTCAGCCACAAGGCATTGTGGGGGGCTTGCGGAATATCGGCAGCGAAGACATCCAATAGCATTTTGCGATAATTCCCAAGCAAGAAACCCTACGGCAAGGTGAGGCGCATTGCGGGGTAGGTGGTACACTGTGGATACGGTATATGTATGGCCGCTGTATATATGGCCCGATAATCCGCACTTCGAATTTGCGTCCTTTCGCCAAGGGTCACTATGCAGCAGGAACTACCGCCCCCACAGGGTCAGATACGCTCTTCAACCAAGAGATCTGTCTCAGTTAGCAGGGCAAGTGCGGCCTATCCGAGAAAAAGAGCAGTGACAGCATGTCAAGTTTGCCGTGCTCGGCGAACCAAGTGCGATCAGAAAAAGCCCTCCTGCTCGTTTTGTACCAGCATCGGAGCGGAGTGCAACTCGGATCCTGGGTCCCTATCCGCCTTTGACCCGGCAAGCATTGAGATCATTGAGCGACTAGATAGTCTGCAACGAAAGCTCGATTCCTTTTCCCAAGTCCCACTTTTGGACTCTGTTGTGCAATTCAACGACGGAAATGGCGGAGATAAAAACGCACACCATAATAACAAACCCCTCGGAAACTTCTTACCCGGAACCCTGGATGCAGTTCTGAAATGGCCAGTTTTCGAGCACTTTACTCTGCCTGTCGTACAAACTCCTAGCCAATGCAGCCCAGCCTCACCATGTTCCTCCACACAAGCACCTTCCATTAGCGATGAGCTCCATCCAGCAGCATGCAATCAGTGGCTAGATGCCTTCTTCCGTCATGATCATTGCAAGAATCCGGTCTTGAATGAGCAGGATACTCGACGCTTAGTTCGCAAAGTCTGCCAGGAAGGCGTGGGCTGGGATGCCGAATCATGTTTGGTACTTCTTGTCTGTGCGAATGGTGCTCTGGCTCGTCCTTTGTCCAGCCCTTCCATCTCTACCGATGAAGTTGCTTCGTCGATTTCTAATGCCTTATTCACGGCATCATTAAAGCGACTTGGAACCGCGATGGGGTCTACGGGTGTTGTGCAGGCGCAATGTCTCTTTTTCGCCGGTGTTTTTCTGATGTCCACTCTACGGCCCTTCGACGCATGGCGCATGTTTCTGCAGTCACTCGCTATCTGTCAGAGTTTCACGCACTGTAATCAACCTGACTCTATTAGTGACGACAGGTCCAGGTCCACTGTAGAGGCTGAGGAAAGCATTTACTGGTCATCATGGAAGTCAGAGCGGGAGTTGAGGTGGGAATTAGGCCTCCCCGACTTTGATGAAATGGGTCTTAACACTCCACCATCCTTCCCGAGCTGTTCTGAAAGTTGCGAAGCCGACCATCTTCGAGCCTGGTGCTTCTATTTATCTGAGATTTCACTTTGGCGATTGGAGACAGCAGCAAAGAACGAAATAAAAAGACTCGTCCTCGAGACACCAGCTCAGGTCTTTGAGGCTCTAGCTGAAAAGGCTGAAGAAAATGTTCAGCAAGTCATTGCCTGGCAAGATTCATTGCCAGGCAGTGTGAGCATTGCGGAACACGAGTTACCAACGGGAGATGACGGTGATATTCTTAGATTCATTCTCAGAGGGCGTACCACATACTTCCATGAGCTGATTTCATGGCCTTTCATCTACGCTGTGGTAAACGATGGAGAAGAGACACTACATATCAGACAATGGGCAGCAAGAGGCTTTGATTTTCATCTCAAAAGACTAAGTATCAACCGTCCAGGATTTTACCACAGACATCATGGTACTTGGCTAATGATACGGTCTTCTGCTCGGAGTGCATGTATCTTGCTTGCGGGCGCCCAGGCTTCATCCACGTCTCAATTATTACCACCCAACTGGCAGGAGGCTGTCGAAGCCACTATTTCGATGCTACAGTTCTGGTGCAACGATAGCGCAGGACTTTCTGTTACTGTTGATCTTTTGAACCGCCTTCTTTTAAACGTTTACGATAAACAATAAAGCCGCGCAGAAGTTTTCTTTAGGAAGATGATCTACGTACATCAAATAAGAAACAATAGTTCTCGACAAGCGGCGACCGAGTTCTTACTATTCTCCTACTGCTACTTGAGCCACATACAGCACGCTCTTTCTACGCCGAACGTGTGACTCAAACCTTCTACTGCAATTATAATGACAGCGGACACGCGGGTCACTAGACACAATACACTCGATGGATCTAAAAAGGCGCTGGAGATCTCTCTTGGAGAGATGAAACCTAAAAGAAGTCTATGGACACTATGTATAAGAGGGCTTGCTTAATGCGAGTGCTTGGGGCCGTATGGGTGTTGTAATAATAATCTTGTGCCTGTTATGTGCAGGTTTTCCTTCTCTGTTCTAAAACAATACCAATGTCACAACCTTATTATTCGTGTATCAACCAACGTTGCTCACCAGTTGAGTCTTTACAACATAGTAATCGCTCGTAGTGCCTTTGAATCGCCTGCAAAAGCCGCAACCTCGATTGTGACTTCCTTACCTGGCAATACGAATTCACCAGCCACCCACCTCTGAAGAGGTCTCACTGACACGTCCATTGTGACGTCTTTAAATTGCCCTGCATCCAAGTCTATCGGAAGAAATCCCAAGAGCACTCGAGACGGGAAGTCAGGCATCTCTGCAAGTCCATAGACTTGAATAACATGCCTTCCGTCGCGCGGTCCGTTATTTGCGACGTTGACATGAATCTGTATTGTATCCATAATGTCGCTAGAGCCCAAAGTGCCTATGCGAAGATCGGTGATGGAGAAGGAGGTGTATGACAGTCCAAAACCCAGAGGAAATCTAGCTTCTACACCGAGCCTGTCGAGCAGGCTCTGTCCATGCCAACGGTCGTATTTGATCTCTGTCGCTTCAATGTCGAAATATGGGAGATGGCTCTCATCCTTGGGAATAGAGAAAGGCAACCTCCCACTAGCATCGGTGTGGCCAATCAAAACATCAGCCAAACCGTGGCCACCTTCTGAACCCGCATACCAACTCATAACAGATGCAGGGACTTGGTCTATCCATTCCTCCATAATAACAGCACCCGCAGCTATTATGGACACAACCGTATATGGATTCACGGCTGTGACAGCCGTGATCAATTCAACATCGTCAGGTCGCAAACGGAGCGACCTGCGATCCCCACCAGCCCCAACTTCAAGTGCAGAGTCCAGCTTGCCACCGCTTGTATCACCCTTTACAATCGCAAGTGTTTCTTTCTCTTCATCTGTTTCTGCCAGAGGAAACAGGTCCAACAGGCAAATATCAGACTGTAGAGAAGGAACAACGTATTCACCCTCATCGGTCGCATTATACCCTACCACACAAATAACAAGATCGACCTTCTCAGCAAGTTCCCTTGCCCGTTCCACCGAATCTGATTCCTCGAGGATAATATCAGCGTGAGGAAATGCGGCCCTTAATCCCTCGACTGGCGTCACTACATGAGGAGCAAAGACTTGAGAAGAACCCTTATCACCGGTATTTGGAACATTTGCTAGTCGGCCGACCACAGCGATTCTCGATATCTTCGTCGCATCGAGTGGCAGCAGAGGCTTACCATCAGCTGTAACTGGTTCATTCTTCAATAGAACGATGGATCGACCTGCTACCTCCCGAGCCAATGCCCTGTGCTCCTCGCAGAACACGATGGAGGATTCTGGCTGACTTGCACTAGTGTTCACTGCAAACTCAAGCTGCTTCCGTAGTATTCTTGAACAGGCCACGTCTACAACCGACCAGTCAAGCTCTCCGGATTCCAGTGCTTCCGTAAGGCCCACGGCCCTCTGTTGTGTGAAAGGGGCCTCAATATCCAGACCATTTTTCAAAGAAAGTGGAGCATCTCGAAGACCGAAAATAAAGTCTGACAGAACGAACCCATCGAATTTATACTCGTGTCGTAGAATATCCGTGAGCAGAAGTCGACTTTGACCAGCCCATTCGCCATTAACTGCGTTGTAGGAGGACATCACAGATGCCGCACCGCCCTCGATGATGCGTTTAAAATGGGGGAGATAGACTTCGTGTAGAATGTCCTCTTCGACTCTCACATCTACTCGAAAGCGAGCATTCTCCATCGAGTTTAGCGCAAAGTGCTTCACACAAGCCATGATATGTTTCTGCACACCTTGTGTAAGGGCAAGACCGAACTCTCCTAACAGTATAGGGTCCTCGCTGTACGTCTCTTGAATTCGACCCCATGCAGGATGCCGCGGCAAATTGACACACACACCTGCAAAATAATTTGCACCCTGTGCTTTTGCTTCTAGTCCGATTGCATCGCCGATACGTCGCTCTAGATTGATGTCCCAAGTTGCACCGCGAGCCATGGGCACTGGGAAGGCGGTCGAAGCGCCCATGACAACTCCACGAGGGCCGTCTGTGAACCGGATGCCGGGGATTTCCAAGCGTGGGATTGCACCCATAACAAAAGGTACCCGGTTGTAACGGTCACGAAGGATTCCTCGTAGACCTTCGTAGAATGGCGCATCACCGTCGAGGAGATGGAGACGCTCGGTTTTGCTCAATTCCGAGAGCAGTCTTTGCGTTGTTTGAGACAAAGGCTCCCCGTTTCTATGGGCTTGAACTGCATGCTGAAATGTGTACGTCGGTGCTGCCGTTTGTCCCAAATGGGCGTCTCTGGGCAAAGTAGAGATTGTAGTTGTCAACATCTTGTTGTCGTCTAAGGGATGCGATCTCAATGGGCTAGGGGAATTGGTTCACGGTGAAGAACGATGGAGCAAGCTGCAAAGCAATGGTAGTAGACAAAGTCAGGATGTAAATCATATTTCAGTCTACTTTCTCAAGTGCAAGGACCATATGATGCCCACAAAAAAAGTACACTTATAGGCAGATGCTAAACACCGAAGTCATTTTTTGAGCA
Organism: Pseudogymnoascus verrucosus; assembly: GCF_001662655.1. Lineage (NCBI taxonomy): Eukaryota > Fungi > Ascomycota > Leotiomycetes > Thelebolales > Thelebolaceae > Pseudogymnoascus > Pseudogymnoascus verrucosus. Next base: position 6,839 of record NW_017263690.1, read on the forward strand.
TCATATCGCAAAAGTACTTTGATCGGAAGGAAGAGCATTCCTTACATTTCTCCCGACATTCCCCTTGACAGTCTTGATCAGCTGGGGAATATCGGCAGGGGAAGGTCAGCAAGGGAAGGCCAGCACGGGAAGGTTGGTAGGGGAAGGTCGGTAGGGGAAGGTCGGCAACAGAAGACTAATAGTTCTAGAGAGACTGTTAGATCTTGCGTGTGCGCTAAATGAACACCATTTGCTACCAAACTTCGTACATCATTATTGTCCACTTATTACGGCTCCACTAACTTAGAGAGTACGCTAGCCGCGAAGTATCGGCAACAACAGACAAAAAATACGAGATAGTCCTGCTAGCGCAGCACTTCTACAACTTAGCATCCGTCTTGGTGTTGGTCCATGCTTATTTCAAGAACGCCCACCTAATAATGCACCACTATGTAATTCAGCTTGTCGTTATCCTTGCCATATAAGTGCTAGAAAATTGCACTACCGTATTAGACTGGATCCATTATTCTGCCAAGCTAAGGAACGCGAGCCGTTGTGGGGACTGGGGACCCCACAAGATGCTGTGCTGTACTGAAGGTCTCCAGGCGACTAACTCGCCCTCCTGGCATGCTATATAACTCACGGCATCGTCTCGAGACTTTTGTACTCAGTTTCCTCAACATACGCAGGTTGCCAACACGTCTCGTAACATGGCCATCAATCCTAGGACTTACCAAGTAGGCTGTCCTGTGCATCTTACCTTTGCATATGCTAACACTACTAAACAGTTTCTGGTTGGAGTTTTTGCCTCATTCGGCTCGTTCCTCTTTGGGTACACATCTCCATACAAATTTTCAAAATTCGACTTCTAAGCTCGTGCAGATATGATCTCGGTGTCATCGGTGGCGTCGTCGCTGCTAAATCTTTTGAGTCTACCTTTAAAAGTCCAAGCCCAAATGAGACGTACGTCCACATCATATCTAGTTCGTGATGGTAGCTAATTCTATTCAGTGGCGCTATAGTCTCCGTTTTTACCGGCGGTGCCTTCGTTGGTGCTGCTGTTGCCGGACCTTTGGGTGATTGGTTTGGTCGCAGACTCACCATCATGACGGGTGCTATTGTCTTTTGCCTAGGTGGCGGCCTTCAGACGGCTGCTCAGAACCTTGGGTTTTTATACTCTGGAAGACTTATTGCGGGAGTAGGCGTTGGGGTCATGGTTATGATCATTCCACTGTACCAAGCCGAGATTGCTCACCCTTCTATTCGTGGACGTATCACCGGTCTCCAACAGTTTATGTTAGCCATCGGAGCCACTGTCGCTGGTAAGTATCTTTATTCTTAGAATAACTTAACGATGCTGACCTTTCCATAGCTTGGACTACGTATGGCACCAATCTCCACCTTGGCCCTACTGACAACAACCAATGGCGCATTCCTCTTGGAATCCAGATTGTTCCTGCTGGAGTACTGGCCATCCTTATTCTGCTCTTCCCTGAATCTCCTAGATGGCTCATCGATCACGGCAAGTCGGACCAAGGCTTGAAAACTCTAGCTCAGCTGCACGCTAGTGGCAACGTCCAGGACGCCTGGGTCCGATCCGAATACGAGCAGATTGAAGTCGCTATTGCTCACGAGCATGAAAACTCTGCTAAGGGGTATCGTGATTTGTTTACAAACAAGTCGAGCTTCCGACGTCTCGTTCTCGTCACCGCACTCCAAGCATCTGTACAGATGACAGGTGTTTCAGCAATTCAGTACTTCTCTCCTCAAATTTACGCCACCTTGAAAATCCCCACGCAAGATGCCTTGAAGTACCAAGGTGTTAGTAATATTCTATCTACTCTTGCAATTCTTTGCACTATTCTCTTCATAGACCGACTTGGCCGCCGCTGGCCCTTGATCATTGGCAACCTAATTAATTGCCTCTGTTTCATCATCGTCACAGCTGCAATTGCATCTTTTCCAAACGCATCGCCATCGGCTCAACATTCTTTGGGCTGGGCTTTCATTGCGACAAACTGGATGTACCAGATATCGTTCTCGTTTACATGTGGTTCTCTATCGTGGATTATTCCTGCAGAGATCTTCGACACTAAGACCAGGTCTAAGGGTGTCTCCATCGGCGCGATGGTCTCATTCGCCTTCAACACGATGATTGGACAAGTTACCAGCCCGGCTATTGACAGCATTAACTGGCGCTACTTTTTAGTGTTTGTTGTATGCAACTTTACCAATGCCGTCTTCTTCTGGGCGTTTATGCCCGAGACCGCGAAACGCCCACTCGAGGAGATGAATACCCTGTTTAGTGGCTCGTCATGGTTTGTTCCGACAATGCGGAGGGAGGACTTCGAGACCCATGATCTAGAACATAGGCTGGCAGAGATAAAAGAGAAGGAGAAGGCAGTAACTGTTGAGGATTCCGCGGATTTCTAAAGCACTATGATGAATTTAACAACGTATAACTTAGTTATAACATCCGTATTTTATAACACATCAAACTAGCACTACTAATAGTTTAATGTATACCGGTCTATATTCACTAGCTTTAATAATCTAGGCTTTAGTAGGCCTACTCACGCCTAATAAAAGACTACATATGCTCTCATTCCTACCTATCTAGACTAAATAACCTTTAGTTAGAAGGGGAGTCTGCGATGTCGTTTGCTTAGTATTCGGACACTAGTGTTAGGACTCTAAATGAGGGTGTGACAACGGACGCTAAACACTATGTCGTATTCACCTGGACCACCCAATGGAAGGGCGATCCGTGCCGAGTACGCGATTCTTGATTGAGCATGGTCAATAACGTCTCGACGACTTCCAATACGCCTCTTCTTTCGACATGGTTTAATCACAGTTAGCTCCCCAAATCAACTGCAGACACAGATAGGTTATATAGCATGTTGGTCGTCCCTACCTATGTACCTCCTCCCATCTTTGAATTTCCCACCAGGGTTTCACTACTAGAAGTCCGCGCCTCGAATTCCCTCGCTGCGTCTACCTTGCCTCCAGGGCTCGTGGCCATCTTCGCTGGTGCAACCAGCGGCATTGCTGAGGCAACGCTAAAGCAATTTGCAAAGCACATTGTGAGACCGCGCATCTACTATATCGGCGAGTTCGAGGAAGCCAGTGACCGTGTAGCCAAAGATCTGAAGAAGATTAATCCGGAGGATGAGTACATCTTCGTCAAGGCGGACCTCATTACAGTCAAAACGGTGGATGAAGCCTGTAAAAATATTAAGGCTAAGGGGGAGACTCTCAATCTCCTCTTTTTGACTATGGGAGTGGGAGACTCATATCAAGAATATACAACAGCAATAACTCCTCACACCCGCGCCTGCTTTTTTCTGCACCTCCTCCCTCTTCTCCAAAAAACACAATCCTTCCGTCGCGTCGTCACCGTTTTCTATGACACCGAAAAGGACAACATCGCCGTCTCTGATATCCGGGGCCGCAACAACCCCCTCCGCCGCCATGCAGCCACATTCATGACGCTCCCTCTTGCCACAGCTATGGTCCCAGGCGTTTATTCGTCAACTGTTTTTCGGATCGTCTGAGGAGGAAAACCAAACCCAAAGCTACGGGGCTTTTGAGAGTTAAGAGGGTTATTGATCTTTTGCTCTATAAGCCAACGGGCAGCCAGGCGCATGCTATTTGTTTACTGCTACAAGCGCGAGGTATCTTGCTGGCGTGAAGGACGAGATGGCAGGCGTGCCAGTAAGTTCAGATGAAGCGGAGACTGATAGGGATGTGGCAACCGGGGTGTATTCTATCCAATTAAATGCAGAAGCCGAGAGGGCCAAGATGAGAAGGGCTTAGTTGTGGGCAAGGTATAAGAAAGGTGTGTTTCGAAATCAACCGCGACATGGGGGAGTACGATTTCGGTATTCTCCTCCGACAGATCTGGGAGTCTAAGATCTCGCCTACAAACCACATTTTCTACTATATACATTCATGTAGACAATCCAACCTCATTCGTAGTTTAATAGACTGGGTATTCATTCTACAATTCGCATCACTTATAGTCCATGTAATCGAAAAAAAAGTAGTAGGTCTGGGTGAATAATAATTTTTTGCATAATCACTGTGTCAGTATCTAACTTTCCACATTCCGCCAGCTCCACTGTGCTCCATAGACGGCAATCGCAGGTGGATTATCGGAGGCACATTCACGAGAACGATGTTCATATGTAGCTTCTGTGCCAAATAGAAGATCACGTTATTGCCCTGTTCTCTACAGATCTATTCCAAGCTACTAAGCTGGACGTGAAAGTAAATCAGAGTCCCTCCGAGCCCCCAAACGCTTTCAAAAGTAGCATCCTCGCCGACTACCATCCTGTACACGGTTCTGGCATACTCGCCTGCTTTCTTCGAATTTTCCACAGCCTTGTTCATCAAAAATATATTTCGAAGAAGAACAAAAGCTTCCACAAGATAATCCTGGAGCATCCCCCATCGCTCGATTGAAAATGGCGTCTGTGGAGAGTCGGTGCCACTTATGAGAAACCCTAGCCCAGTAAGAATTTTACCGGCAGCTACGATGCAATTTCTCGACTGGTTTTGAGATGCATAAGCTTGTGCCAAAGCCAACTGAGGGTCCCAGACGAGACGACGAGGGACTTTGTCTGCCGGCTGAGAATATGTCTGGTTCAATTCACCAACCAATCGCTCGATCCGTTTCAATGCGCCACTTCCCAATGAAGTTACCTTAAATGCCGTCTCTATGCTCTTTCTCAGCATTTCTCGCTTCCGCAAAACAGGAGGAGCTGTAGATTTGTTATCAGAGCATATGGAGCATGCACATTCAAATTCCCAATTCTCGAATTTTTTTTGGGCGTCTGTCGCATCGCCTTTGATGGGGCAGCGGTACCAGAATGAGAGCTCGGTGTCTTTTTTGATGTCGCAGGTTGCACGGATAATCATCATGTCGCCGATAAATGATCGACGGGTGTTGCTGGTGCAGCTGTGGTTGATGTATGACGATTGGGTCCAAATGCCGGTGGAATGAAAGGCACTATCTGGCTCTTCCTTATGGTCGCGAACTTTTTGTTGCGAGTTGATGCTGGAGAGTGGACAGCCAAAAGAGTTGAAGGCGATGGTTCGCTCCACCTGAAAACTATCAAAGCATGTTAGTAGAGCAAGTTGATTTTAGAGGGGTACTAACGTATCAACTATTGGTGTCTGGTCGACGACTGTCATGTCAACTCCTTTGTAATCCCCATGGTACAGATCCATGAAAGCTGAAGAAACCGAAGGATTATGGTACATCTTCTGAGCAATACTCGTAAGAAGATCAGCTTGTGTTCCCATAAAAGCTGTATTGGTTTCTGTGTTCATCAGGATGCTAATCGTCGATTCGCCTGCTTTTTTGGCATCCGATTCCTCGGGGGCGTAACAGTGAGCAAAGGCTTTCTCGCATAAAAGCAAGTCACCCGCTTTCACATCTTTTGTGACAAATAGTCCTCGGCCCTTGGATGCGGTCTGCCTGACTTCGATAGGCCCAATGTAGGTAGCATGATCCAGGTGAGGAGGCCTGAGCTTTTTGGCCTCTGCCTGAAGAAGTTTGAAGTCGAATTCTCCTGTCTTCTGCTCCTTCAGCCGGCTTTTGGCACGGTCCAGCGACGCACGAGCAAGAACATTGAGTGGATAAAGGCGGCAAAGCATCGCAAGTACGTTGTAGCATTCATCGAAGCGCCCGAGATGGTACAGGGCCTCTCCCGCCCTGAACATCGCTTTCTCAGAAGCATTCTCGCCAAAGTTGGAAAATCCTGTATCGGATAGGGCGGCGTCAAATTGTTTCGTCCGGAGAAAGGCGAGAGATCTGTTGCGCTTGATAGTGTCTGCCTCGTCGGCCGAAGTTGGTTGTGCAAGTGCATCAGAGTAACTACGGGGCCATCAGTATGAAATATGCTTGCTTGATGAATATACTCACATAGCAATAGATTCCCAGAATTTGCCTTCTTTCATTGCCAAGTTCCCCTTCAGCTTCAATTCCTCGGCCGACACCTCAACTTCGATGACACGCGGTTGCCAATCTGATGGGATCCTATCATCGCTGCTCTTGAGCTGAACAATATCAGAGAGATGGTCTGCACGCAACCCATACTCTCCATCGCTCATCATCTTGTAGTAGGGTTCCTTCACAAGAAGTATAATCCCCGTATCCGCGATGTCAGTTGCAGGCCGTGTTTCCTCATTTTCCTGCTGGTACATCTGTAACGACACAACATCCTTGTTTTTGTCTTCGGCCAGCACCATTATGGCCGTCATCCGGTTGGGGGGTGTAATGCATCGTAGCAGTATATACCTGCCTCGGTGATGCGTCTCGAGTAGAAGCTCATCAATCGTGATATGTTTGAGATCGGCCACTGGAGTGGTGCATGGAGGATATGCTGGTGCAATGAATGATGTATGAATAAAATAGCCGGGTTTGTTTTGACCCACGGGCCTCATGGACATCATGAACCTCATGTACGCATATTCGGGGGGCTTTCGATCGTTGGGTCGCTCACCTTGACGTTTTTTGGCTTCCTCCAAAGTCTTCTTGAACTTGTTCAAGAGATCCACATGCTGTGAGCTAACATCATGAGCATCCATCTGAAGCAATAGCTATTGTTTTGCTCTGGTTGTGTGGTGGTTTTGTGTTGACTGATGCTGCGAGTAAGACAGCCAGTTTCCAAAAATGTTGTTGTAATATTTCACCCTGTCATCACGAACGAAACTAGGCTGTCAACCCTTTTTAGGACCTATAATCCTCCTTATTCAAACAGTAGTCCAACAGTTTTCTTTGTTTGTTTGCTAGTGCAATTACTACATTACTACTCTTGCACGTACTAGATGATTCCTCGGTCCCGCCGGGAGCCTACTGCTGATACAGTAGCAGCACATATCACACATATCACCAAACGAGGCTCGCAATCAAATAATCAGGTAATCACAGAACGCTCTCAAAGGAGTCTAAGTACGTTCTTAAAGGCGGCTAAGTGCGTTCTTTGGGACTCATGGAATTAGTTGACCCCAACTGCATACATAGGCCAGAATTTCTACATAAGTTGATCGCCACCCAGCACCATAAGGAACAACACGGTCTACAGACGATCCACCGCCCACTCAACCACACAAAGGTAAATACTTCCAGTTTTTCACGTATCAAGTCATAATTGCTCACCTACATACAGCTTTTCATTCTCACGGTTGCCACCTACAAGTCAAGATGCCTATCTCCGAAGAGAAACAGAAGGTCATCTCAAAAGCCATCGAAGACTGTGGCTTATCGCCCGATCTATTCGAAACATTCAAGAAGATCGCTGAGGATGATGATGGATTCGGCAATGACGCTTTATACCGTTGCATCGTCCAAGCTGGCAAGACTATCAAAGTTTTGAAGGAGACATTCAATGAGACTATCCTGCTATCCTTAGCCAAATTATGCCCATGTTTCGTCAACTCCAGGCCGACAATGACCCCCGCAAGGGCAAGATTGAATCCGATCGTAAGTTTCATGCAAAGCTCTCGATAGAACCTTGTTAACTCAGGTTTGTTCTAGCTTCCACCGTACGATTGTACCTTTCCGCTCCCGTCGCCCTCAGCAAGCCACCAACCATGCCCGCCAACAAGGAACCAGAGCAGGAGAAGTGACAAAGGCCGGTTTGAGAAATGGCTTTCGATGAAGGGGGCTACTATGGACGCAAGGTGGAATGAGATAACAGTAATTGAATGTCAAACTTGATCCTGTGCCCACTTGTGTAATGCTCCATATGCTATTGAAACTCATAAATTGTGATGTTATATTTGGGTACGATCACGGAAAGGCTTCTCATTCAGCCTTCTATCTACCAACGGCCTTCAGCCAACAATTCCCATTTGCCTCCGCTCACTCTCGAGCAACGTCGCATCGAGAATGCACTTTCAGGACGGTTTTTGTTTATACCAAACGGATTCACGGGTGCTAGAGTGATGTACGCGGCAAATCACAGATAGATCCCCCCCTAAAAGCGAACACATTGCGCGGAAGTAGCTGGCAAGCTGTCAGGAAGCGGTGGTGCAGGGAGTTGAAGAGAGGAAAACATGAGGATACAAGTAGGTACGGGACAAACCCATATTTTAAGCTTCCTGCCTCGCAACCCCTCGCCTTTCCGATGGGACACAGCAACAAACAGACAGCTCAAACCCAACAGAGTAGAAGAGTAGAAGAGTAGAAGCCAAGAACTTTTCGCACACATAGCACACATCATGCATCAAAATCATGCATCACGCAAACATCATACAAAATTCACATCAAAACGTGCACGCAAAAAGCACACTCGCATCCAGCATCGTGATAATCATCATCATGAATTCAAGCAAACAGGTCGCCCACGGAATCTCTAGCTTCCAAAGACAAGACAAACGCCACATCCAATCCACACATATGCATCACAGCCACAAAGCCCTCTTCCAAGCCCCAAGAGAAGAAGGTAAAAATCGAAGAAGAAATAGAGAGAAAGAATAGAGAGATCACAACATCACAGAAAACAAAAGCCCGCAGCAAAACGAACACAATAAAGATGAAGACACCGCACAAAGATAATTCGATCGATCCAGTCAACATGCATTAAATCTCCACATCCAGCCGCCCACCCCTTTCCATCCCCCTTCGTCAAAACATAAGATAGCTAGCGCTCTCCCCTTCTCTGTCTCTCGTATCTTGGTTCCTTGTTTCCCGTTTTCCCCAGTTTCGCAAATTTGTGCACTATTAATACAGTTTCCTCCCAACGCACGCGCCGCATATAAACGTATGATATCCTCCACCCAACCCCCTATCCTAGTCTGCAGTCTCCTCAAAGTCGTCCACAGCTTCCTCTTGACTGCCCCCTCACACAGGGCTTGTCCTGGTATCATTACCCTCCTAGTCGCGACGACCAACTTCCTCTCCGTCCCCTCCCCAAAAAAACGTAATAAATAAGCCAAAAACAGAAGACGTAAAACGGTTTGCGAAAAAGCAGAAAAATGCACAATCTAACTTCAGGATCCGTTTCAATCATCGGGCTTCGTCCATCAATTCGTCCGTCGTCGCGCGTTTCATTTCAACACTCAACCCAGCTTCTTGCGTTGCCGAGTTGCGTCATATACCAACCTCCACCATCTTCAAACACACACACCTCATTCTAGGCAACCCCCATCATCCCATCATCCATCATGCGGTCATAAAAGCATCGTCTCATGAGGAAACATCGTATCGTAAAAGCGACACCCCACCACCACCACCACCGCCATCAAGCTGCTGCTGCTGCTGTCTTGTCTCCGCCTCCACCTCCCCCAGATCCAACTCCCCACTCCCCCGGCTCGCATGTCCATTCGTGCGCGCCCTCGCAAATCCAGCTCCCCACTCCGACCCCGGCCCGCGCGGCTGCCGCTCCACAGCCCCGCCTCCCGCAGCCCCACCACGCTGCACATCCTCATACGTTGACAGCCCGTGCGACGAGCGCTGCGACCCGATCGCGCCGGCGGTGGGGATACGTGGTGCCGTGCCGCCGCGCTCATAGCCGAGCGCTAGGTTGGAGAAAGCGGCAGGCAGGTAGTCGTCGCGCGGGGGAAGCTGCGCGTTTTGGTAATCGGCGTAGCGCGCTGCGTTGTGGGAGAGGTTGGCGGGGAACGAGGAGCTCGAGAGAGCAGGCGACGAGGTGCGCGCTTGTAGGTCGCCGAAGGATTTGGCTTCGCGCAGCGAGCGTGGGGCGCCGGTCAGGGTGCCGGGAGAGCTTGGCACATCGAGGAGGGCCGAGGTGGCGTTGCGCAGGGTGTGGTAAAGCGGGTCACGCGACTCGTTGAAGTCCATTGTGGCGGCGCGGGCGAGGCCGCGGCGCGAGGTGTCGTTGTAGAGCAGGCCAGACCCCATGGATAGCGGGTTGCTGCGCTTGTCTTTGAAGATCTGCACGTGGCGCATGTCGCCGGTTCCGGCTGACTCGTGCTCAAGGCCTAGCTTGTGGGCCAGTTCGTGCAGGACGCGGCGGTAGGTCGCGGGCACGGGAGGCTCGACGACGAACATGCGTCTGGTCTCGTCGTCTTTGAAGACAACGAGGCGGCCGTAGTAGTCAAGAGTCGTGGCATCGTTCATGTCGATTTCTGTTGGTGTTAGTAGTGCAATCATAGTAAAGTGGCTTGAGGTTTGCTTACTCGTCTCTTGCTGGCCGCGCATGGACACAGGCGACGGCGAAGTGGCAGGCAGGGCAGAGGACAAAGAGGAGATGGAAGCCGAGTTGTGCACACCCATCTGCATAGGTCGGTGCTGCTCCTCAAGCTGTCCCCTCCTCTCACGCTTCTCGCGCTCGATGCGCTCCCGTTCCTGCAGCGGCAGCATCTTCTTGTACTCGACGCGGAGCTTGCGACCCTGTAGCTCCATGTGGTTCATAGCATCGATGACGGCTGCCGTCTCCTCTGGGCTCGAGAAATTCGCAAATGCAAGTCCGCGGAAAACGCCGTTGTCAAAGTGATAGTTGAAGGCGTACGGCAGGGGCAGGTGCATTTCGGACATCACATCCGTGAGCTGCTCACGCTTGATAGCAAACGGGATATTCTTTATGACAATAGCCGTCGGAATCAGCTCCTCGGAGGCGCTGTCCTCGGTCGATGAACCCTGGCGGTCCTGTCGCTGTGGCTGCGCCAACTGGGATGCGTGGTACATCGACGGCTGGTGTCCGTTCGGCATGCCCTGCATTGGTTGCTGGGTCTGCAAGCTGGGGTACGGCGCATTCTGCTGTTGTGGCTGGTCTAACCAGGTCTTCTGGATGTCAGCGGCGTGCCACGAGCGGCGGTCTCTCGGTGTACTCACTGCTGGCAGGGCTCCCCTCCGCGCCTGTGCCCGGTTCCGCGAGGGCGGGCCCATGGTCGAGCTGAAGGCCGCGGAAGGGTTGTTACTCCAGGTCTGCGCACCATCGTAGGCGTTGAAGGCCGGTGCCTGGTAGAGCGTCTGGGGTTGAGGGAGGCGATCGGGGCGTTGGGCATCGTAGCGCATGGCGGCGTACTCGTTTTGCAGGTATCCCTGGCCCTGCTGCTGTTGTGCGTAGGGGTCAAAGTTGCTCGAGACGGCGCGCTGTCCACCTCCGCCTCCACCGATATTTGGGTATGGGCGGTTCGAGTTTCCTGCGGGAGTCGAGCGGTTTGTTGGGTCGTGATACATTTCGTCGTAATTCAGTTGAGAGGTCATGGCGGGCAACGGCGGCGGATAGATGCAGTTCGCTCGCTCGTCGGTTTCGTTTGTTTGTGCGTCGTGAAAACCTGAACAGAAGAAGAACAAGGAGAAGAAGAAGAGAAGATCGCTGGAGAAGAGAGTCGTGAGCAGGGGATTATATGATTTTCGTGATGCTGGTTCAACAGGGCACGCTTGGCAGCTAGCTCTCTGTAGCTTCGACCCCCACGACAAAACCTTTCCTATTGGCGTCGGTCGTAGTCAGGGCGACACGACGCAGGAGAGAAGTACGGGCGGGTTGGTTGGGTATATAATAAAGACTCTCGAGCGGCAGATGTAGCAAGAGAGAGTCGTCTAATGAGGCCAGCGAGTCGGCGTGGCGGCCGAAAGAAATGGGATGAGGGCGGGGGGGAGAGATTTGAAGCGGCGAGAAAGGGGAGGGAGAGAAGAAGGGGAGAGAGAAGCTCGTGAGGATCTTTTGTCGTGCTAAAGGACTAGCTCTCTGGGCGGGTTGTGGTGTCGGTCAAAAGTTGTTCCGCTCCGGAGTTGACCCTTTTTATTTTTCACCTAGCAACGGAAGGGCGTTAGGGAGGGAAAGTAGGGAAAATAGGGAAAATAGGGTAAATAGCGATGGGATGAAGAAAGACTGTGTAAAAATGTTAATACAATACAAATAAAATGGGATAAATGCAGGTACAGGTAAAGGATGAAACAAAGAAGTGGGAATATACAAGTTTTATTAAGTAATAGTTGGTAGTTGTAAGTAGTTTTAATAGGCAGCAGGGGGAAATTATGTTGCTCGTTCTGTTAGTAATGTTAGTAAGACCTCCCTGGTTGTGCTTGTTAGGGCGTTGCTACTAGTAACACCGAACGACACAGGACGCACGAGGCACCAAATAGAAATGAGAAGGGGCGTCTGTGAGGCTCTAGCTGTGACATATAAAGCGCGACTTGATGCACGGTAGGACGGTAGGACGTATATGAGCTTACGATATAGCATATAGTAGCTAACATTCTGACATATAGTACTTGCATCTGCATCTGCGGAGTAATGCCGCACCGCACACTTATACACTTATACTAGCTAACATAGTTATCGCATAGTTTCGCCCGTAGGTTTATATACTAATTAGTTACTATAGTTATTACTTATCGCCCGTGAATTTATCGTAAGACCTACCTAACTTATATATACAGGAACACCAATCCCATCCTATCCCACACCACCCAACTAATAGACGACCCCGTCCGTTACGCCGCCAGTCTAAAAGTACCAATCCAGTCCAAGTCCCCTAACTAATACACCAACTTTAGCATAACCACGCCCGGTCCCGGGACACCAACACCATAAATCTAGTGCCCGCGAGCTACGGGACATGGCGCAATGGTCTCGGCCCAGCATGATGATGTACTCTCGTACCCCTATCCAGTACAGACCAGACGGACAAAAGCTCATTATATGTAGGAAACACACGCACGCATCAGCATCTCAGTATAATTAATAGGTAAAGCTACTACTAATTCAAGCTACTAATGCTATTTCATTTGTGTTTATTCATTACTCTCTATGCCTGCAATTGCATCGACAACTCCAATTCGTTACCCCCCATGTAAACCCGCGCATTCCCATCCATCCCTATTTTCGCTTCCAACGGTATCACTACCTCCTATAAATGACCCCCCCTTATTCGCGCCTGATCCTCTAATTTTTCCATTCCCCCCCAAAATTCCTGCCAAAAAAGTGCACACACACACACACACTACTGCTTCCGTCTCCTCTTCGGACTCCCCTCATTCGCATCCCCAGTCCCCTCGTCCTTAACCTCCGTCTCCGTCCCCGTCCCCGCCCCTATCCCCGTCGTATCCCCAAAATCCAAACCCCCATCCGCAAACGCATCCCCATATCCCCCCCCAAACACCCCACCACCCACATCCCCCGTCGCCGGATCCCCATAGTACGCCCCGGGATCAAGATACATATCGAGATCCAGATTGCTCCCCTGCGTCGCATCACCAAAATACCCATCCGCCCCCGGCCCGGGGCCACCCCCAAGCCGCGGCGTCAACGGACTAAGCATATTCTCCACCTCCTCAATCCGCCCGTCCTGCTCGCGCTGCATGCGCGCCAGCTCCTCGAGTTCAGAGTCCGTGTAGCCCATCTGCGCGAGGCTCTGTGGTGGTGCGGGAGGCGGCGCGAGAGCATCCATGCCAGGCGCGCTATTACTCGCCATAGCGCGGAGGACGTCCGCACGCTGGGCAGGGGAGAGTGGCGAGGCGCCGTTGGAGTTCTCGTAGTGGTGGAGTGCGTCTGGAAAGGCCATATCGCGGTTCTGTGGTGCGTTGGCGTTGGTGGAGTTGATTAGCTCGATGATGTTGTTTGTAGCGGGGCTAGAGGATTCGGGTTTAAGAGGGGGAGAGTTGGTGGTTGACGACTCGAAGAGTTCTTCGATTGCGCCGGGTCGGGGGGTTGGGCGGTAGTTCCCGGTGGATGCGGTTGATGGGGCGGTGGAGGTACCGTCTGCAGACGGCGGAGGCATGATGAGGCGTTGTTGGCGGCGGATAGGACTCGCGTTGGGCTGACCAGAATTCACATTCCCCAGATCAACGACGGAGCCTTGGTGGTGCTGGTCTTGCGAGTTGGCGAACATCTGCGCGATATTCGGTCCACCCTGGCCATCGAGGCTGCGGTTGTAGACTGTGGCGAGGAAGGTGAGGATGGCATTTATCGACGACTCGTGGCGGTCGTGTAGGGTCTGGAAGGCGACGGCTTGCGAGTATAGATCGTTGTGCTCCTTCCGCAGCCGCGCTATCATGCTCGAGATGTTGCCCTGCTGTTGCTGGATGTCGCGCAGCTGCTTCTGAACGACCGTGAGCGCGACAGTACCGGACTGTCCGTTGTCGGGCGCGGCAGACAGGGCGCGGACAGCGCTGGGGTGTTCGTATCCGCCGCTGAATGTCTCCTCCACGCCGTCGCGGTTATCTTCGTCACTCTCCTCTGCGCCGCCTTCCTCCTGCTTCGTGAGGCCACCCTTGCCCTTCTTCTGCGGGGTCTTGGGCTTATTGATGAGCCAGAGGAGGTTCGGATGGCCGCGCTTGAAGTATGGGTTGTAGTATTCGCTCGGACTCTTGTTCTTTCGCTCGCTCGCCTTCATCGAGTTGTCTGACAGGCCGACGCGCTTGTGGAATCCGTACATGTTCAGTTGTCTCACAAACGATGCGTAGTTGTTATGCTTAAATAGCTCCGGGATCAGGTTCTTCGCAAACTCATCTTCGTCCAACACGACGAATGAGTCGCCCCGCTCCGACCAGCGAATGAGTTCATCGTTCTTGGCATCGTCGACAAAGCTAGAATACCGTCAGCTGTGTACATCTGTGTGGCGTGGAAACTGCTTACCTATTCAACTTCTGCACAAACGGCGGGATCTGTTTCCGCTTCGCTTGTGCCTCCCTCTTCGCCACCTGCGCTCTCTCCTCGAGCCGTTCAATACTATCATTCTCGGCGTGTCCTCCAATCTGCGCATTCGGATCAAACAACTCCTCCGTCAATCCCCATTCATTCGGGTTATCAAACTGTGTCCGCGACGCCGTCGGTACCAACTGCTGGTTCACCGGCCGCCTCGCAAGCTGCGTCGACTGTGCCGGCACAGCCTGCTGAAATGGCGCATTCGAAACCCCATTCGCACCATACTGCGCCATTCCAAAGTTCATATCCGGGAACACCGCGTTGTCAGCCGCGCCTTGGTTCCACCTCATGTACTGCTCGTTCGTAGCCTGCTGCGGCGGCGGGAAGGGTTGGTTCTGCATGGCGAGGTTCGGGACGGGGGACGCACCGGGCGCTGCTCTTTTTCGTGAGTTTGCAGGCGGAGGCATCCACGCGGTCATCCAGGTGGGGGAAGCGGACCGGCGGCAGCGAGGGGGGGCGTCTGTGGCACGGCGTTATCGTGGCGGGGTGAAGTTTGTGTTGGTCCCCGAGGATATATGCAGGATGCCTAGCGAGGGCGACAATGAGTGTGATGTAGCCGGCGGACGGATCGGTTTGCGTTCCAAGGGTATGTGTCCAAAAAGTTGTATCGTCAACCGGTGGGTTGTTCTGGCGGATCGTGGAGGAGCGTGGAGGGTTGCTTTTATCTTTCTGGGTCGTCACCGCTTAAATGTCCACCTGAAATCGGCAGAGTGAAAGGGAATGTCTTCGTCAATGCCAGGCGGTTCAGACGGCGTCTATTGTCCGTATGAGATTTTTTAAGGTAGGCTGTGCGTCATCTGTGTCTCAGTTATTCGTGTCAATGAGACTTGTTCGTGCTGTTCGGGGAGCTGCAGCTGTGTTGCAGGATCGACTTTGTTGGGCGGGCGCAAGGAGATGCGTGGGACAGTGTCTGAAGGCTGGTTATTGAGGCTTTGAGGCGAAAGTCTCAGGTATGATTTTATCTTTCAGGGGATTCCCATTGCCGTTTCGTCTGAGGGATGGGTCGCAATGGTCGTGAACGGTCGTAAGGCTCTGTTGTCGCGCAAATTGGGGTTTGATGCTGTTGATGTCTTGGTTTTTCAACGGATCACCATTGTCGATGATATCAGCTCACGATAGCGATCTATGTCACGTGATATATCGAGATTTCTCAGATATTTCATTCCCAGCATGTCAGATAAATTAGATTTCTTTATGAAAAATGAAAATAATAAAATAATACGTTCATTGATATGAAAATGTTGCTGCCTATAGACAAAGTGTCGTCATTTGTCTGTCCTTTGAAAGGCACCTATTTAAAGAATAAGAGACATTTATTTCATATTTTATTTTTATATTTTTAGCAATATCCATGCATCAGGAAACTGGGGGGTTTCAAATATAAACCCGGCGCTGTATCCACCTCAACTCACCTCAACCCCTCTTGATCAACCACCCCTATTTTCCCCTCATCGAGGAGAGCACAGGCATTGCAGCCTGTGGCCTGTTTCGGTTTATCATTGCATGAGAACTTTGACTTCTGAATTATAGTATTATTTTAAGTCGGCGCGGCGCGTCTAACCTGCCAGCTTTAGGTCCTCCTCTACTTCTTGAAGTATCTCCATCATCTGAGAATTGGGTGACTCTAGGTCATCAAAGATACTAGAGATAGACCCTAGGTAGTCAAAGATACTAGGGCTAGCTAACGGGTTAAAGATAATCTGTATTGCAGAAGGTTAGGTAAAATTTGTAAACTTAGCCCCAGAATTTCCACCTGAGCTAGATTCGCATTTAACTTACATATACAGTATCTTCTCCACCTGACGAGACTTTGATGCTGTAATCAGAACATGTGGATCCAGATCCACATATATGTGTAGTGCTTTTCTGACCGTATAGGTCAATATGATCGCTGCCAAATATTGGTGCACTCCAGGTGCTGTACGTTGTGCCAGACTTTGGGCCTGCGACGTAGCTCATTCCCCAACGACTATCATCAGTTGCACATAGGTCTCCTCCTGACGATGAGGACTTCCCAGACACATGACCTACTGAAGCACACGTTACTCCATAGCCTGTTACTTGGGCAGTTGCATTGCTGCCCTTGTCGTACTACCCATGAATGAATGATTAGCCTCAACCATTGAAAAATTCCAACAGAACTCACCATGCAGTGGACTACTGATGTGGGAACGTCGAATGTCACTTTGAAAGGCTGGAAAGGTGTTGAATCATAATATACACATCCCTTTACATTGGCACCTATGTGGCAGCTCTTAGTTATTGGAAGAGCGGCATAGATCTTCAGCTGTTACTTACCTGCTCCGGCACTTGAGCCAAGGATGAGACATCCTAAAACAAGTGCATATAGCAACATAGTAAAAAGTTGGACGGGTGATCTAAGCGTCCTAACGTTAGCAACAACTATATTGGACCCTTGTTCTACTTGCACTTACAGCGTGTTATAACTTTTTATATCACTCTGAGTTGCACTTTTTCGGAAAGCTTTCAGATTTACAAAGTCGAAAGAAACGAAATTCTTCATCATATATAACTTCAAGCACAGTCCTAAAGTATATCATTTCGACATCATTATGATGTCAACATAATTTCGCGATGTCAGTAAGTTTTTGGGACTTTGGTCGAGAATCGCGTCGTGATAGTGGCCTTACACGTGACCGCCATCCCAATTGCCCTAGCAATACCACGACCAGTCGCGATCACTTAAGACACGGCCAACCCCCCCTACGGTAAAACAGGAATATTCGTAGCCAAATACTCCCTATACATCGGCCTCGGCCTATTCTCCACCCCCAGTAAATCCTCCACCGCACTCGCCCACCTAATCAACCTCCCCTCACTCCACGCCGTATGCTGAAAGCTCAACCCAAACGGCCTCCCCCCCATCTCATCACTATCAACACCAACCGGAATAGTAACTATCGGATACCCCGCCTGCGCAGCAAGCTGCTGCCCCGGACCCGCCCGATCAGCAAGCAGCAGCGCGTCGAGCTGGATCGCGGGTGTGGAGGGGTCAGGTTGGTAGGTCAGCGCGGCGTCTATGCCGTTCTCGCGGGTCTGTGAGCGGATGTACCGCAGGGCGGCTTGGTAGGTTTCATCTTTGACGTCTTTTTTGTCGATGAGTTTTTCGAGAAGGTCTTGCCCGCTTGGGAAGCCGGGGTCGTCGCCGGGAGATGCGCCGTCGTGGTGCGCGATGTTGTAGGCGACTACGTCTTCGAGGCTGCGGATGGTGGTGTTTGTGAGTTCTGCGAGGTATGCGCGAAGGCCGTGGTAGAATTCTACGCCGCAGACGAGGTATTCAGACTGGTCATCTGGTCCGGAGTTCCTGAGAAGTAGTTAGTACTCGCCGTCGTATTGTAGTTGATAGGCAAGACTAACCAATTCCATCCTTTCTCATCAATCATCGCTTCCCTAGTTATTCGTGAGCAAATCCAACACCATAGAACCGCGGCCTACTAACCAACAAGGAAAGTCGACTTCAACAATCGTAGCCCCTGCATCTCTGATCATCTGAAATACTTCCTCAAAACGTGGCCGGATAGCCTCATCAACATTCTCCCAAACCCTCTTCATAGGAAGCCCAAACACAGCTCCCTTCAACGACTCCTTCGACGCAAGACATTTCTCATAATCGACGACATGATCCGCCGCCTCAGCCGTATACCGATCCCTCTCATCCACCCCAACAATCGCCTGCAACCCCACCACAGCATCCCTAACACACCTCCCAAACGGCCCCACCGAATCCAAACTCTCACTACACGGAATCACACCCGCGCGCGACGTCAACCCAACCGTCGGCTTGATCCCCACAAGCCCCGCATAGTTCGCCGGCGAGATAATCGACGTGTCCGTCTCCGTTCCATACGCTAGCACCACAATCCCCGCCGCGACAGCGACAGCTGATCCGCTCGAACTGCCCCATGCGCTCATGGAGAGGTTGTAGGGGTTACGGACCTGGCCGCCGCGCGCGGAGTAGCCCATGGACTCCTCGCTGCCGCGGATGGAGGCCCACTCGGACATGCCGGCGTGGCCGAGGATGATGGCACCGGAAGCGCGGAGGAGGTGCACAATGTGTGCGTCGCGGGGGACGATGGAGCCGATGAGGGCGCGGCAGCCGGCGGTGGTTTGCATTTTGTCTGCGGTCGCCATGTTCTAGGTGCTGTTAGTGGGGAAGAGGGAAAGGGAGGGCGGGGGAGGCGGACATCTTTGACAAGGACGGGAATTCCATGGAGGGGACCACGGAGGCTGCCCTGCTTGCTCTCAGCGTCAAGAGCGGTGGCTATAGCGGCGGCATCTGGGTTCACCTCGATGACGGAGCCGAGGTAGGAGTTTGTCTGCGAGGATAGTTAGATAAGTTACTGAGAGTGGGATTTTGTTTCTGAAAAGCTTTGACCTGTTTAATCCGGCTTAGAGTCCATTCTGTCAGTTCCAAGGAAGAGAAACTGCCAGAGCTGAGATGGCGTTGGATATCCGCGACGGTGATCTCCTCCATGTCAACGCCATTGAGGGGCTTCAACGCGAATATAGTTTTGGCGTCTTCCATGGTGCAGGATTCAGAGATGGATCAGGTATTAGTTGGACGAGGCGAGCAGTGAGTTCATAATAAGTAATAAGTAATAAAAGTTACTTTCTATATGGAAGTTGAATATAGGTAGTGATCTATGAACGTGACAAGAGGAAGGGAATATCTCTCTCGGCGCCTGGCTGTATTACACCCACAGTACTGCATGGCCTATAATGTCTTGCACAGCATGAAAATAGTCGCTGTTGCCTAGTATAATAATGCAGTAGGTTTCACGGAGGAAGGAGAGACACAAGAGTGAGTTCCGGTGTCGGGCATCGCATTTCTCTATCAGGTGATGGGGGGAAGGAGGGGGGAAAGTAGGGGAAAGTAGGGAAAGTAGGGAAAGTTCGAGTACGAGCACTGTAAGTCAGTCGGGTAAACAAACGGACCGCACAATCCCACCCATATCACGTGACCATGGGGAAACACCGGTCCATGGCCAGGGCAACAACAACGACAACTCATCGTCTTCCAACTGCCCAGCGGCGACAGAAGTCAACATCTGTCAACTCATAATGTTCATACCGACATACATGAGATCAAGGGCTTCAAGAGCATCAATCTCTGACGGTGATAAGCCTATGGCGCCAATTACTATGGCTCTGGCTGTCTTCCCCATGTGTGCGCTGAGGTGAGTCCCCGCAAGCCAAGCAGTCAGCCGCGAGGAGATGATGCTCTCCCTTCTCCCATTTTCCTGTTTCTGATCTACTAGAGAGAAGAAGAATAGAGAGCGAAATATATAATGTCTCCTCCTATCTCTTATATCTTTGATAGTATCTCATCCTCTTCCCCTTTTCTTTCCCCACGTCATTCTTTTCTCCTACATCATCCCCTCATCCAAAACTGCGCGAAATGTTTTACTCGCCTACCGTATCACCTTCCTCTCTCCTTCCGCAAGCAACAAGCAAAGAAACGCGCTTGAGCAACTTCCCTTTCCCTTCCCCCAATCACCAAAACAACAAAGTTCCCATCAACAATCCACCGACCCAACATCAACCAACCTTCACCAACAATCAACTTTCGTCGTCATCAACAAACCATCGACAACAACAACGTCGCCATCAACAACGGATCAATACCGCTTTATTTGCACTTCGTTTTTTCAACCACAATAAACTACAATGGCTGGCGGCAAGGGAAAATCTGGTGGCAAGTCCTCGGGAGGCAAGACCGGTGTCGATGGATCCAAGAAGCAGCAGAGCCACTCTAGCAAGGCTGGTCTTCAGGTTAGTACATGATTTTATGGGTGGTCGCGTTGTTTTATTTCGTTTTCCTGCTCTGGATCGGCCGAGAGAGCTGTTGTCGCATACCCCGCCAGTCGCGTCATGACTACCTCGACACTCGATCTCGAGCTCACGACAACACAACCATCGTTAGAGTCGCCAAAGCCGAAGACACATGCACACAGCTATATCAAAGGCAACCGTGGCGCGTCAGAATCGAACTGTGATGTTGGACATACATGCGGATACGTTACATTGCACAACTAGGCAGCACCGCGCAGCTCACACGCCGTACCCATGAATCAGAACAACATCGCATCTGCGCCACTTCATCGATTTTGTTTTGCGCACCTGGCGGATCCCCATGCTGACACCTTTCCAGTTCCCCTGCGGTCGTGTCAAGCGTTTCCTCAAGAACAACACCCAGAACAAGATGCGCGTCGGCGCCAAGGCCGCCGTCTACGTGACCGCCGTTCTCGAGTACCTCACAGCCGAAGTCCTCGAGCTGGCAGGAGTAAGTCACACATTCACCCATTTTACCCTATCCAATGACTAACACCTCTCACAGAACGCCGCCAAGGATCTCAAGGTCAAGCGCATCACACCCCGCCACCTGCAACTCGCCATCCGTGGTGATGAGGAGCTCGACACCCTGATCCGCGCGACCATCGCCTTCGGAGGTGTACTGCCACACATCAACCGCGCGCTGCTGCTCAAGGTCGAGCAGAAGAAGAAGAACAAGGCCATCGAGGCCTAGACGCGCCCCAACTGCGCGTCTCGTTTTTTTCTCTTCTCACTCACGCCCTGAGGGTTATTACGGTTTTTGATGGTGTACGGGGATATTATCGCGCTTTTTCTTGTGTTTTTGAGTCTTTTATGGTCGCTTTTTTTTGTGACTTCTTCGTGTGCGCGAGGATGGGATAAGGGGGGTATTGGACCGAGAGGATATTGGAGAGTTGGCTGTTGCGCCGTAGAGGGGATGATGCGGGGGGGTTGCTCATTGCTCGATGCTATGGCTTGCGTGGCTGGATGGATGGAAATCGTGGGTTAGGGATGGATGGATGGATGGGGCTATGGCTCTTGTAACGGTAGTCAGTACGAATGAATAGCAAAATTTCTATGATGCGGGTATGCACTACGAACCTGTGTGAGGCTATAATCTGCGGAATATAGTTCTATTGCCTCGAGAAGAGCCTTACTACCTCTACTACTACGGAACACATCTGCGCCATTATATATTATCATGCACCACGCATCTATCACCTCACTACGAGTGCTCTCCTTCGTCCGCAATGTAGATATCGGAAAAGTCAGCAGGGTCTAAGACCGCCTCCCCCTTGCCAAAGGAATACACCGCCCACCGTTGAAGGGGGGGGGTTGCGAATTATCACCTACGTTTTTGGTACCAGCCTAATTCTAGCTCCTCTTGATTGAGTGCTGTTTTCCACTTAATATCACCCTTTTTATCTGAGTCAACCGCTGCTTCACTGGCTTTCGGCATTGTGTCTAGAGTGTGAGGAGGAGCGGTTACGTGGATGTGCCACCCGCTTACAACCAAGAGAACACAAACTGCATAGTATATAGCCTACGGCCCCTAGCAAAGTTAATATGTATCTCATCTACCGCATGAAGGTAGAACGATTACCCCCTATATATGGCAAGAACGATTACCAAGCAAGCCTCCATAGCAACTTCCTTGGATTGCCCAAGTTATAGATATGGAAGGAACGATTGCCAAGCAAGCCTCCATCGCAGCTTCCTTGGGATTTTCAGGTTATAGATCTGGAAAGAACGATTGCCAAGCAATCCTCAGTCGCAGCTTCCTCGGGGCTTTCAGGCCTTATTATATATGGAAAGAACGACTACCAAGCAAGCCTCAGTCGCAGCTTCCTCGGAATGTCCACGTTATGGAAGGAACGACTACCAAGCGAAGAAATAGACAAATCACATTTGTTGAAGAGATCCAGCGATCCATTGATATATCAGTTGGTTGACGGCTTTGGTCAAGCTTTGGTGAATCATATGCTAAATGCCCAACTGCGAATTTGAGAGGCCCAAAGTTGCATCTTGGCGATTGAACGCTAGCCTTGTCGGGCAAGGCGCGTCTATGTGACTCGCCCCGCATAACAAGCTTTCACGAAGGAACGAACTCACCTCCTCCTTTGCTGGTGGTCACTTATCCTCTTCTTTTGTCCTCTGTATTCTCGATTATTTTGTTGTCGAAAACTATGAATTGCAACCAACTAAGTTTATCGCATTGCGAGTGAGTTAGACATGGTAGGACAAGAATTAAATGCTGTTGTAGAGGAAAAGGTGAAGAGAGCGAGAAAGGGAGTGAGTAAAAGCAAGACCGGGTGCTTTACTTGTAGGTAAGTTTGAACAGGGGTTCTTGTTTCTTTCAATTAGTGGGTGCGTGCGATGCTTAGTTAAATGGAGGCTGTTTGAAAAGGGGCAATTCGCGAGGCTTCATCTAAATATATATGGAGGGGGATACTAATCTTAGGTAGCCCCTTTATGTCTTCTGCATGAGCTCTAGATTTGGGATTTGTATTACAGCGTTTCAATCAAGATTTTTTTTTGTCATCTTCCATTCTCATGACCTCGGATATGCTCATATCTCCCTTTCTTCACTTCTTGCTTGGTGTACCTTGATCTGATACTAACAATTATAGGGTACGACATATAAAATGCGATGAAACCAGACCTAGTTGCATCCGTTGTACGGAAACTGGCAGACAATGTGACTATCTAAACCCGGCTTTGGCTGTTCCCCCGCCACCTAAGCCAGCCAAGAAGCTTTTGAGTCTTTCCAATCAACAAACATCACCAAGCACTTCATCAAATTCAGATTCAGCTAAGACGGTTGTAATGCCGCCACGGCTCCGGTTATATCCTCGAATTCTTCCTCAACTCCATCCGGAGGAAATTCAAAACTTTGACTATTTCCAAAACGTTTGTGCAAAAGACTTTGCGGGGTATTTTCAAGGCTCCCTTTGGGAAAAGTTGGTTCTTAGGACTGCTTATGAAGAACCTTGTATAAGGCATGCGGTTGTTGCTTTGGGATCTCTACATCGAGCGCAGATGTACCCAGCTGACATTCGGAACAACATCTCTGCGCCTGACTCCTCCATGAGGTATTACCGCAAAGCCATTTTGACGCTTAATCAAAGACTCGAAAGTTGCAGTATGAGCTGGGAATTGGCAATTCTTTCAAGCCTGATTTTCCTAGCCCATGAGCTTTTACTCGGCCATGATGTCGTGGCCTTTATGCATCTCAAAAGCGGATTCAGGATGCTTAAAGCAATCCGAGATCGCTTCACTCAATATTCAGCTGATGGAAAGATTGTAGCGACCAATCCATCTGCTTGCGCCCTTTCCGGAAATCTACATGATCTTGTCAACGCCTTCGCAAGACTTGACGTTCAAGCAGCTACGTTCGAGAGAGCATACAAACCCAATAATTTCAGGACAGCAACCTTGCCAGACCGATTTACGAGCGTACTCCAGGCCAGAGATGCGCTGAATTCAATACTTGCAGCGATGTATTCCCTTCTTCAACAGAACCGCGAATTAATCAAAAAGACACTCCCATATATACCCTTGCCGGCTAAGACTGCGATCGAAGTGGAGCAAATTAAAATGCCCTTGAACCGCTGGTCTGACCTGTTTTCTCTCTTTAGCAAGCAGAATCAAGTCTCACCAAAACAACAAATGTCCATTGACATCCTTGTCATACAGCATATGGCAGCCTGGATCCATATTTCGACGTTTTTCAATCACGACCAACTGTCATACGATTTTTATTACTCTAGCTTTGAGCAGATCGTAGATCTTGCACAGAAAGTTAGTAGCATAGATGATGATAACAAAATTTCTAGGTCACGTTTCAGTCTTGACGTCGGTTTGATCCAGCCACTTTTATACGTCGCAACACACTGTCGTGATCCCTCTTTGCGGCGCCAAGCAATTAAAATCATGGACGGACTAGGCAGAGAGGGCTTATATGAAGGGCCGTCTAGCGCAGCGGTTGCAAAGTGGGTGGTCAAGATGGAAG
The DNA here is from genome assembly GCF_001662655.1 of Pseudogymnoascus verrucosus. Classification (NCBI taxonomy): domain Eukaryota; kingdom Fungi; phylum Ascomycota; class Leotiomycetes; order Thelebolales; family Thelebolaceae; genus Pseudogymnoascus; species Pseudogymnoascus verrucosus. The sequence goes on from NW_017263690.1 coordinate 31,289, forward strand.
AGGACGGTATGGAGCATGGGTTTGTAAGGGAGGGGAAGAGATTCCATGGTGAGCTTGCGACCGTTTTTGACAACATCAAGAGGACATTTCAAGTCACGGGAACTAGAAGAAACTGTGATGGCGTTTGGGAACACGTTAATGGACATGCTACGTGGGAGGTTCATAGTATATGACTTTGTGATAAATTTAGGCAGCAGCTGGATGGGATTTTAAACGCCCATTTATGTTCTATAAAAAACATGCCGTCGCCCCTTGCATCTGTGACAAAGCATCAGCATGAGATATCAGACATCCCAGACCTCAGACAACTGATGTCTCGCATTGCCACCTTGAATATCCGTGGAAGGAGACTTAGCATCTAATACCACACACAGGATGCGCACCCACTCGTCGGTTCGGTTTGCCCAGCTAAATTTTTTATTAGCGGATGCATCGGTTTGTAAAACCCGAGACACTTACCCATGCAGTGTCGCACGCTGAATGAGAATATCGCCTGCTTTACATAGAGTCTCCACAAACCTTCCCTTTCCTGTCTCTGGGTTAAAAGCCTCGTCTGGTGTCAAATACACCACCTCACCCGTCTGAAAGACCATATAGTCTACTGAAGTCGTCCGGTGCTAACACATATTAGCGAGCTGAGCAGTGGCTTGCATTGAAGATCGGGAAGAATCGTCATATACATACTATTGAGGTAGAATATCCAGGCGCAATATCTAGATAATAGATGTTTGCCCCACCAGGCAATACAATCCCGGCCCCAGGCACCTCTTCCAGTTCAAGTTTCCCGCTGCGAAAAAGTTTAGCTTAAATCGACGGGAGAAACTGGCTAGGTGTGCTGATAGTGTGAGACTTACTGTCCAACGGTTGAGGCGGGAATGGATTTGTGATTGAAGATGCTGATTTTGGCATAATTTCCATCTAGAATTGGAGCGCTTGATAAATCATCTGCTGTTACTTCAACAGCTGGCTCGGATTTAGTGACAGTCGAGAGCGTGGTGGGAAGTGGTAAATTCGAAGCTAGAATTCTACGGACGACAGGAAGACGATTTTCGGGTATCGACATGTTGGATAAGATATTAAACGTTTTGTGAGGCTTAAGTTTTATTGGTGTAACAATGGATAAACTGGAACGACTGAAAGGACACTTAAATGAGTTGGCACCCATAACTTTATATGCTATCCAGTACCGTCGCCATACTATCGCTTCGTCCCCCTCTTCAGGCTGGTTGATTATCAAGCCTCGACGCAGCAGACTCTCCACGTAGATATGCAATTGAATTCCCATAAGCGGTACCATCGGATTTCTAAGCAATTATAAGCAATAGTCCTTGCTGAAATACACGAAGGAGCCAATTGCGATTGCTCTCCTAATTACCCTAGTGTTTGTTTGTGGGACACTTGCGAGACTATGGCGTCTGATAATTGAAGGCGTAGGAGACATCCCTGTCAAGTGAGACGCCCTGTAATAATGGGCTCCACCATGTTTGTAGGCTGTAGCTTACAAATGCTAGGCCAGTCAGGGGAGCAACTGTAATTGGCTCCTTCGTGTAAGATCAATGTACTTCGGTTATTAGATTAATGCTTAAATAATACGCTAGTCAAAGGGGCAATCATTATTGGCTCCATCGTGTTCTTGACATTCTGAGGAAGCTAACTCTCACACGGAAGCAAGTTTGTCAAGTCTCGCATAGCTCCTCGTAAATCAATTACATATTGCTCCAAGCAGGAAATATCAAGATCACAGCTAAGTGTCTGTAACAAGTTCAACACTGTTGTCATTACCTTTGTCGCCCTCGCCCTCGCCGCCGCCACAACCCCACTTGCCCGTCGCCGCTGCATTAGCAGCCTGTCGAACCAAAGCTGCCTGCTGAATAAGAACTAGCCGCCGAACCGTTTGCTGTGTGAGAACCCACCTGCCGAGGCAGAATTTCCTGATGAGCTCGAACCTACGAGAAACCTGACGCAAAAGCCTGGCGCAACTTTCGGAGTCGACCAACCATTCTGTTTTTTTAAGCGCTCTTGGGCCGGTTCGTCGCAGATCTGCCCAGTACCTGCACAGGTTAAGCAAGTACGAGTAAAAATTTATATACCCTGTATTATCCCAGTAGAGATCTATGTACCCTGCTATTTATTAAAGAGGTTATTCTACCGTCCTCCACCTTCCCATGTGACTGTACCTCGCTGCCGTTACCATCGCCGGGCCCCTCACCATAGCCCCATTGCTACTCATGAGAAGAAGTAATAGTCCAAGAGCCGGAATATGGAAGCTGGAGGGTGACATGGTATCTTGACATGGAAGCTACTGGGCTTCCCCTCTGTGGACCAGGTGTTGGAGGCGCAGCACCCAGAAACGCTGAGTAGCAAGGTCGATCTAGCGTTGACGCAGAAGGAAGTCGAAACATTAAAACCTATTTTGCCCAGGTTTTGAGATGGCGGGCTGACAAGAATGTTGCTCTCACAATCTTACTATGGCGGCTAGGGAAGGTAAAACCTCCGATTACTATCCTTACCATTTTAGGACGATATCTCAGCGTGCTTGCCCAGCTGCCTGCCCCCGGCTCAACAGTACGCAATTCCATCCGGCTACATCGAGTTAATGCGTGAACAATCAGACCCTAGTCTATCAGGTCGGTCGATAAATATATGACGCACCCGGGGAAGAATTCGAAGGTTGATGTACTGGGGAAATATGTTGTTGAGCCCTTGGTATGTACCACGGCGACAGTTGGGACCGGATTGAATCCGGGGATTATGAGGCTTTGGAACGTCGTGGATGCCATTACTGCCGGATACTCGATTGCGATATAAGTTAGAACAGAGGCAAGGTTCGTAACAGGAAGGATACTGTGAAGAGTTCATCTATTTATAATCACAATTTTATTTTGTGCCACAGACCCCAAGAATATATTAATGAATGCAATAGCCATTGTTAGTGACCAATCTATGAAGACCAGCAGCTTCATCTGTGCATACCAGATGCTCGCTCTCTCCCCATGAAATTTTTCCGGTGGCACAATGCACTGACTGTAAGTGATAATTATGTCCTTGGCTATTATTTACAAACCAGTTAGCACTTCAAGTTCCAAAATGCGGCGTTTCTTGAACTTAGGCTAATGGGGTTCGGAGGATTGTCGCCGGGATTATATGCCCGCCATCATTAGTCCGATGTATGGCTTAAACCCGTCTGCAACCGACCAAGAGACTGTCATGTTTAATTATCTAGGAATTATTTGGTATATAACTATCATGTTGGGTATCTCCTTGAATGAACTTGATAGATGATAAGATATAACAGCGTATTTCAACCAGATAAGCCGGTTAGAATTTAATTACTAGGAGAAAACTACAAAGCAATGAGCCTCAGATTGGAAAACCATTATAGAAATAAACGATGGGTGGATAGGGCATGCGACGTTACCTCGAATGAAGATTCCATTGTTAGATTTAATCCCTTGATAGCTAGAAGGCAGAGTCAGATCTCAGCATTCCAGCAGCATATGACACACTTGCTAGCGATAAAGCATAGATTCCAAGGCTAGATATGCATGGGGAGCATTTTCCACCAACACCGCAATGCCCTACAAGGACGCTAATTGCACGAAAGCGACAGGGAGATGCGGGACCGATGACAGCCCCTCATTTCCCCGCAATGCTAATAGTATCGGACAGCGGGTCGGTCAACCACGCGCCGAGCCAATGGGCCCAATCCTCAAATCAAGGTTGACGATTAGAGCTATCAACCCCACACTATATGCACTTCTCAGTATCTAGCTACCGGTTAATTATAATAGCGTGTGGGGTTGATGTACGGCCTTTAGCCGGAAATAAATGACATCGTCTAGTTCTAAGCTATGCTTTTGAGATGGGATGAGTTGGTACGGAGTGGCGTTATAACTCCAGTATTCAAGAGCTGATCTCGGTCTGAATTAACACGATCAGACGCTTGAAGCCGAATCAGTGAGTTTAGGCCAGCTTTAAAGTAGAGCTGGAGTTAATCGTTGCCATTGAGCTCGCTTTCTACGAAGCGTATCCATAGATATAAATAGTAATCATATCCCCCCAATCTTCAAACTCGGGATATTATCATCCTTTCAAAGTTTACCCTGCCATTCAATTCATCATGTCAAAAGGGACAACAGGAATAGCTAGACATGATCTCAACGTCAACGACGTTGCCGCTACATCCGAGGTGTCTCGTCTGCTCGCTGAAGACACAAGACCTTGGTACCAGAAAAAGAATCTAAGAACTCTTTATGCATTCTTGGTTCCGGCCGCATTAGGCGTTGAAATAACAACAGGCATGAGACTGCCTTCGAACTGGCAGATATTTCCAAAACTGACTCTGTCGTTCTAGGCTTCGATGGAAGTGTCCTTAACGGCCTCCAAGCCGTCGATAAGTGGCAATCGCATTTTGGTCACCCTACGAGCGCCACCTTGGGTCTCATCTCCGCCTCCATGGCGATCGGCTCTGTTGCTGCTGTGCCTTTTATTCCATACCTTAATGATCGTTGGGGCAGACGATTCAATGTAATTCTTGGTTCTGCTATTGTTGCCGTCGGAGTGGTCATCCAGAGTGCAGCTATCAACATCGGAATGCTTATTGCTTCACGTACCATTATGGGCTTTGGCTTGACTGTTTGTCTATCAGGTGCTGCGCAGCTTCTAACAGAGCTGTGTTACCCCAAAGAACGCGCAAGAATTATCGGCATGTTCCAAGTATCTTGGTATATTGGCTCTATATTTGCTGCTGGTCTGACCCTAGGCACTTACGCCTGGCCATCAGATTGGAGCTGGCGTCTTCCTACAATCTTCCAGATTGTGCCATCCCTTCTTCAACTGGTTTTCATCTGGTAGGCATCCAACTTTGGATCTGGGAATCAAGTATATTCTTTACTAACACCCAATATAGGTTCATTCCGGAATCACCTCATTGGCTCATATCTCGGGACAGACATGACGAAGCATTAGCTATTTTAATCAAATATCACGGCGAGGGTGATGCGAACTCAGCATTCGTCGCAGCAGAGTTCCTCCAGATTACAGAAACTCTACGTCTTGAGAAGGAAGCGTCATCTCGACCATGGCGCGAGTTGTTCACCACCAAGGCCAACATTCGTCGCGTGTTGGTTGCTTTCTGTGTAGGACTCTTCTCACAATGGGCAGGAAATGGCCTTGTCAGCTACTACTTAGCCAAAGTACTGGCTACCATTGGAATCACCAACCGTCTTAAGCAACAGCAGATCAACCTTTCGCTGAGTTGTTGGAATTTGTTCACCGGTGCCACAGCTGCCATAGTTGGCACCAACTATTTCCCTCGCCGTACGCAATTGCTCGTCGGATTTGGCTCCATGTGTGTCCTCTTCTCCTGCTGGACTGCTGCGTCGGCCACATTTGCAAAGGACAACACCAATAACTCTGCCGCTACTGGTGTTGTGGCACTGATTTTTATATATTACGCCTTCTACAACTTGATGATGCCTCTGCAGTATCTATACGTATCCGAAGTCTTTCCGTTTATTCATCGCTCTAAAGGTATTGCTATTATGCAATTGGCGAACAAAGGCGGAACTGGCTTCAATCAGTTTGTGAACCCAATCGGCCTCGACGCACTCCAGTGGAAGTATTATCTTGTTTATGTCGTCCTTCTCGCCTTTGAAACATTCACGATCTGGCTCATCTACCCTGAAACAAAGGGAGTGTCTTTGGAGGAGGTTGCTGTGGTAATGGAGGGTGATAAAGCGAATGTCGGGAGGTTTGAGAAGGAAAAGAAGGGCGCATCAGCTTATGATGATGAATATAGGCTATAATAGACCCTGAAGACTCGTAGCACAATCCGAGTGCTTCATATATTTCAATATATTTCTCTTTATTATTTGGTACTTCAACTTATGCAAGCAATAATGGGTGACTTGTGTTGAAAATACGAGCGTTTCCAAAGTCAGTTGCAGTCCAACCCCCCATCACGAATCAAGGACCAAGAACGCCAGCTTGGAAACGAAGTCAGCTCAAAGCAATGCGACAGTCAGGGACACCAGGAAGGATAATAACTTACCAATTACAACAGCCTGCCAACCCCTCATACGATCAATCTCCTTCTTCAACATCACCAACACCGTCACCACAACCACCGCCTCGGAGATGCCACTACCGCCTTTGTCCACCCCGTCGCCAGATGACCACTCCCCCTCAAGCGACAACTCCAACCTTCCCCCGTTCCCAGCATTCGACTTCTTCGTCCCCGGTGTACGTGTCTCTTCGCCCCTCACAAGCCTCGCAACCTGCCTTCGCTCATCCCCCACCACTCGCTCGAGAATAAGCAGGTTATCGCATCCCTCTCCCCTTGCCTCCGCAACCCTCTTCCGCTCCTTCCGCCCGCCATACCGCCACTCAAACCTTTGGCCCCCAAACCCAAATGCCAGAGTCCGGCTCGTCCACCGTGTCTCCATTGTGAACTCTGACCGCCCCGTCGCGTCGTCTAGGATCTCCACTACCGGATCTGCAGACGGGCCTAGTCGGTATCGCGTCGTCGCGATGGGGGTGCGCGTCTCATCGTCGGCGCGAACAAGATCGCAGTGCCCCTTTGTGCGCAGGGGGCGGATGGAGATGTAGACTGGGACTTCGCAGCGACCAGTCGCGCCAACAGTGAAGATGGGTGTCTCAAGCGTCTTTGGGGGGGTGGGAAGGGACACCATGCTGTGACCTGATGTTTGGATTTGGAGACATGATGTGGGGGTAAAGGGGCCAGAGGTGTGGGTGATTGTAGTGGAAGAGGCGTGGGAGAGGAGGGAGGCGGAAGTGGAGGCCGCGGTTGAGGGGGCGAGGGAGGCCGTATCGAAGGGGTTCTTGGATGAGGGGGCAATGGAGGCCGCATCGAATGGATTTTGGGGATCAATGGCGGAGTAAGAGGAAAGGCGGCGAAGGCCGTTGTTGCTTTTCTTCGCGTCCATTGTGCACAGATTTCTGATAGCTCTATGGGATACGCTTATGATAGAAAAATGTGCCCGGTGATAATAGGAAATCAGAGATTGGATAGATTTGCAAATGAGTTATCGAAGAGACGAAAGAAAGCCCCAAGAGGAACCACTCACTCTATATAGACACATCTCAGAACTCAGCCTCCATCCACACAACGCCGTAAATGGCAAGTTATCCCTCCCTGACTTGAGATCTGCGAAATCCATCCATGATTGCTCTTGGCGCGATTGCCTAATATGGAGCTGAATGCGACAACGCGACGCTAGTCTCCATCAAGTAAGTCACCTGATTTATAATTTTTTGTTGCTGTGCCGACAAGTTTGTGGTGAGAGAATTCCTACTTGCCAGAGCTTCAGGTAGAAATTATGATAATATGTTACGTTCAAGGAGAGCAAAACTTGGTAGAGTAATAACATACTACCGACAAAAACCCCTCCATGGCCCTCTATTTCATTTAGCTTCAGTGTTAATGGCCTAGAAGCTGCACAGCTATGCGTGTTGTCTATTCTCGACAATGAACCTATTTGAGAAAAGTCGCGCTCTGAAAGTTGCAGGAGTATGTCTGCTACTTGGCGGTATACGGTTTCTAGGTCGTTGTCGTCGATGTCGGACCTCAAAATTGCGCCGTGCTCAGGTTCAGGACGCCCCTCAAGAATCTTCCCGAGGGACTCGCCTTCAATAAACTCCATAATAATGAATGTTCCTAATCCCAGAGGATTATCATCTGACGTTCCCCATGCAATGACGAGCGGAATTGGGATGCTAGTCTCTAGCTTGATAAATTGCATAGTTGCAACTTCACGTCGGGTCTTTTCATCTCCATTCATAACCTTCCCAGGTACAGCAAACCGCACTATCCATTTTACATAATCTTCAAACTGCACTTTGCAGCTCCAATTAAAGGAGCCGCATAGATCGCCGACGACTTCGCAAGGTAGGCCATTTCGGAAAGTAGACAGCCACGTAGATAGGGAGCCATCTCGAACCTTATTAAATTTTCCCAACCATGCGAGTGAATCAGCACGGTGGGAACTCTCAGCGCGATCATCCCAATCCATATCGGTGATGTCGATGCCGGTGGTTGGGACGGGATGAGTGAGTAGAACTAAACTCGGCGGTGGCGCCATAACAGAGTTCACGATCGTCTATGCTGTCACCACCTCGTCTCTACCAGGGCTCATCAAACCCGTCTCATCCGTTCGCTGTTGGTCTTCACGGTTGCGCCGAATCCACCGACGACGCGCTATAAACCGACCCGTCTCGACAACTCCGCCGAAAATGAAGAAGACGATGCGAAATCCTCTACAGTCGTGTGTATTAGCATTATCCGCTCAAAGAGGGGAGACCAGGTCTTACGATATTGTAGCTAGCAGCGCAATTGCGGCTTGGCGGTCTACATCTGTTGGGCCTCCGAACTCGGCGACTTTATCTGCGGCCTTCTGATCGGAGCGGACAATGACGACCACACTACCAACAGAGAACCCGAGGGCTACTGCGTCCATAAAAGCTGTTGACCTGGGCAAAAGGCCGCCGATCTTGTCCCTCGTGTGCCGTAGCTGGCCGACCTGTTCCCAATCGATGAATGCTGCGATAATAGACTGCGGCGTGTTAGCAAGCGTGGTATTAAATGCCCAAGCAGGTGCAGACGTACCCCCAAGCTCCCAAGGACACCACCGCCCATGTCGCCATTCTTGTATTGCGCGACACAGTAGCGGATCAGGATGGCAAAAGTCGCTAAGCTAACCAAGACAGAAATGAGCCGTAGAAACAATATGAGATTGCCGAAGTTGCGGCGGCGGCTGCGGATGAGGGTGGGGGTGGCTGGCTGTGTCTCGGGGATTAAGGGATCCATGGCAGCTTGATGTCTAAGGTGAGCAGCCCGCGTGTGAAAGCATAGAGATAGGGGAGTAGGAGGCAACTTTCTAAGCCTAATGTAAAAGATTGTGAGGCTGATGATGGTCGTTGTACTTGTGAGGAGCGAGGCTGATAGAACAGTCAATGCACCCCATGATCCCTGTCCTCAGCCTCAACACACATTGAATCCACAATATCCGTTGTTGTATCTTGTCCAGGACAAGAAAAAAGGCTTGGATCTCTCACCGAAGCGTAAGGCTGGATTATAGCCGCACCTGCTTACGGCCAATGAGCGGCTGCAAGACGAGGCCCCTTTATATCCAGATTAGGACCCTCCGCGTTCCGGAGATATTAGCTCAAGAAAGCGGGTCTCGGTGTCGTCGAGAACTAAGGATGCTTATTGGCCTAAGTGGAGATTAGTGCCACTCCGGAATGGACCGTCCCATTTGACAGCGCCGTGGGAAATCTAAAAATAATACGCTAATATTATTGGATAAAAATACCCTGGTACTCTTAATGCGCCCCCCCATGGAGTACTATTGATGTGATAAATGCGACAATTCAGTCCAATTTCCTTTATAGCTATAATGATAAGAAGTCTTATCATGAAGCCTAGTTCTCAACATGTCTTGACATATACCAGAGTATTAGCTTGTAGATTACTTGCGCGGATCGCAGCCATGCTCTTCTGTATGCCATCGCAGCAATAGATGGTCTCGGAAACAAGTCGGTAAAGTTGTATGATATCCATGCAATTTCGAACAATTAGTAGCCCTATATCTAATAATTTGGAGCAAATCATAAAACCCAGGATATGCAGGCTATCAGGCACTGCTCATAATAATGCAGCTACCCACGCACCCACCTTGGAGTCCATATTCGCCAGACATAGGTGTCCAGCTCGACATCCATTTCCTTCAAGCACCTCGCACTTATATGCACCATCACCATTCAAACTCCACCTCCAACTGGCCCGTTCTACGTCCTATTCGGTCTCCTGCTTGATATCTTGCTTGACTTCCTGCGTGGTATCCTGCTTGGTATCCTGCTCGACCTCCTTGTTGATCTTCCGCTTGGTATTCTGCTTCACCTTCCTTCCTACCGGCTCCAAACCGCCCCCCTTCTTTCCATTTGGTTCGTCACCAGGCGGATATCCCACGATCCGCAGCTTATCCACATACATCATCTCCACATAAACTCCCGTCCGGAGCTTCACCGTGCAGTCGCGCACAACCCACCACCATTTGTTCTCAAAGTTGCGATAGTACTGGAGTCGGCCCTGTGTGTACAGAATCAGCATGGATAGCAATAATGTTATTATGTGGAAACATCTTCCACGTGGCTATGCACTTTAGAAAAATAAAAGGGAATTGTACCTTCATGTTCACAACCTCCCTCACATGCTCCGCAAATGCCTTCTTGACACTCGGCACAAAGTTCTCGAGAATTTTTGCGCCAAGATGTGGCTCAATGCGGCCAGCACAGATGAGATCGTCGATGGTGTCGCAGAGGGTTTTGCAGATGCTGGAGTGCGTGTTAGTTTGTGCTTGCGAAAAATCGAGTAGAATCCATACCTGGTGTGAAAGTAGGCTGATGACTCTACGTCTGAAGAAGCCATTGGGTCTGGTTGATTTGGAAGATGAATGATCTCAGTGAGGGAGGCAATGCGACTTGGTAGACCTGGAGGTGTGCCTGCCAAACGATGAGATTTGGGTGGCTTGGAAGCAGGTGAGCTCAGTTGAGACGGTAGAGGTTCTGGCTGGGATACGTAAACGCCACTTCCATCAGTGATATCGCATAATTGGTGAAGTGTTCGTGATATATGAAGAGTTCGCGGAGTGTGGGGAGTTCGTGGTATGCGAAGATTTCTAGGTATGTGAAAACTTCGTGACAGAGAATTCTTCCTGAAAAGTGAAAGCTCCGTGATATACGAAGCACCGCGGTTGATGTAGATGGAATGGGCATAATATTGTCGTCCGACGGACTGAATGGGGTTGTGGTTGGTAGAGATTGAAGAAGGAATTGTACATCCCACTGTGTATGGATTATAAAGCTTCCATTTGTGGATATTTTCGAATATATTGTTCTGTTTTGAAGTATAAATGAAGTGGGATGTTGTCATTTGGACTATGTTTCTCGTGGCAGGAGCGATGGGCTCTTTCTGCTCTTGCCATAACTTCATATCCGGCTGGATTTAGAGCAGGAACGGTAACAACCCATCGCTCCTGCCGCAACTTGTATGTTCCTTATCTTGTTAAACGTGGTGTATGATGGTGCCTCACATTCACTTATGCAATAGTTCGTGGCCGAGAACTATCGAAAGCCCAGCACAGCAATTCACCGCAGCGGCTTGAAATAACACTCGTGGGCGAAAATATATCCATTGACAATCTCCGTATTATCATATACGTATATCTATTAAATCCCCATCACTTCGCCCCCCTTCCCGCCAACCCCGCTGCCCTGGACATCTTTTCATTCTTCGCCACATCCCACGCCCTACTTCCCCCGCCACTCCTCGCATCTCTCTGCGCCTTCTTTTCCTCCTTCAGCGTCCTCGCCTTCTCCCTAGGATCAATCACCACCAACTCCTCCTCCGCCTTTTTCCGATAGCTCAGATCCTTCCCTAGCTTATCCGCCTGGAACGACAGAGCATGCGACATCCACGCCCCGTCATCGTCATCCTCCGCATCTGCGCCCTCCGTTTGCGCAGCCCACGACTTACAAGACTGGCACTCAGCGATAAAGTGCAAATCGCAGAGCGCAGCCTCCTCGTCTCCATCGCCCTCGTCTTCTTTGCTCTCCACACCCACCAGGGGCGTAGACGTCTCGACCTCCTTCTCCGGTCCTGCGCTATCAAGCTTCGCCTGAAACGCCTTCAGAATATCCAGAGCTTGCTGGTCGGATGCCGCGCCACCTCCGCCGGGCTTGCGCTTCCGCCCTCGGATCGAAGTCGAAGGGATCATAGACTCGAGAGCGGACTTCTTAGGAGCAGCCACGGGTGCGGCGGTGACGGTACGTTTCATCGAAGCTTTGAGCTCCGCAATCTGCGCGTTGGTGCGATCGAGGAGAGAAGATACCTTCTGCACTGGCTCTGGGGAGGAGGAGGGCTCGCGGGTGACGGGGTTGGAGGGTCGTGAGGGCAGCGATTTCGGGGCTGGCGATGGCTCGGGTGACGATTCGACAGATATGGGCTTCTTGATTATTTTTTGGGCTTTCTTTTCCGCCTTCTTCTCTAGTTTAGGTTCCGAGCTCGTCGAGGCTGCCGTGGGTTCAGCATCCATGACGATTCGGGTGTCAAATTTGGTCTTCTTCAGCACGGGCGCCTCGTCTCCTTCCTCTTCGTCGGCACCAAAACTGAGGAGCTGTTTTGTTGGCTTTCTCTTTTTAGGCTTTGGTGCTGGTTTTTCTGATATTGTTGGGGCAGCTGTGCGTGATCTCGCAACCATGTCCTTGAACGGGTTCTCCAGCACCTCAACGCTTGTCAGCGTCACAGGGTAAATAGGCCTATTATCCTCCACCTCTGCCTCCCCAATCTTCGCCAAGTTGTATATGGTATCCCCCACAACCCTTCCAAAAAGAGTGTTCTTTCCCTGCAGCTCGGGGGTGTTCTCCAACGTCAAGAAGAACTGACTCCCATTCGTATCGGGTCCCTCGTTGGCCATCCCCAGTAAACCTCTCCTGTTATACTTCAGCCGACTGTGAAACTCGTCCTTGAAGCCGGCGCCGTGAGCCCCAGCATTCTTGCCCTTGCGCTCCTCCATCGGCCAGATCCCATTCCCCTCAGGCGGTCGCGGTTCGCCGAACGCCCCTCCATCGTATATCGATTCCCCGCCCGATCCTGTACCGGTCGGGTCACCACCTTGTAGAATGAACCCCGGCACTAGGCGGTGGAAGATTGTGTTGTTGTAGTACCCATCGAGGCAGTGTTGCAGGAAGTTGCGGCATGTGAGGGGGACCTGTTGGGCCCAGAGCTCCAGGGAGATGTCGCCGTTCGTGGTGTGCAGGATGCATGAGGCCGTGGGTTGCGGCTCGAGGTTATATAGAGAGGACATCGCGAACGGCTATCGGCGCTTCGTACTTGTCGCGCCAGATGGTTGAAGGCTGCAATTGTCCTGTTCTTGCTCGGGGACTGAAGGTTGTCGTCAAAAAACAAGCTTGTAGCCTCATCTGCGAGGCTGTATGAATATATCACGTGACATATATATCATAACCACAACCACATCACTTCCTGTTTATCATTTTTTGATAATAACTGAACCGTTTTAAATTTGCTATATTATTATTCAGACAACAATTCTGGAGCTCTGATATTTTATGGCAAATCATTTCACTGATCAGACCGGGTTAACTCCTTAGTTCGGTCTGCCTGATGACTCTCACCGGCGAGGAGGGGCTGAGCATCACCAAACCGAACCAAGCCTCAACGTTGAGTCAAGGCAAACTATATAAAGAGGCGAATCAAGAATACCTCCCAAATAGAATAATAATCTACAAGAGAAATATCATTTTATATGAGCGCCAATATGCCTGAACAAGTGAAACCAAACGTTCCCTACCGCGAAATCCGCGCACAGTACGACGACGATACAATCACAGTCTACCAAGCCTACTCCGCATCAATCGCCAAAGCAGCAGTAAAAGAGCAGAAACTCTCTGCCTCGCCAGACTTCTCCCTCCAGCGCATGACCTGGATCAAGCCGAGCTGGGCGTGGATGATGTACCGCTCAGGCTACGCAACCAAAGACGCACGACAATCGCACATCCTGGCGCTCAAGATGAAGCATAAGAATTTCCAGGAACTCTTGAATCTCGCCGTAGTTTGTGGGGGCGGAGCGCTGAGTGAGGAGGATAGGGCGAGGGCGGTGCGCGTGCAGTGGGATCCGGAACGGGACCCGGCATTGGGACAACTGCCGTATCGGAGTATTCAGATTGGAATCTCGAGGGATATTAGTAAGAAGTGGTCTGAGGAGTGGATTGAGAGTATTGAGGATGTGACGGAAATGGCGACTAAGCTGAAGGAGGCGGTTGATGGCGAAAGGGAACTGGACGTTGGAGAACTCGTCAACAGGGGGCTTGTTCCCATAGAGAGGCCATATACTATTCCACAGGAGCTGAGAGAGATATTGCGGATGGATTGTGACTAGTTTAGGCTTGAGGATAGAAATAAGGTTTATACTATCATATTTTAAGTTTGACTAGGTGCCCCGCGTGCCTGGCCGCGGTGTGGGGTCGACAACTTTGATAAAATATATATCGGATTTCTTTAAGAACCTCGGTTCATTTTCACGCTAGTATATACTATCAAAGAGCTAAATTTTGCGTTCCTTGCCAGTCGCTACAAAGCTATAGTTTCTTTAATCTCCGTGGCAAGAGGATCGTTCCTGCTTTGTAAAATCTGACTCACAGTGTTAGTCTAGAAATACTAAAGAGGCTAAAATAGCACTGGTGTCATAGGTAAGCATGCTAGTATTAACGGAACTGCCCAAGGTCTCATTTCCTTCCTACAACTCTATTACTTGTTTCTATGATTTTAAGCACTATCATTGACAGGCCCTTCTCTAGCCACAGACGGCGCCATGAGCGCCTCTCAGAACCCGACAACCAGCTCGAGCCCGTCCACAGCCCAGGACTCTGATAATCCAGGCTTAACAGCTGACGAACTTCCAACCCAACCTAAATCTCAGAGCCCAACCAAGCGTCCACCGAGGAACTTGGCCGCTTAACTCACTCCAGACAAAGGGTTTCCAGATACCGACTTCTTCAACAGCTTCGCCGAAGATGGTTCACGCCGCTCTCAACGGGCTAGGAAGCCGATAGCGAGGATGGACTCCGAACAGGTACCTTCCCCACATCAACCACCGAAGACGAAACTACGAGCGAGAAAAAACCAGCCCAAACGGCCGCGCATGACGGCACCCAGCCCATCCGCGGCCGAGGCAAGCTACACCGACACTGGCCCTGACAAAGCGCCAAAAGAGGCCGAAGCCGGATCCTCACCGGCAAGCATATTGGAAACCGACACGGGGAAAGCCGCCGAAGCCTACCTCTCTGACAGTGGGAACATTGACACACCTGGTTTTCAAACTACACCCTATGACTGCTGCAACGATGTGTGACTCGAATGTGTCAGCCTAACCATGTCGGCCGTCAATTTACTCAAGTCCCCCGACGACCGCAACACTTGGTACATTGGCCCCTATGGAATGTTTGAAATTGGACCACTGCGCTTTCCGCGGAGCCGGAAGAGCGTGACGTACGTGCATGGACGGGCGTCCGGGGAGACGTGGGCTACACGTGCGGATGCTGAGGCGGCGGGGTCGAGTTGGACTCGGAGACGGAAGATGAGGATGGTGAGGCTGTACAGGCGGAGTTCGGCGTAGAGATGGGACATGGAGATGTTGTGGCGGCAGCATCAGCGTTGTATCTGATGATAGAACCCGAGGATGAAGAGACTGTGATGAGGATGGCGACGAGGACGGAGAGGAGCTGGAAGACTTGGAGGATTTAATTAAAGAGTGGCGCGATTTTTGTTGGTACGCAAAGAAAAATGGCTGGGTGCCGTGGCTGGACGCCTTTGCAAGGCCGGCGCATATTGACAGGAAGAAATTGAACGAGCGTTCACGGCGGAGGGCGGCTGCGTTAAATGCCAGACATGAGGCAAGAATTGCTGCTAATCGGGGGATGAGCCGGTTGTAAGCTGTATAATGGAACGGTTCTTGGGGATGGCGAGCTGTATTTTTTTTATTTTTTACTAAACCCTATGGAGTTCATATTGTATTTAATTCTACTTTTTGTGCCGAGTCTTTGCTCCCTGGCTTGGCAAATGTAGCTGCAACGATCATGGGGAAGACAGCTGTGGCTTCACAATATACCTAGTTTTGGTCAGCATGTAGTCTTTTTAAGCATCGAGCATATCATACCTTTACACTTGCAGCATCCACCTTGATCTTCCCCCAGCTAACTGCCTCATCTGGCCGCGCTCCCGCATCACTTCCATCAAACTCTTGCGCCGTGTTGATATATACGGCGCTCTCAGCGCCATTGCGCATTAGACATGCATTCGCAATATGGTGCTTTACAACACCACCGCCCAAAATCACCATGCCCGCCCTCTTTGCGCGCACTGCAATGGTGTTTATGCGGCGAATATCCTCCACTATATCGATGCGTAGTTGCGCTGGCGAGGACTTGAAGGTGTGGAAATACAGCATATCACCCAGGCTGCCATCGGTGAGTGCCGGGCAAAACACAGGGATGTTGTTCTTGTAGGCCCAGTAGTAAACGCTTTCCTCGTTATTGATCTCCTTTCCTAGGCGGTGGATGACCTTCGATGGCGTCCAGTGGAATTCTGCTTCGGTCCCCTTGGCAGCTTCTTGTTCCGACAACATGGCGTCGAGGATCGGTACGACCCAGTCTTCGAAGGCACAGTAGTTGGCATTGGGAACCAGCAGGTTTCCAATTCTATTCAGGCCCTTGGCTCGCAGCTCGGCTCCGGGGGTCGAAAATGCACCCATGTAAGTGCTTCCGAGACACTTGATAAAATCCTCCTCGATGCCGCCAGCCGTTGTAACTATTGCCGAGACATGGTTGTGTTGTACGAGGTATCGGAGTGTGCCTCGGAGGCCGGAGGAGATGAGGTTCGAGGTGTATCCGAGGAATATTGTCGTTTTGTCAGACGTCTCGGGATCGCGCCATTCTCTCTAGCGGATGATTAGAGAGGTAACGACGAGAGATCAGAATTACTTACCATGTCATTAATAATTTTGACTGCTTCGCCGATAGAGCTTGCCTGGAAACCCATGTTGGTCATTCCTGCGATGAGGTCCTCCACAGTAATTTTGCTGTCAGCGAAGGCGTTGAAGTCTAATTCCTCAACCTTCTTGGAGCCGGCCGGCATCTCCTCAGATTTCACGAGAACTGCCGCGGCCACCGACTCAGGCACTGCCCCTCCTCCATTGGTCGCCATAGCGTCAGCGACGGAAGTCTGAATGAATATAGGAATATATAATTCAAATATCTCCTCCCATGCGGCAGGATGCTGAAGATGTAGTAGCGAACGGTATCCTAGAGGCCCAGGGGGTGAGAAGCTTCGAAATAGTGCCGAATTACCCCACGTTGCCCCTCTAAAAGTGACGAAACTTTAAAATAATAAACGTTGAAGAAAAGGTCTGACAATTCAAGGAGAAGAGGGCAATATTAGACCTTCGGCAGGTATACATAAATCAGATAATTTCAGATCTAAGGATATCTCTCTGGTATCTGTGCTCCTTCCTCGTTGACTAGTAGTGACTGATGTCGAATATCGAATATTGGCCGATATAAATCTTTATCGCGCTTAATCGGCGAACGGAGTCACAACGATACCCGCAGGCGCTAGCGGCCGCCTGTTGCGGCTACCATGCAACCACCAGCGACCACAACATGCAAGTTCTGCATGGATTCCTTGCGCTAACCAGATACGATCTAGTCTACAGCCGTTCGAGATCAAACGCTGGACGATGTATACAAGTCCATCTTCAATTGCATTTACTACCATCAACAACGACCTCTGCTCTTGTGACGCCCATCAACAACCATCGCGGCGCCTCTAATATTCTTTATCGACTTGTCTTATTTGTAACTTCAAGAGCTTCGAGGCGTTTGGCTGTCTATATTACACTTAACACAACCCCCGAGTACCGTTCAGGTACCGAAAGCCAAGTCACTTCACCCCAGCTTCAACTGCCGCGGTCTGGTTGCCCTGGTCTCAAACACATCCGGGCCATCGCCCCTAAATATGAATGTAGGTGCATCACTATGTATGTGTATGCGCCAGACTCTGACGACGTTCGACTTAGGACTCGATATGCGCAGCCTGATTCGGCTGGCGACTCTCGGCGATCTCCTCGCGACAGATCACCAGCTCGCCACAGCGACCAGCGCGATGGAGGACAATTCAATGGACCAGCCCGTGGAGTAGAAAACAACTACCGCCCCGGTCTCGACAGTCGAAGCAATAGCAACTTCTCGCCCCGCGACAACTATCGCGATTCGAGTCGTGGCTCTATGAGAGACTTCCCGAGTCGAGAACCCCCTCGAGGCCCAAAGGCACTTGGCGACAATATCCCTAGCGGACCACGCGTCAACAGCTTCTCTGGTGACTTCAGAGGCCGTGGACGAGGACGCGGACGTGGGTGGCGAGACGATAGCCGCGATAGAGGCCCACGCGACATCGATCGCGACTTCCGCGACAGACGAGACGATAGAGGGCCGCCACCGCCATTTCGTGATGAAAGGAGTCACGACAGGGAATGGGAGGACCGGGATAGACTTGATCGAGATAGGCGCGACAGCTTCCGAGGCGGTCGCGCTTCGAAGATTCGCCCCAGCTCTCCTCGAGGGAGACCACGGTCACCTGTCCGGAATGATTCCCGTGATGCGACAAGGGGTCGCGGGCGTGGTCGCGACGACTGGGAACCTCGTGCTGGAAGAGGGCGCGGCATGTACTTTGATGGCCGTGGCGAGCCTCGGGGACGTCGCAGCCGTTCACCGGAGCGTGGCGACCGACCTCGCCAGGACCGTCCGGCGGACTCTTGGGACAAAACATACCCACAGAGGCCCACTTCTTCAGTCTCAGTATCGCAAACACGAGAGAATCCTTCGCCTCCTCCGCAGGCACCCGAGGTGCCGGCTTTTGGATCAGTTATCAGTGGCACGGGCGGCGGGCAAACGGCGGTGGGATCAGCTCCAGTCGCAATACCAACTGGCCCACGAAGTGAGAGACCCCCTGCCTCGCATGGCGGGCGCCAAGAATACCCAGGGAGCATACAGTGGACTAACCCAAAATTTGTAGCTGCACCTTCAAAGCCTGATGCAGCGACCACATCGCCCGTTGATAGGAAGGCGGAGGAGCAGCAAAAGTTTGCATCTTCAGAACCACCAAAGGATGTATCAAATGATGTTGTTGAAAAGCGCGAGCCAGAAGCTCCCACAGGTGACGATTCAACTATGATGGAGGCGGGCGAAGTGGACGAATCACCCAAAGTGGAAGAGGTAACAACGCTGACATGGAGACCACCAACAAACTACGTAACTCCAGAAGACGAGGCATCTGACTCCGATATTGACGATGATTATTTCGAGGACGAGATTTCGAAAGTGAAGAGCCAGCTTAGCCAGGGCGTTGCCAAGAACACCGTCGAAATCTTCGAATCAGTTTCCATTCCATTCAATAACATGTCACAACTACGGTCACCAGTTCCTCCACCCGCTCCCCCAGAGCCATCGCCATCTATTGAAGCAAAGGAGAATGTTCCGGTAAAGACGACGGATGCGCCGACCCCTATGGCATTAGACGATGTTCCTGTTATCAGCGCAGATGTTGAGGTGCCCGCCGCTATCTTGCCGCCAGTCGCGAAAAAGTCTCCCGAGGTTTCCACCCCGTTATTCGAGCTGGAAAACCTTGCTTTGGATGTTAAGCCGGTAACTCAACCAGAAGAAATCGAACCAGTCGAAGACAGCATCATGACTGAGCCAATGCTGGAAGTAGTCAGAAAGAGAATGGCGACGCCCCCCATCGCAGATTTACCATTCGCAGTCACTACCCCCTGGCAACAAGAAACAGGTTTCTTGAAAGGGATCGAATCGGATCCTGATGTGATGGATTTCCTAGTTGCAAGCCTCACCATGAAAGCCGACATGCGCGACAGGGAGATCGAAGAGAATTCGCAGATATACAAGCAAAAGTATAAGGATTGGATCGACTTTCACAGATCTGATAATCCGCTTGCAGTTCGGTGCCGGGAAAGGTGGGAAGCCAACAGAGCTGCAGAAGTAAGCCGTGCTGCCAGCGCTCAGCCGGCTGAAAGCAGAACCGAGGGCCGACGGGCTGTGAGCAGATTTGCTACGGAACGTGATATCGAGAGGCTGCTGAGACAGTCGGAGATTGAGGCGACTGAGCAACGCAAGCGCCAGGATCGTGCTGCTAAGGCAAAGGCCGCCAGCGAGAAGGAAGCCGGTATTCCCGATATGCTAAGTATAGAGGAACGAGAAGCCACCCGCTATGGTGACTATACAAATCTGGTCGCTTCTGACCGCGCATTGGCTATGTTCGAAGTCCTGCCCCCTATTGCCGATTTCACAGAGTGGGAAAGAGAAACCTTCGAGAAAACCATGTTAGATTACCCAAAACAATGGGGCAAGATCGCAGAAGCGTTGCCGGGACGGAATTACAAGCATTGCATTCAGTACTATTATCTTGTCAAGCATGAGCTGAAGCTCAAAGAAAAGCTGAAGAAGCAAATCAGGGGCAAAGGCAGGAAGCGCAAGCCTAAGACGAGTGTGCACACGGTTGCCCTTGGGCGAGAGGAGGTCGAAGAAGAACCCACTGAGGGGACAACTGACCGTCGCCGGCCAAGAAGAGCAGCCGCGCCTATCTTTGGTGGTGCCGAAACTGCCCCAAGCGAGTCCGATACTACTCCAGCACCAACACCTGCGAGGCGCGGTGCTGCGACTCCAAAAGAGGGCGAGCCTACGACTACTGGAAAACGCAAGGGGAAGGCGTCTGGTACCCGCGAAAAGGCCACGAAGCAGCCAAAGAATAACCAACTGCTGGCCGCTGCTCCTAATGCCGCCCCAAAGAACCAGGAGACGAAGGTTCCACATGCTATGCCAATAATTAAGGAGTGGCAGCAGCCAATTGTTCCGCCTCCCGAGCCCGTCCGATTCACTAGCCAAATTGCTCCGTGGGATGGACCGGCACCAATACTCCCTCCCTATGTCCCGCCAAGTGTCGTGGCCGAGAAACCAACAGCACCAATTCCTTCTGGGCACGATGTTGTCCCCCAGGGCTACCCTGTCCCGGAGCACGTTGGAGCGTTACCGCCAGGATCAGCATACAACCCAGACCCCCAGAATCAGCGGAATACAGCTGCGCCAACATCAAGTTATTGGAGTGTTCCTGAACAGAACGACTTTCCAATGCTCATTGAATACTATGGGACTGATTGGCACGGGATTGCAAAGTGGATGGCTTCCAAGACCCATATTATGGTATGTACCGCAGCCTCTTATAACACCAGTTGATTTGAATTTAAAGGTAGCATGTTGCTAACAATCGACAATAGGTTAAGAATTATTATCAACGTCAGATTGACTCCGGGAGATCCGATTTGGAGGAGATGGCTCGGGTTGCTGATGACAAACGAGCTAGAGGAGAAAATCTAGGTCCCCCACCTGCCCAGACTAACCATCCCATCAAAAGAAAATACGATGGCCCTTCTGGATCGCCTCAGCGCCCCCTTGGCCTCACTTCCATGGATGATATGGACGAGATGTATCTTGGTGGACAGTTACCTCCGCAGACATCTACGGGCATGCTATTCACAGGAGGAATGCCCCCAAACCGATACGATGGATTTACGAATCCGATTGGCAGGCCAAGCAGTTCCATTAGCACATTTGAACAAGACGAGAAACCCCCAACTTCGCATGCCTTGCCTGGGCAGCATGCACCGTCGCCACAACCAGGAGGCCCACGATATGCCCCTCTGGCTCAAGCAGGCTCTATTTCTCAGGCGTCAAATGCTCCTTCTCGGTCGGTCACTGCTCCTAGTAAGCACCTACCACAAGCACAGCAAATTGTGCAGCAAATGCAGCAGCAACGCCCGCCACGAGGACCGACGCTTGGTTATTTCAATAGCGACACCAATAGACCTATTGTACGAGCATCATCTATTTCAAATCCGTCTCCTCAGCCAATTCCTGCTCCCGACCAAGCTAGAACCACATCGCGATCCCACCTGGTTGCACAAGAAGCCCAGGCCGAAAGGCAGCAAGCTCTGCGCTTGGAAGAGGAGCAACGCCTGCAGACCCGCCAGCAACAGTACAGGATGAAGCAAGAAACCGATGTGCCGGGTACGACTCAGTTCGAACAGTACCCCCAACAAATACCACAGCACCAGCAACGTGGCCCTCCGATGCATGCACGCACCGAAGCAATGTCACCTGTTCGCGCTGAGGATAGTAGACGTGCAAATATTGGCCAATACCCTCCACGAAACTTTCAGCCATCACGAAATGCACTTGGTGATTTGAAAGCTAGCACAGGACCATCGACTCCAACTTCGTTAGCATCGCCAGGGTCCTCTCGAGGTGCCCCAATTGCACCACCAACCCATCAACATTCCCCCCCAGTTCACCAGCAGCCTCCATCAGCACCTCCGCCACAGCCACAGCCTGTTGCGGCTATTCGTCAACAAGAGACTGTCCGGAAGACATCCAGCATTATGTCATTACTTAACGATGAACCAAGCGAACCAGTAGCTTCAAAACATGCTCCCGAACCGCAGTCGGCAATGAAACCCTCCCCGTCACCTGCTCCGCATCAGCCGATGTATCAACCGCGCCAAGCAGCGCCACCACCGACGCAGCACCTTCGACGAGAGTCATCATTGACTGATATTCGCGGAAAGGCACCACCCCAGTCGACACGCCCTCCTAGCACGGCACAACCACCAGCTATCAGGCACAATGACATGGCATACTCTCCTATCATCTCAAATCAGAATCAGCCACAGTCAAGGCAACATGTTGGCTCTCCGTTAGATTCAACTGCGCCTGATCGCGGCGAGTATTATGCCCATCAGCAATACATGATGCAACAGCAACAGCAACAGCAGCACCAGCAGCCTCCAACCAGCTCGCCGCAGACGCCAATTCCCTACCAACCTCAACAATCCCAACAGCCTCCCCAGCAATCTCAACCACCTCAGCACCCAAGCCATCGTCAAATGGCGTTTGGTACATCTAGCCACCGTTCTGCGTCTCCCAGTGTGGGATACTCTCATACCTCCCATCACGGATCTAGACACGGTAGTTTTGATGCCCGACAGCAACAAGGGCCTCCTCCGACGTCAACGCAGGGCCCGCAACAACCGGGTTATGGCACTGCCCAACATCCAGGACCAGCTATGTCACCTCCATACCAGCAACAGGCACCCCAGCAACACTCGCTTCAGCCCCCGCGCTATATCAGCCAACCTCCTTCGTCGTCTCAAGCCCGAGCCTCTCCCCTCGGACAGCACAGCGCGCAAGCCCAGCAGATGCCGCCACAAGCTGCTCAGCACGCATATGGCCAACTGCCGCCTCATCGTGCTCAACAACCTAGCCCCGCACCAGCTGCGCAAAGGTCGTATACCCCCGTTTCGTATGACCGACACCCGGGACCGTATGCACCGCCGCCTCCGCAACAGCCACAGCCGGATAGGTTGACTCTCCAACAGCAGAGGCAGGAAGAGGAGGCGATGCTTAGACGACAGCCGATGAGGGATGGGTATGGTGGGCCTGGTCCTGTGATTGATCGGAGGGCCGAAGAGGCGTACCAGCGGGACTTGGAGGAGAGGAGGTTGATGGAGGGGAGAAGGGTGATGGAAGAGAGGAGAGAAATGGATGAGAGAAGACATCAGGATGAGAGAAGACAGTTGGGTGACCATAGACAGTTGGATGAGCGGATGCTAGAAGAGAGGAGGATGATGGACGAGAGGAGACAGATGGAACAACAGAGACGACATATGGATGACCGGGATTTCAGGCGGCAATAATTGTAAATAGTATCATTAATAAGATAAGTGCACGACTAACGTGTATATGAAAAGCGTATTATGTGCCAACCGCGATCCCACATTTATTTTACTAGATTCCATTAATTGTGACCATCTCGTACCTTTCTTAGAACAAGTTGTCATTATGCGCGCGGCTCTTGCCTTTCATACTCGTCTCGGATAAATAGCGGGTCCAGCCGCCGACAGATGACGACGAGCACACCCCGCCAACCTGGGTCCAACCTCCACCTCGACACTCACGCATGCGCATCAACAAACCACCACGATGCCGGTAAGCAATATCCCATTGAAACTCTTCAATCCCATCACACTACGCATCTCTGCCTTTCCCTCTTTACCCCAATCCCCCAGGTTCCCCCCTCCCCCCATACGCCCGCCCTGCTGACACCCGCCTCACCACAGGCCTACAACTCCATCTTCAACTCCGAGCCCTCCCCCCGCCTAATCGGCAACTTCCCCCTCCTCCCTCTCCGCACGCGCACCCGCGGCCCGGCATTCGCTCTCCCCGCCGATCCATCCCTCGCGGCCTCCGAGTCGCCAGAGCCAGATAGCGAGTCCTACGATGCGCTGGACGAGGTGCTCGGCCTGTTCCGCGCCAACACGTTCTTTCGAAACTTCGAGATCCAGGGATATGCGGATCGTCTGCTTGTGTATGGGATTTTGTGGGTGAGCGAGTGTTTGGGGAAGATTAGGCCGGCGATGAGTGCTAGGTATGTTAGTTTCTGTTTGGGGTTGGGTTGGGGAGGGGCGGGAGCGGAGTGTGATCGTGTGCTCGTGGGAGCCTAGATTGGATCAATTGCTAATTGTTATCGTCGTTTAGGGAAGCACAGAAGGAAGTTCAGAACGTCGCGCTCGATACCAACTTCTCTATCCCAGGCGACCCAGGCTTTCCGTTGAACCAGGTATGCTTTCGTCCCTGTCACTTCGCTCTGTTACAATATACCACAGAACTAATAAAACACAGATGTTTGAAGCACCTGCCTCCCGCCAAGATGCCGAAGTCCTGAAACAATACCTGATGCAAGTCCGCCAGGAGCTGGCACAGAGGCTACTGGCAAGGATCTATGAGGATGGTTCCGATAGGCCAAGTAAGTGGTGGCTGAGCTTTACGAAGAGGAAGTTTATGGGGAAGAGCCTGTGAGGCGCGATAGGGCGGAGAAAGAACACAGTGCTAGGCGAACGACGAAGAGGGCGGGTTAAAGGTGCAACTGGCGGTTGAGACTGATTTGAGGCGTCAAAAGCAAATTAAATTTCGTGACCGGAACACGATTGTGTTGATAGATCGATGCAATTGTTCTCAGTAGGAGAGCTATTATATATCTACATCCTGTCCCATGACTACATCGTCTATGTTCTGCTCTATAACATCTGGCGTCTGCACTGCAGGAGTCGGTACGGAGCTCACGTCTCCCGACTTCCCCCCTTCCGTCTTCCTTCTCTTGTAATTCCCGCGCGCCTCCACTTTGCCCTCTACAGGAATTACCCGCGTACCTGTAAATAAATACCCCTCCGCTCCACCTCTACTCGTCATAAGCGGATGCGTCCTCCCCGGAAGAACCTGCCACTCTCTCACTCTCGAAGTCTGCACACCGACTCCGAGCAGCAACGTCGGGTTGAGCGGGAAATCCTCGTTACCAGCCCAGTTCGTCAAGTCGCCCTCCGCGGGCGGCGCAGCCACGAAAGCCGCGCGACGGCTCGTGCTATAACAGTCCGCAAGACGGGTCAGCGGCTCGACATTAGGCGAGTATATGGTAACGGGAGCACCGCCGCGAAGGAGCGGAATGAGGTGCGGGAGGATGGTGAGAGGATCCATGTAAGCTGCGATTGCGAGCCCGTCGAAGGAGCCGGCGCGTGTGGAGTCCACGATGGCGGAGACGCGGGCGAGGCGCCGGCGCTTCTTGTAGTACTGACCGCGCTTGCCGGATTTGAGGGTGGATAGCTCGGCGGGGGTGAGAGAGGGTAGTGGTGTGCTGTAGGTGGTGTCGGCGTTGGGATCGAGGAGCTGCAGCCAGGAGATGGTGTGGAGGTGGGTGGTGAGAGGGTGCGAGGCTGATGGGGTGTCAGGGTTGTGGTCAAAGTATTTGAGGAGGGACATATTGGGTTGGGCGTTGGCGTGGATGAGGGTTATGGTATTTGAACCAGCGGGTGGACGAGAGAGGTAGTCGTGCGGGGAGGATTCGTCGTCTTCATCTGCGTCTTTGGAAGTGGTGGCTGTAGCGGGTGCGGGTGGGTCTGCTGACGGCGGTGATGCATGGAGTATCCCCATCCTCTCAGCCATAGAGGCGACAAGGAGACCGCCTATTTCGTCGACTACGAGCCAGCGGCCCTGGCCAGGAACAGTGGGTGATAGGGCCGGCGTTGGTAGTCCGTATGGGTCGCCTGAGAAGTGGACATTTGCCCAGCATCCCACTAACGCCAGGACTTCGTTGCGTATCTCCAATATCCTTGCAGCATCCTTTTGGTCCACCAGCCAATGCGTCAGCATCGGCACGTCGAGCGGGAGTACAGTGAATTGGCGCAAGTATTTCTTGGTCTTCAGAAGCTTGTACTTGGCTAAACTGAAAGCGGTCTTCTCGTCGAGCGCTGTGTGCGACAGCATGAGTTTCGCAATGAGGTCTTTGCCAGCATCCGTACCGTCGCGCTTGAGGATCTCAATCTCCTCCATGGTCATCGTTTGTCGCGCTGCGTCGTCAATGGTCTCGCGATTGGAGCGCATGACAACCTCCCCCGTCTCATTGACCAGCTCAAACTGCACGCCATCGCCACCCAGTGTTATAGAGTCCGACGTGGGGTTTTGTGCTGCCTCCTCTTCAGCGATTGTGTCAGCGTGTATTTCCGATGCTGGGACAACGCGCAGTGACGGCGGCGAGCCTTCTTTGCGGTCTTGGATTTCGTAGGTTAGGTGGTAAGGACGGCCGAGGATGAGGTTGCTCTGGAAAGCACCGTATTTTCCTAGGGGGATAGTGCTACTTGGAATCAGCTTCTAGACGGCGACACAGTGAGGTTGGCGTGCGATGCGCTCACTCCTATCGAAGACAAACTCACGTATTTGGGGTCACTTGGACAACTTTGAGGGTATCGGAGGGCAGCCGTAAGCAAACCCATGCGTCTGGTTGAACATAAGAGTACATTTCACATATACTCGGAACTTCAACGAGTATATAAAAATGTCCTAATATGTGTAGTTGAGCATACAATATTATATGCTTGGTTGGCTTGGAAGGCTGGAAGGCTTGATTTCTTCCCCGCCAAAAAGAAAATTGTCAGCCTCACGTCGTTTGGGTGCTAGTGTACAGCAAGGCTGGATAACTCTAAATTATGGCCTTTAGATTAAGGCTACGATTCTGTCGACGTTTTATCCGTGCCGCCCAAAAACTATTTCAAGTGGACGGGCTGTATCGGTTAGTACTAGAAAAAATAATTAAATCAATAGAAATTATTGTTTTTGCTGTATTTTTGCTGTAGTTTTAAGTAATCAGCTTAGACAATATAGCACTGAGTGACTAAGAGCGTTTATTTTACTTATAATTACTGTAAGCCCTGTTCGTAGCCTTGGGGGGTGAAATATGGCCGTGCGTGAGGCTGTGGGTTCACCGTTCAGACGACGACATTTCAAGCCACTCCCTCCTCCCCATCATACCAATCCCATTGACTTAGATCGCGACAAGCTCACGTTTTCATATTCAAGCATCAACGACTGCTTGTCACGGCCAAGAGTGAGGCCAAGAACAGCTTATATTGATTGATTAAGAGGCCTCTCCTGGTATCGAGTGGTCAGATCGAGGGGCTGGCACTAACTGATTGGTTTGTTTACATCAATTTCATCCGCCCGCCAGCCTTGCAGTGCCAATGTTTGTCATGCAAGGGAGCAGCACCCCTAATGAGCCATGGACTGCATAGATGCAGCGAACGCATGGTCCGAGGCTGCAAGGAGACCGACGTTTTTAAGAAGGAACTTGGATAAATCCACTCGTGACATGGGATCACTTGTTTCACGTCAGGACTCGCCCCAGAACCCCAAACGGCAGGCGAGTCAGGAGAACCCAAGAGCGTCGAAGCGGCAGCGAATAGGAATTGATGGCTTGGACTTGACCAAGATGCTGGAGGAGAGCAAGCTTTCTCGGAAGGATCGCTCTGCTCCCGAAAGTCTTGAAGAGCCACACTCACTCGCCATTACTTTCAGCGGCATCTCGGACAAGTATGGAGACAAGCATGAATCTCTTATTCCTCGTCGTTTAGATGGTGTCCCGGTAAAGACCCGCTGTTCTGTGCAGATATGCTATCCCACGAGCGAGTGCCAGAATGGGACTTTGACAGATATCCACGAAGAACTTCTCCGCATCTCTCAAGAAGGCGAGATACGCACGGCCTGGAACCCAGCAACAGGACACCCAGAAACTGAGATTAACTTACCTCGATCGTTCGTTGTCCCTATTAGGGAGCTCTATGTACCCAAACCCCCCACTGAAAAGCCGAAGGGGCCCTCAGTCGAGTCGCCGAGCGAGATATCAGATTCGGAAGATGATTCTGATGAGCTTGTCGACCAAGGAGAATATGGCCTGGCGGAGAAGTACTTTTGTCATGTCAGTTTTTCAACTGTTCGCACAGCACCATGGCCTCCACTGGGACTTGACAGCGAGATTTCTCGAGTTAGCCCTATTGGCAAGCAGCTGAGGCATGGTCTTTCTAACAAAAGAGATCTCAAAATGGTCACAAAGACGGAGTTGCTACCTTTGGAGCCCCTATCTATGAAACTGCCTCTGGAAATCAAACTCGGACCTGATCGTCAAACGACACAATACCAGCTCGCGCTTGATGCCAAATGGGAGACGCCAGAGGTTACTCAACCAGAGAACAAGGAACTGCAAGCGGCCTCGAAGCCAAATTTTGTGTGGAAAATTGAACCTGGTGACGAACCGCCTTTTTATGTGCCCTCGGAGACGAACATGGACGACTATACTTGTGGTATTTGCCTCGCCAGACTTATTTCAGTCAAAGCTCTCCAGCTCCATCTCCGTGCAAGTCACACCCAATTTAAATTCACACTCACTAAATCAACATGTGACAAGCAAGACTTTGTCATCACAGTTTCATCAACAATATTGCCGGAGATCGACACTGAGGTCCGCAGTAATTCACCGGTCAGCGTTGGTTCACCAGTTAGTAACGCTACATCAGTTGACACAGATGCGCAAGTCAACGAGGCACCAACAACATTACCTCAGGTCAATACTCGTATTCACAGCAATTCACCAGTCGGTGTCGGTTCATCGATCAATAATGCTCCATCAGTTGACCCAGATGCACAAGTCAACAAAGCACCAGAAGTGGCAATCATGAGGAGTATCTTTGACTTTGAAGACGACCTTTCATCCCCAGAAAGCATCGAAACAAATCCCCTCCCGACACCAGAGCCGTCTTGCGTGCAAAATCCATCCAAGCCAGAGCAACTACCTGCACGAGACCCATCTACATCAGCTTCCGTCTCCGAGCCTCAGTCGAAGACAAGTTCACCGAATACAACGCCAGATGCCGTATCTGATTTTGATGAGTCCATTGAGCCTCGAAAACGGACTCGAGCTCCGAACTCCCGCCGTGTCATTGTTGACGATGATGACGAGGATGGAATGCCCAAGCTTGTTGTCCCAAAAACTGCGAAGCCACTATATGATATCGCAACGAAAAGGGTGCTGAAACCTGGAGAACCACTGCCACCCTCGACAGTCTCTCAGGACTGGCGGATCAGAAAACAAGCGGAATTGATTAACAATATCAGTGACATGACCCCTGCAGAGAAGGAGTTCATAAATCGCTGGGACCCTTTCATATTTGGCCAGAAATTAACGTCAAAGATATTCATGCCTACGATTCTCAAGGAGTTTATCAATGTTAACCGTGAGTGGCTCGACGAGGAACAATGTCGCAAGAAAGAACTACTGAAACATCTTGCTACGCTCAAAATGAGTGGCAGGATCCAAGAGGAATGTCTATGGGAATGCCTAGAGATGTTTCAGACCGAGTGCATCTCTCCTCGAAAAGCAAGGCAGGCTAGCAAATTATCTGCAATAGCGCGAGAAGAGCGGACATTGATAGATCTTTGGGATAAGTACGTGAGAGATAGCAAACAAAAATCTCTTGAAAAGTTCGTCAGTGTCTCTGAAACTTTACGAAGCGGCCGCAGTGCGCACGTATCGGACGGCGAATCCGTCGCTATGCTTCGACTTTTTCTTGGCTACTACGGCCGTACTTCGAGACGAGATATACCAGCCCTAGACAGCGTTTTCTATAACTCAAATCTCCCACTTCCGACTACTGAGGCCGAGTCCGAATATGTCCGATTTTTCAGCGGCTTTGAAAAGGACTTCAAGGCTTCAGATGAGACAAAATCCCTGGAGGAACTAATGTTATCCTTCTTGGGAGATAATACCGCGTGGTTCTTTGAGGAATTTCAGCGCTTCCAGTGGGCCAAGAAACACCTCCAGGAGCTACAATGGACTAAGAAGATCACCCTGAAGATTCGCGAAAACCTTCTCACCTACCTGGAGACCATGGAGAGCGCCTACATTTCAGATGAGGACATGCCAGATGCGGATGTTTCTGATAGCCTGTCGTCAAAAACCCAAACGGATCCTCATAATAATGGGAAGGGAAAAGAAGCCACCGCACCAGGAAGAACCGCATCCGCACCATTCGTGATCACTCCCGACCCCCTCAACTCGCCCCGACCACGCAATGTTCGAGCTTTTGGCGAGTGTGAGTGTGGCGGCTACGCAAGGCCCGGTGAATCGGTGATGTGCTCCGCTGAAGTAAGTACCCAATTTTTTGCTGCCTCCAATTGTTGCCGCCTTACTTCTCATTTGTCCACTACTGACATACCGCCAGCACTGTATTGCAAGAGCCTTCCACCGCCGCTGTGTCCCGAACCCGCCACCACGGGGTAAAGTGTGGTACTGCCGTGATTGTGCTGCCGCGGGGTTGGGACAGAACGTCGAAACTCAGCTGGATCGAATGGATCTTTCTGCTTGATTGCAATGACGACGGGTTCGCTTTTTGCTTTTGTATCTTCCATTGGGGGAGCGTGGCGCTACTCGCATCCGGAAGAGATTTTATGTATTATAGGCGTTTGAGGGGAAGTGATTTTATGATACCAAGGTAGATAGCTATACGAGTCATGAGAAGGTAATAGGCTGTATTTTTGTTGCTTTCATCTATATGGCTGGGATAGGAAATGACATGGTGTGGTTATTTGCTCACGTAATATTGTCTGCCTAAACGTAATTGGGAATTGATACCTATATTTGAGGCTAATGGAATCTCTCTCTTTGCTTCATTTTGTTGGTGTCTATCTCGTTGAAAAACTGTAATAGTTTCAGGTTATTAAGAGTCTGCGTTTTATTTGCTGTTCCTATAAATAACTTATACAGCAATAATGTTCGTAGATTGTTCCAGTCCTCCCAGTAGCTGTCATACACAGTCTCTTCATTAGCTCTTCATTAGACTTCAAGTGGCACAATGGCCTCAAAGTCCGGATCGCTACCACCCGCAATGCAGCGGCAGCAGAATCAGCACAACTAATGCACCAAGCCGAGGCATAACGAAGCACTTCCATAAGTCCTCAATCCCTACCCTTCCCCATCTACTCAATAATCCACTCCTCAACCTCAATCCCCACACTCCTCCCCACCCCCCTCACAACCTCCCACCCAACATTAACCTTCCACTTACACCCCCCCTCCAACGGATCCGCAACCCTACTCGTCTTCCCCAGCAACCTCAAACTCGCCAGTCCCGCAACAGCAGCCAAAACATCCGCACCCCCCGCCTCCGCCCTCCCCGCCCCATTCGCCTCCTCCCTCAGCGCCCAGAAAATCGCAAGACACCGTTCCATAACGAACGCCTGCGGCCCGAGCAGCTTGCGGTTTAGCTTCCGCCGCGCCGCGGTCCCGGGACGCGGTTTTGTGGCGTTACCGCCGAGGTTCTTGCGCCGCTTCTTGGTGGGGCCGGAGGACTTGGCGAAGAGGAGGGTGTCGAGGCGCGCGGGGGTGTAGGAGGCGAGGTAGGCGGCTATTAGGAGGATGCGGGAGGTATATGGGAGGGGGGGTGTGGTGAGGGCGTGTTTGGGTGCGAGGGATGCGGCGGTTGGTTTGCTTATTGTGGGAGTGGGGAGTTGGGGTTGTGAGGGGGTGGTAGATGGTGGGAGGGCGAGGGATGTGTTGACAATGGAGGGGATGAGGACGGATTCGTCGCGGAAGAGGGGGCGTTGGGATGTGAGAAGGCGCTGGAACTCTCGCGGGCCGTAGACACCAGCTCGTATTGGAGCGGTGAAGCGCGGCCAGAGGGTGAGCGCAATGCGACGGAAGGAGAGGATGTCGCGTCCAGCGTACTTGGCGAAGGTATCCCAGACTGCAGAAAGGAAGCGGGAGTAGAGATCTGCTGTCTCTTTGGCCGTAGGACGAGGAATTGCGTTGTCCTCTCCGCCCTCGATGGCCACATTATCGTCACCGTCGGATGCGGACGTCGCTTCTAAAGGCGAGGAAGGATATATCGACGGCACAGACCGCGAAACGATAGCCACAGCCTCCGCCTTCGTATAGCTCGGGAAATGCACATGCGGCGCCCCCGGATTATGCAAAAAATGCGGTCTCGGCGACGTAACCACAAAAACCGTCGTCAGATTCGGAATCTTCTTCACATTAGCTCACAACACCCCCTCAACTCCCCCCGGAAAAGGAAAACTCACAACCTCCCCCAACCTCGCCAGCGCAGGCACCAACGTCGGCGGCGCATCCCTCTGCTTATCCACCCCATCAAACACCAGCACGAACCGCCCCTCACGACCCTCTAGCATCTTCCCAAGCAACACAGCCAACTGCGCGAGGTTCTCGCATCGCCCCGCGCCTTCCTCCCAATCCACCGCCGCAGCAACAGCACACACCGTCCGCTCCAGTAAATGTCGTCCAGTGATACACTCCTTACTCCTCACGATCGCGTACCTCAGCGCGCCCTCCTCCCCCGCCGCATCACCCGTCGACAATGCATCCAGTACACCTGAGATAACGGCACTCTTCCCTGTCGCAGCGAGGCCGTAGACGACTATATTCCGAGGGGACGCACAGAGTGGCTACATTCATTGATCAGCTCTCGTGCCCGCAGTTATACAACACGAGAAGGAGAGAGGGGGGGACTCACACCAACCAGCGCCCCCAGCGCAGCGACTTGCTTCGACCTCTCCGGCATCTCCTTCGCTAACCTCCCCAGCGCCTCGCGCGGTAGCGCAAAGGTCGACATCTTTTCCAACTCCGCTATTATAAATACAATCGCACTCCGCTGTGCCTGCCTGCCTGTCTGCCTGCCCTGTATTGTAATCGGTATCGTTGGTGCTTTCGCTCGTTGTTGATTTAAGCCTGGTCTATCTGGTCTGGCCTCGTCGCTACTGTACACGCGTGAAGGCGAGGCTGAGGAAATTCCACAGCCGTGGACGCGGGTGGTAGTGACGCGCCAAGAGCTCAGGGGATGGCGGGTGTGCACGTGATGTGGTGATGAGGAGCGCGTCCGTCTGTCTGGGGTTTATAGGGAGGGATTAATGACGAGGGAATTTGGGTATTAATACGCAGGAAGAATAGGTAGATGGTAGAATATGCGGCTATACTAGGTATCTTGGGTTGTCAAATGTGGACAGTCACAACACGGCCTGGAGATACAACTCTGAGGAACGAACACTATAGCAAGGAGTCGAAGTAATTAATTCAATAGCCATTTGCTTCTATGCTCGCTCTACAGCACGCAAAGCTCAAGGCACGTATTATTTCATGCTCTACACCCCCACCGTGCTAGACATGCAATTCACCCCGTCCTCCTCCTCAGTTCACATATTACCCACTACCATCTCATCCTCACCCCCCATCCTCACCCCCCATTCACCACCAACCACAACCCACCACCAACTCCATCCGCCGCCAAAAGTCAACCAACCCCTCCATCTTCGCCGTCGAAATCGTCCTCTGTTCGGGGTATATCGGGTATCGTTAAAATATAAACTTTCACCACCATAAAAAAAAACGCCATCCGTCCATCATCTTTATTTATCCCCCCCCACTCCGCCCTCCGATTCGCCCCTGTCCCCCCCATTTTTCTCACCAACGCCATCCATAAACAAGTTTCGCCCCCGCAGCTGCCCTAGCTCCCCTTCCCCCTACCCCTCCACCTCCTAAAAGTCAACCTGCATCTCCCACTCCAACCTATGCTTCTTAACATACTCCCTCAGCATCCTCGCCGCCTCCACCTTCACCGTCTTAACCGGCAACGCCTGCCCCCCTGGCGCACGCACAAACGCCATCCCCCCCCCCTCGCGCACAGCCTCCGGCTCCCTAGACTTGAGCTCCTCGCACGCCATGCGGTACTGGAGCCATAACTCCTGGCTCCGGCGGATATTCTCGCTCATCGCGTCGCGGAACCTCAGGTAGTCGGGGGAATTACTCGGTGTCTCCTTGGCGAAGCGCAGGTTATGCACTGCGAGTAAGGCGTTCGACGCTACCCCGCCGATCAGGAGGATCACGATGTCGAGATGCAGGTGCGCCTTTCCGAGGTCGTGGTTCGCCTGCAGTAGTGGGAACAGCGAGAGCCAGTTGTCGCCTGTGTTGGGTCGTCCCATCTTGCGGTACATGGCGTCGAAGGCGTCGAAGGCGACGAGGTATGCGAGTAGTGATTCCGCCCCGGCGAGGGTCGCCAGTTGGTTTTCCTTGGAGTGGATGTACACGTCGCGCTTGCGCTTGAGCGTCTTTCCCATCTCGGAGTACTTCGCGTTCGCAGCACGGCAACGGTCCACCTCTATGGATTTGTCGCCGCCGTTCTGCCTCGGTTTCTCCGTGCTAGCGGGCGTAGATGCCGCGCCCGTCTTCGGTGTGAGAGTGTTGTCATCCGCCGAGTCAACGCGGCGCATCGCAACGCTCTTCATGGCGTCACCCTTCTTCGGTGTGACCTTACTCGCGCTCGGAAGCTTCTTTCCAGAAGTCGGAGGCTGGCCTGGGGATTTAAATGGCGGGAGTAATTGGCCAGTGGCAGCTTTATCAGAGTCGATTTTCGCAGGGACCTTCGCTCGCTTTATCGATCGCTCGGGTTGCTCATCGGGTACGGGGCGCGGCCGTTTGCTCTCGGCAGCCCTCGCCTTTGATACGGCCGGCTTCTCGGGAACTATGCCGTCGGCCAATTCAAGTACGGCTCTGTTTGGTATTGGCTTCGTTTTGAGGATGCGCTGTATGTCTTTCGTCATGCTCTTCTTGTACTTCAGCTTGACGATTTGCCGTGGCGGCTCATAGGTGATCTCAGGAGGAGAAGAGTCAGAAGCTTTAGATGCACGTCGCTTCTCTGCCGCACTAAGTTTGGGTGCCTTTCTCGCCACGCCGGGAGTATCAGGGTTGCGACTCTTCTCATGGCGAGCTTGGACAGTATCGAGTTTCCTTGTTGGTTGTTTGTTCTTCGCCAGTAATTCTTCGACGTTCGGTGGTAGTTCCCTCGGCAGCAGCTCCGGCAAACGGAAAGGCGATGTCTTCTCACTCTGTTCCTTTCTCTTCGCTGTTGAAGATTCCGCCTTCGTAGTTGAAGGGCTATCGCGGCCATTCTTGCCTGGCTTCTCCGCTCCATGTCCCGAACTAAAACTAACCGGGGTCGGACTCGTAAGGTATTCCGGCAGCGGCGACAGAAGCCTAGGCATCTCAGGAACTCTCGTGGCCGACGGCGCATCCTTCGCCTTGCTCCCAGACGCAGGCCCACGCTCCGAGGCCTTCTTATCATCCGCCCTCTTTGTCGGAGTATTATCAACGCTCGTCGGCTGTGACTGCTTCGCATTCGAGGGTTTCGACTTCGGCGCCGTCCCAAAGAGTCTGGACAGGGGATCCGAAGTATTCCTCTGGTGTCCCTTCACAGTTCCACTCTGCGTATGTTTTGCCTCAATCTTCAGGCGCTTCTCCGGCTGCGACTGCTCGGGCTTTTCGAGCGGCCTCTTGGGCGCATGATTCGACACTGCCGGTTTCGGAGGGAGAGGATGTGATATTTCTTGCTTCATTGTTGTAGGTTTAGGAGTTGTGTTTTGTTGCTCTCTTGCCTTCGGTGGACGCGCATGGCGATCATTATCCTTGGCTTGGGGAGCTGAGGGCTTCGATTGAGGCACGCGCGAGTCGCTTGGCCTAGGCGCATCTTCGTTCTTGACCGCACCAGAGTGCCTGCCATCTGCGGAACTAGAAATACTAATTAGCATACAAATGCGACAAACATATCAAAGCCCAGATCACATACCGTGTAGCTCCATTCTGCGCAGCCTTCGCCGGTTCCGCCTTAGTAACAACCTTCACATTCTCCTTCTCCCTACTCGACTCGCCAGCAGTCTGCTGCGAGTCACCCGCCGGTTTCGGCACGCGCTTCCCACTCCTATAATCAGCGAGCGAGATCCTACTCCTCGGCTTCGCACCGCCCCTCTCGCCCTGCTGCGGCGTAGCCGTGCCACTGCGCGACCGCGACACATTATACGGCGAGCGCGAGTTCATCTCCTCCTCCCAGCCGCCGCGCGGGCGAGCAACGCCGCGATTGTCGCCAGTGACGAGCGTCATGTACTGCAGCTCGTCGAACTCGAAGGCTTCGAAGGGGGAGTTGCGGTGGGTCTCCCATGGGCGCGAGCCGCGGTATGGATCGGTGGTTGGGACGGAGAGGAGGTGCGGTATCGGTGGGAGGAATTTGGTCTTGAGCTTGTCGATCGCGCTGTTGATAGCTTCTATCGTGGGGGAGATGTTGGAGTCGCCGTTGGGGTTCTTGGCGTCGTCCATGTTTGTGTTGGGGAGCTCATGCAGCTTCGTGGTTGGTGTTGGTGTGGTGGTGGTGGTCAACTGCGGTGGTGGCTGGAGGAGTGTTGAGCTTTGCAATTGATCCATGGTGCAATTGAAGGCGTCCTGGAGACTGCGCGATCTCTGCAACAGGATGTGGCGCGCGAGGAAAGTGCGTGTGCGTCTTTAGATATGTATGAGTCGGTGGTATGAGGGTGTGTGTGGATGTGGATGGCTGTGTAAAGTCCTATTGTCGCCAATTGCCCGCGTCGGCAAGTGTTGAAGATAGGCCGTGGCGGCGACAATAGGCCCAGTTGGTATTGTCGTCAGGCGCTCAACCCATCGACAATACGTCGCCGCGCCTCATGCGCTTTTTGAGCAAGCGCGGGGATTCGGGGTAGATGTGAAGAGGATGATCAATGGCGGGTGGTAGTAGCTAGCGGCAGGAGCAGCAGCAGAGTTTCGATATGTAGGACTACAATATGTAGATGAAAGGGCAAGAGGCAAACTGACAGTATGCGGCCGTGTATTATGCGTGTGCGTATGTGTATGTGTATGCGCCGAATGAGGAGAAAGTGAGGCTGAAGAGGATATATCGGTATCGGTATCCGGGGTATAAGTGAGTGAGTTGAAGAGGCGGAAGGGAAGGGAAGGGAAGGTTGGCAGGGCAGAAAGTACCGTAGTTTAGACACTTTAGACGGGGAGGTACTTGTGTTCTTTGTTCTTTGTTGTACTGCAGAAGTGGGAGGACAGAGGTAGAGGGGAAGTATATTCTAGCTGTGAGTAGCAGCTGAAAGTGACATCAGAAGATACGATTCACCACACCAAAAATCAGCGTCCAGGCCGTGGCAGCCTCACCACTCCCTCCCACCGAGTACAAGCAACCAAAGTACCCCCAGTGCATACTGTCACGCTAGTCCCAAACCAGGGTGTTCCGTGCCGTCAGCCGCCATCCGTCAGGAACATACATGGAGGAGAGAAAGATGCCATCGGCGTGAAGATCTGCCGCTGAGATCGCTGCCGAGTTATCATATTATCATATTATCATATATGTATGCTTATTTATATACGGATGAGATGTTGGCTATGATGGGATTGGGTTGAAGAGGGCGAGGAAGATATGAATTTCAGTATACAACCTATAAACTATAAACTATAAACCGTGCACAGAAATTTGGAGTCAACACATACACTAGTCCCCGCACGCAAGTTTATTTATCAAGCTGAAGTATACATCAATCTATATTCTCAATATATATGTGATCGATACAGAACACATCACAATGTGAACCATATATAAAGATAAAGTACCCTATCCCCCCAGCACGCCGTCACCCCTTCAAATATAGTTTAC
The DNA here is from genome assembly GCF_001662655.1 of Pseudogymnoascus verrucosus. NCBI lineage: Eukaryota > Fungi > Ascomycota > Leotiomycetes > Thelebolales > Thelebolaceae > Pseudogymnoascus > Pseudogymnoascus verrucosus. The sequence goes on from NW_017263690.1 coordinate 68,887, forward strand.
ACAGACCAGACAGGCAGGCAGTCCCCTCGTCCATCCCTCCCCTCCTCCCCTGCCCTACTCCTGCCCCTGCTCCACTCATACCCTCTATGTACGTACAGTACAGTACAGTACAGTGCAGCACGCCCAGATCCAGATCCAAAGAACGCCGTCTATAAATCCCTCCCATGCTCATCATATAAACCATAATCCATGCCCATCCTCACGAGGCCTTCACGTCCTGCCTCGGCCAACGGTCCTCCGGCCTCGTCACAGGCGGAATCCACGGCGGCCCCGCTCCCCCAGGCCGCCCTCTCACGCTCTCGCTATCGCTGCGTAGCCGGTTCCCTTCCGGTGGGCCGTTATACCCGTTCACATACGGATTACTCGCGCTCGACACCGACTGCGGCTCTACCGCTGCGGCGGCCTCGACATCCCCGCTCAGCTCACGGATCGGCAGTAGTGCCTCCTCCTTGATATCCAGTAGTCGCGCTTTGCGGTCAGCTTTGTTGCTGTGTCCGGTGCGGTCGTACAGGTAGAGTCCGAAGAAGGTGAGCGCGATGCCGAAGCCTTGGATGGGGGTTGTAGCGTTCTGGAACCAGATAATGGCGATGACGACGACGAAGACACGCTTGATTAGCGAGGCGACGGAGTAGGTCACCGGCGAGACCATGGACAGCAGCACGAAGGCAATAATGTTCTGTCCGAAGTGGAAGGTGCCGTTGAAGATGAACTCGAGCGTGAGACGACCGTGGTCCAAAGCGGCCGGCGACGACGTATTTTCCAGGTCGAGCGACCCGTCGTGCAGGAAGTCAGAGATGAGGGAGAATCCCTCGGAGAACAGCCATAGCGGGGCTGTGAGGAGAAACGCCAATCCTGACGAGTAGCATAGTAGGTTTAGTTTATCCAGCCGCCGCGACTGCTGGTGTTGGCCGTCTGCTTCGGCCTTGGCGGCCTCGTTGAAGAGGCGTTTCGAAAATATGTTCTGTGTGACAAATATTATAGCCGCTAAAAAAGCGTAGAGGATGCCGATGAAGTTGCCCTTGAACGAGGCAGAGCACGCGAGCATCACACCGAGGGTGAGCGGGATGAGAGAGAGGTATGTGGTAAGGGGGTAGCGGATATCGAAGACGATGCGGTATGCAAACACGGTAAATAGGGGTGAGAGGCCCTTGATAGTATGTACGAGCGAGACGGGGATTCGTTGTGTCGCTGAGGAGGAGAGGAGATGTCCGCCGATTTGGAAGAATGCGAGCGGCAATGTGGTGACGATGACGTCGCGAGTCGGGGGTCTGATGCCAAACCGGAGAGCGGGGATGGCATTCTTCATGGCGGGGAAGCTCTCGGCCAGCGCCGAGAAAAGGAGACAATATGACGAGACGAATCCGAATTGTATGAGTGTGAGGGTCGCGGGTTTCGGGAAGGCCATCAAGATGGTTTTTGAGGAGGTGTTCGTCAGGGCAGAGGAGAGGTACCAAACTATGCAGAGTGTCTACGATTATCAGCATACAGCAAAGTCCGGGGATGGCAATTGGAAGCCTACAATGAGCTTTGGTGACACCGGCGCCTTCAGAGCGCCCGCAATCTCGTGCGCATTTGCAGTAACGCTGCCCTTCCTCGAGCGAATGGTTCTGAACGCGTCCGTCAAGCTCTTCTGTCTGCCGTGTACTCTCCCCGTAGGATGATATGCGGCCTTGCCGGTCCAGCTCGGCGGTATGGGCTCTCTGCGTGTCTGCCACCGTTCGAAGGGCGATGGTGTTACCCCATTGAGCGCCCCATTCGCTCTGGGCGGCTCAGGGATTTGGTCGTCCTGCTCCCCGAGAAACGATGGGTCCATGTCGGGGAACTTCTCCATCGACATACGCGCCTCAGCAACGGGTTTCGGTGCGGTGGCGTGGCTCAAGGACCTCTCTCGCCGTAATTGTAGTGGAGGGGATGTTGAGTGCGGCATTGCGACAGTCGGGGGGGGGGGAGGGGGGGAATTGAAGCGAGCTGAGAAAGCTGGGAGGGTCGGAGAAAGCTTAGGATGGCATTATCGTCAATAGTTCATTCTTCGAGCGCTGATATTATTGGCAGCGACAGTGTTAATTGAAGAAGAAGACGGGGTATGTAGACGGTAGTAGACGTTGTGAGAGGTGGGAGAAGCTGAAGAGTTGAGGATATAATGGAGGATATCCACGCAAACGGACAAATATCCAGTTAGCTGCAGTTATACGACCACGGACCATTCAGAGCCCGAGTTTAGAAGCTGAGTACGAGGTACCAAGGAGTACATGCATCCAAGTAGACAATTAACGAAATTGCTTGGCGAAATGTCTTGGCGCTTGGCAACGATTTGTGCAATGATCAATGATGGAATGTTTGACTTGGCACGCTAGAACGAACTAGGAGAGTTAGAGGCGCTAGGATGGTTGGGGGTTAGCGTTGCGGCAGCCGCGTGAATATCGAATTGTCGAATATCTCCAGGCTGAACTTATCGCGACAGAGGGCAGAAAGACAGCTATATACCCGACAGAATAGCATCTACTGCACCACCACACGCCTGTATATCAACGCATTGTTACTCGAACAGGGCATTGAAGGATACAGTAGCATACAGCAGACAATTTACTGCACAAAAAACACACCAGCACCCCCCTCACACGACACCCCCGGGCGCGATGCCCTCAGCGACCAAGATGGCGCCGAAGATGACCAAGAACCAGATGAGGAGGGCGAAGAAGAAGGAGCAGAAGAAGACGGAGGTGAGCATTGATAGTATGTGCGCATTGACGACAGTAGCTAACACAGCCAAGGACACAGCAGTCAAGGTCGAGCCAACACCAGAACCAGAGGCATCATCCGCGCCACCAGTGAAGTCAGAAGAACAACCAACACCAGTCAAGGCAGACGACGAAGACATCTCACAGATTGAAATCTCAGCACTCGACATCTCCGAAGATGACCCGAACTACGAGATGTTCAAGGCTATCATCGACCGCTTCCAGGTGAACAAGGAGGGAGAGGACGCCGACGAGAAGGCCAATGGAGACAAGGGCGAGATCTTCTACTCTGACGACGAGGATATTCCAGACGAGGAGGAAGAGGCTGAGCCGAAAATGTCAAAGAAGGCGCGCAAGGCGCAAAACAAGCTGTCCGTCGCAGAGCTGAAGGCGCTTGTCAACAAGCCTGAACTGGTCGACTGGACAGACACCTCAGCCCCAGACCCTCGACTACTCGTCCACATCAAATCATACCGCAACGTTGTCCCAGTTCCCACACATTGGTCGCTGAAGCGCGAGTACCTCTCCTCGAAGCGTGGTGTTGAGAAGCCGCCGTTCGCCCTCCCCAAATTCATCCAAGAGACGGGCATTGCCGAGATGCGCGACGCCGTTCTGGAGAAGGCAGCCGACGCCTCTCTCAAGTCTAAGCAGCGCGAGCGCGTCCAGCCGAAAATGGGAAAGCTCGATATCGACTACCAAAAACTATACGAGGCCTTCTTCCGCCACCAGACGAAGCCAGAATTGACGCGGTACGGCGAGGTGTACTACGAGGGCAAGGAGTACGAGACGAACCTTAGGCATCTGCGCCCTGGAGAGTTATCGGAGGAGCTGAAAGAGGCACTCAATATCCCACCAGGAGCACCACCGCCATGGCTCATCAACCAACAGCGCTTCGGTCCTCCACCATCCTACCCATCCCTAAAAATCCCCGGCTTGAACGCACCACCCCCACCCGGTGGAGCCTGGGGTTTCCATCCCGGTGGATACGGCAAGCCTCCCGTCGACGAGTTCAATCGCCCCCTATACGGCGGCGACATCTTCGGCGTGCTCCAGCCGCAAGTCAACAACCAAGCCGGTGAACCCATCGAGCGCACACTCTGGGGCGAACTCCAAGCACCAGAAGAAGAAGAGGAAGAGGAAGAGTCCGAAGAAGAAGAAGAAGAGGAGGAGGAAGAAGACACTACCGGCCTCGAAACCCCAGGCGGTCTCGTCACCCCCGGCGGCATGGCCTCCGCCGTCCCCTCCGAGTACCCCAGCGAGATCGACGCAGGCGGCGCCTTCGACCTGCGCAAATCCCGCAAGGGCACCGAGACAGAGGAGTACACCGGCCCACGCACCGCATACACCGTCATCCCCGAGCGCGCCATCCGCGCCGAGGGTTTCTTCGGCGGCGAGCGCGCCTACGACGTCTCCTCAATCAATCGCCCGCCTCCTAACGTGCCTGTCCTCGGAGAAGAAGACCAGCGCAAGCGCAAGAAGCCGGGAGATGTGGAGATGGCTATTGATCCTGAGGCGCTGGAGGCGGGGCCGGACGAGCTGCGGAGGAGGTATGAGAGTGCGAGGCGCGAGCAGGATGTCGCGGGCGTGCAAGGGAGTGGGAAGTGGGGGACTGAGGAGGATTTGAGTGAGATGATTGAGAAGGAGAGTCGGAAGAGGCAGAAGAGGGATGAGGAGAGGAGGAGCGCGAGGTAGTTGGGACAGGGTGTTGGGATAGTGTACCATTATGGTTGGAGATATTTAATAGCATCAATGGATGGGGCGTGGATCGTCCGCCGAATCTCGCAGTTTTTGTCTACTCTGTGCGAATTTACAACGCTGCTGAAGGGTGTCCTAATGGTATGCCCCTTACTGGCCCAAATCAGTCCACACAGCAAACTCACCCTCTCTCATTTTGAGAATTGATACTCGTTACATTTTGCAAGAGACAACAAACAAGAGCCATATATTAACATTTAACAGGGTCACTAACCCGCACAAAATATAAAAAGCCACTTCAAAGGGTCCATCCCACCTCGCGTCGCCAAAACTACGTAAAACCGACGCCATCACCACCCCTTCCCCCCCAACATCACGCCACCTCCCAATCCCCCTAAATCCCCCAAAATCTCCCCTCCTCATCTAACATCCTCTCTCCTCCCATCTCATCCCAAAAATACTCCCCAAAAAATCAGCATAACCGCCAACATCCAAAACCATAATACAATCCTCCCTCACACAATGACCACCCCTCTCCACCCCCACGCAGTCTGGAACCCCGCCTTCCGCCCCAACACCAACACCAACGCCACTACCTCCCTTCCCCCCCCCCTCCCCCTCTCCACCGCCACCCCGACCCACCCCTCCAACACACACCTCCACAACGTAACCCCCTTCACCATCGCCGCCGCCGCCGCCTCCTCCAAGCTCAACAGACACAGACACGGACCTGAAATCAATTCCGCTAGGGAACGACGATGCTAGGGATCTAGAAGCCGGGATGGGGGGGGTGGTGGTGAGGCGGGGGGGAATAAAAAAGAGGGTTGAGGGGTGGTGGACGGGGGTTGCGTGTTTGGTGTTGATGTTTTTTACGGTTAGTTTGGGGGGGTGCTTTGCTTTTGGGGGGTAGAAGGGGGAAATGGGGGAAGAAGGGGGGGAGGGGAGGGCGGAAGATATCGATGTCTAAATGGCGTGGTTGGGGGTTGGGGGTATATATATGGTATTTGTGGTGGGGTTGAAAATAGCGGGTTTCTCATATGGATCGCAGATAGAATAATTGGAAAGGGGGTAATATTTCTTAAAGCAAATAATTTCACAATCTGACGACACAAAACCATCGAAATAGCCACCACATCTTTTTTGTGTGAGTCGAGTACGAATTAATTTATACTCCTACTTAATCTACCCCCCATTATGCATATTCAATCATCCTCCCAAACGAAAGAAGCGTCCTTTATTACCGCTTACTCGCCAAAAACAACAAAAGCTCGAATAACCATGCCTCTCCAGAAGCTTAACGCCGCGTTTCCCATTTTCATATCCTCGTCACTACTTTGTTCACCACCTTCTCTGGCATCATTTCAACCGCCCGCGTCAACTACCCTCCTTCACATAACAACACACTCCTTGTCCTTCCCTCTCCCCCGCCCATCCTGATTCTGCCTTCGATTACCCCTCCCCCCAACAGGTTGAGCCGGTGCCATCCTCGGAGCCGGTACCTGTGCCCGCGCCAACCTCATCCTCTCCGCCTGTCTCTCAGCCGCCGGCAGGTCTCGCAGCCTCCGTCCAACCTCCGGACTGATATTAGGATGCGAGGGATGTTGAGGAGGCGGATTAAACGCCGGTTGCCTCGCCGCGATATCATAGCTCGGCAATATTTCGTCGGGCGATAAAGGTGGGTTGGAAGTCTGCAGGGGCGGAGATTCAAGCGGAAATTCGGCCGGGGCTTGGGGTAGTGATGAACCGCCAGCGTTTCCACCACGCGGTCCGCTGCTGCTAGCGCCATCAGAACGTGTGACGGGGATGTCGTTGCTGCTAGTGTTGCGGGCCTGGGATGATGCACCCTGCTGCTGCTGGGTGCTCCCGCTCTGTCGTCTCCTACGGGCTACCTCTTCTTCGTGGCGCTCGTTTTCTTCTTCTTGTAGTTGGATCGCTAGTGCGAGGTCGTGGTCCTCTTGTTCGACTGAGGAGGATGCCACGCGCTGATGTCTACCAAATGGAGCCCCACTGGAATCGGTCGAAGGTTCTGAGCTCTCGATGCGGCTATCCCAATCGCTTGCTGCCTGTCGCGAGTCTGTGTCACCACCAACAGGTCTGAAATCTCCAGAGTAAAACGCGCAGTTCTCCCCATTGATGTCAGGCAGCGACTCCCACACAATCTCATCATGGCCAGCCAACCCCATATCCGTAACGAGGTGCATTAGCTCATCATTCTGGGGGTTCTTATACAACGTGCTAAAGTGATCATTTCGGAATAGGATAGCAACAGACCCAGGTGCGAGCGCCCTGCGAATAATCTCTAGCCCGGATTTTGTGAGTTGCGTACCGGAGGAGGATAAGAAGGATTTTATAGTCATAATGTCGTCGAGTGTCGTTTGCTCCTCCAAAGTAAGGCCGTCGCCAATGAACTTCATCTCCAGCTCTTCCTCGCGGAACATGATATTCTGTGCGTCCTCGTACGTGCGCGCCGAGCGTGCGAGAGCTGCCTCAGCATCAGATCCGCGCTCAGGCAGCCAGCCGTGCATGAGCGGGATCAGGAAAGTACCGTATAGCATTATCTCGCGCGTCTGCTCAAAGGTTCCCGGAATCAGATCTTCGCGCTCCGAGGGATGTATGTGGGACATTGAGCGTCTTGGGTCGTTCGCCAAGTTTGTGGCGCCTAGCGCGAAGAAACGGGGGTTAACGTTCATCCCGGTATGAAGGGTAATGAGGAAAGTATAAAGATCTCCTAGATCAGGAAGCTCTTCTGTTCCATCCCCACGTAGTCCTGCCATAAGATTATCAATAATGGCATTGAGCAGCAGCTCGAGGCTAATCTGCTCCCGCGTCTGGAGCGTCTGAATCAACGATGAAGCCTGACCTGGGGGCGTAGATATCGTAATTGCATTCACGAGAGCTAACAGTGGGCACGGTCCATTCGCATTCTGCATTAGTACCGGTGTAACTCGCGGGTTCCTCGCCGCTCTTCTATCCAACCAGGTGATATTCCTGATCGCGTATGTCCCCTTGCTCTTTTCCTCACTATCCCCGGGGTCTTGGCGCGACGAGGGTGCATTGGCTTCGCCTCCACTGTTTTCATCGTGGCTCGTTGTTGCCTCTTCGGAACCTTCAATATTTCGCGGTGGCAGGTTCGGCGGCCGAGGAGGAATGGGTCTCTGTGACGAGGTCTCTTGTCCTGCAGCATCAATAACGCCACTCTGCTGCTCCCCTGCTCCCGTAGGCTCCGATCCGCCATCCTCGCGCACCGGCTCTTTTTGTGGCACGGCAGGGGCAAGTGCAACTTCCCGCCTAGATGATTCCCCTGGAGCTTCCTCCGTCACCACCCGCTCACCAGTTGGAGCGGGGAACAAATCCTCCTGGTCATCATCCCAGTTCGAGGACTCGTTTGTTTCATCCACTTTGACGGGTGGAGGTGTCCTTGCCGGCGGTGGCGCCGACGACCAGGCATCATTGCCAGAATCTTCCTTGCCAAATGACGGTGGTACTGGTTGCGCATTTGGATGCGATTTTTCTTCCGCAATCGACTTTTGCTCAACTGGGCCTTCCCAAGGATTCGTATCCTGGTCCGCAATGTTGAGGTTTTGGAATTGATCAGTCACATTGGGATCTATGAGAAGTTAGTATATAGTCATAATCCCAAAGCACACTCTGGTCGAGCTCCAAGGCATCTCACCTTGACGTTGGCTGGGTGCCAAAGGACCACTGGCATCTGGCGCATTGGCTTTCGGCACATTGGCGCCTGGCGCACTGGAGCCAGGCCCACCCTTCCCCTCCTCACCAGCCCACGGATTTACCTCCGCCGTCGGCCCCGAAGCTGGCGGATTCCCCGTATTCTGAGCTCTCGCAAACGGGTTCGTTGACCCTGGTCCTCCCTGCGGCCCAGCTCGTAGCGATTCCGGTATCTCATTACCCCCGTGGCCTCCTCCTTGCTCCCTCCTCTCACTCCCAGCTCCCTCACCACTTCCCTGTGTAGGTTGTGTCTGTGGCGCCCCAGCGCCATTACCGCCCCCACCCGTCGGCACGCCCTCATTAGGCTCCTGCTTGCGACTCGCCATGTCGCCGCTGTGTTGTCGATTGAGCCAGATCCGAGCTTCAGAACCACCTTAGGCCCTCTGCGTCGCTCAATCCCTCTCCACAGCCGGTACCCCTCGCAGCAGCGAGCGCCCTGGACCCTGAGGTCGCGATAGCCTCGTCGCAGCCTTCCCGTTAGCGATCGTCCTTTCCAGAGCAATCTGTCGCGCCGCAAGCCATATACCACTCCAGCGTACTCCAAAACTCAAAAGATCGTATATAAAAGCTGTAGCTACGAAGCAATTGTACGCTGAATGGCGGTGGGTTTGTTAAGTGAACTCGTGGACACAGTTTCAGCGGGCAGAGAGAGACGTAGAGGGGAGGGACATAACGGGTTCAGCCACAGGCAGCTGTGACCCTGGATGGACGCTGATGTGGCGTTGCCGCGAGGGCGCTGACGTAGGCGGGGCAGGGGACTGTGGCGCTAGTAGGGAGGTGTCAGGCAGTCACTTGTGGCTCACCAGAAATCTGAAGTCTGAAGAGGGACGGAGGCCACCATATTCAACACGAAGATGTAATTTGATATATAGTATCACAGCAAAAGGGTTATAAGTATACGCGTCGTCAACTGAACAATATATCACGTTGTCGTCATCAAATGTATTTTGCGCTTCTAGAGTCCATTATTATACTGCAACCTGCCTTCCCTTCCGTTACTCCCCAAGCTCAATCAGTAATGTGCAAACCTTCAAGACCATGGCAGTCCATATAGTAAGCTAAACGCCATGTCCCGCTCAAATCACCTAAAATTACATCCATAACCCCAATCTGAGCCGCATTAATACCATGATCCAGGCACAATTCCTATCAGTAACCTCCCCTAAAACGCAGCGCCCCCAACCCCCTCCCCAGCCAACATCCGAACATGCCTCTCGCTCAACTCCGCCTTGAGACCCATACTCGCTGACTCCCTCGCCAGACGATCCCATTGCGCCAGCCCCTTCCGCAACTTCTCCTCTTTCGCATTCAAATCTTCACGCATGCGCTCGAGATCTTCATCGGTCTTCCGGATACGCGCCTCAAGCTCCTTCGGTACGGGCGAGTAAGTAGGGTCAATCTTTCCACCGGGGATGACGGGAGGAAGGTTCGCGATGGCCGGGTGGACGCGTGGAACAGACGGTGTGAAGGTCTTGGTGTTGTGACCGTGGAAGGGGGCTGAGGAGATGGAAGAGGAGCGGGATGGGGGTGCAGTCTTCCAGTCGCTGCCTGAAGAGCTTGCTCTTGGGCCCGTAGGAATGGCTGGGGTCGCAGATGGTGTTGTGGCGGGCAACGTCGGGGATTGCACAGAGGGTGGCCTGTTGTTGTGAACACCCCCCCATCCTGGCTCTGGGCGGCGATCACTGAAGGAGCCTCTGCCGCCTCTTGGGAGAAAACCTCCACGCGCAGGAGGGGGATTGAAGTTGCGAGGTCCGGATGGTGGTGCCACCGCCGCCGTACCCTCGGGACGACTAGGCGCAGGCATCGATAACGGTGTAGATTGTCCAGATGCAGACGGCGACCGAATTGGAGCGCTGAAGTTGCGGTTGGCGCTTGGACCAGTAGGCGCTCTGAAGGGTTGTGCAAGTCGAACTGGTGATCTACCCTGTACCGCTGGAGATCTCACCATCGGAGACGCTGCGCGTGCTGGCGACCGTTCGCGTGGCGTGGATCGCGTTGAATCCCGGCGTGGAGACCTGTCTCGTGGAAAGGGCGAGCGCATACTCTGAAGGTCATCCACAGGTGGCGCTGGGCGGTAGCTAGGTCTTGGTGATGGGCGACGTGTGCTGTGTTCAGAGTTTCTCCCTGAAGATCTATCTCCAGAAGGAGATGGCGATCGTGGTCGTCTCCAAGTGAGCGACGTTTGGGCAGCTGCGACGCGGTCGTCACGGCGCGGTGGGCTACGAGACCTTGGACGCCATCCACCCCCCCTGGGTCCTGCTGGTGGAGATCTTCTTGAGATAGGTGATCGAGCTCGTAATGGGCCACGGTTGTCAAAAGGAGACCGTGACCTGCGTCTAGAATGATTGTAACCCATTGTCAGATATTGTTCCAGTGTTGTGTAATGTTTAGGGTTGTTAAGATGGAAGAGAAAAGGAAAAGGTGTGGTGGGAGCAAACAAAGAATTAACAAAGAGGTCTCGTGACGCGAATTTACAGCTAAACAACTAGTATAGAACACGATTGGGGATTGTATTGTAAGGGGAAAAAACCACAACATGGTAAAACTCACCTAATATCCCGCTCGTCCAAATCCGATCTCCTTGGCGGTGATCTAGGGCGTCTATCATCACCCCGTCTTGGTGAAAATCGCCTCACTGGACTTCTAGGTCTCCCAGGACTTCGCGGTCGCATAGGACTCCTTGCTCTGGCAGGACTCCTGGCCCTAATTGGACTCCTTGGCCTCACTGGGCTCCTCGGCCTCACTGGGCTCCTCATCCGCTGTGGGCTCCTGGGTCGGACTGGGCTCCTCGGACGCTGCGGACTTCTCGCCCTCTCTCTATCTCTCCAATTCTGCACATCTCGTGGGGGGGTTCTATCCCTCGAGCGATACGCAACCGGTGACCTCGACCGCCGTCTCAGCGGCGACCTATCTCTGCCACCGGGAATATACGCATCCGATGCCTGTGGGCTCCTCGGCCTCTCGCGCCGTGGCGAGCGATCCCGGTCTCTATTATCGAATCGCGAGGTGTCGGATCGCGGGGAGCGCGGACGCACAGAAGGGCGGTACGACTCCCCAGCGCCCATCTTCGTTACCTCGCCATCGCCACGAGGGGCGTATCTGCGGGGGACTGTTAGTGATTGTGCTGGGCGGTAGCGGTCGGTAGACACTCTGGCAGGCACTCCTGGGGCTTGGCGTCGGCTCAGCACTTGCTGTCGACGGGGTGGCAGGAGGACTATCAGGTCGCTGCCCACTCGGGGTTCTGGGCGGCTCGGGAGATTTGGCATCGTTGGAGAGGCTGGTATATTGAGGAAGCTTGGTTTCGCTGGGTTTGGCATCATCTCTCCTTTGCCAGGCACGGTATTGGTTTCGGGTATGATATGAGAAAGCTGGGAGACTGAGTTTATCGTGGTATTTTCGGGTTGGGTCTGGATGGGGAGGCCGGGTTGTGGGACCTGTGTGCCAGCTTGCGGAAGTGAGGTCTGAGTGGTTCCATGTTCACTATCACCACATCCTTTATCGCCATCCACAGCCGTATAGTCGCCTGAGGTAGGTATATCAGGTAACTGCGGCTTTCCAGCAATATATATTCGCGAGGGCGGTGTGACAGAGCTTCCAGGGTGTCGCTTTGATGCGCCTCCTCCAGCCTTCAACCCCATATCGTTCGCAATGCGCTCCGAGAAACTGCGAGTTCTGAATGCCTTGACTGGTCGCTGGACTCTGGCAACTTCGAAGACTTCACCATCTTCACCGCCTCCAACTTCTCCATCGTCGTATTCGTCGCAGTCGTCGTCGTAGTTGAGGATGATGTCCATGTCGAAACACTGAAGAAGGGGGCAAACAATGAGATGTAGGAAGGACAAACCTTCTATCACGACCACGATCGCGGTCCATCTTGTCTTCCGTCCCTATACTAACTATACAAATAATCCTACAAGTGGCGGCAGTAGCGACTGAGATGGCTGATATAAACACGGAAGCATCGTTCCTTCCCCAAACCACCACCAAATTATTATCCGTTCAATCGTAGGCCGCCACGCTAGGGTGGTGCCAAGACAAGGCTGAGATATAGTTGGCAGCCTCGCCCATGCCACCGACTCTGTGCTAGCGTGTCAATTTATGTCGATCATGCACTTTATCACTTATAATGAATGATAAAATGAAAGGTTTATAAGTAATAAGTATAAGTATTTTACTTGACAGCTTAAGATAATGAAGTAGCGGCTAATTTACCTACTATTTTTATAAGACCTCTAACTAGCTACTAAGTGATATGTGCATGATTATAGATATTATGATTTTATTAGGTTTATTTAATATATATTTTTGATAATAAGATATTCATTGACTATTTCGCATATCCACACTACACGGAACGTCAAAATATACTCGTATGGACCATTAAATCGCACTGTATATACCTAGAATAATGATCAATATTGTCATTAGCAAGGTTTCCACGAGCAACCGGACTAGAGATTCTTAAAACCGCAATCACGTGATCTAGCCACTCTAAATGCAACGTCTTCCGAGCCATCAAGTGCTCACACGAGACTCGGAACCCTTTTCTCGATATAAAAGAGCTCTGGCAAGTTGTAAATTGGCACTGATTGTTATGTGCATGACCCGAAAGATTTGGAGAGCGAGGCTTCCTTGTGAGGCTGAGAGAACTGCTGTCTCGAATGTGGGCGCCTAGCTGTCATCCGTCGATGTGAGTGGACGCAAAACTTGCATGGCTTTGCGGAGATTCAACCCTGCATGAGGATGCATGGGCCAACGAAAGACATGGGCTATAAATCATGGCTCGTTCCCCGCGCAGGGCACCCGCAAGGCTCTGAGTAGAGACATGACACTACTTATAATAGCCACGACGAAGTTTCGGATTTGACGAGCCCGGCTATGTTGATGACAGTATTGCCCACCATCGATTTGACGACCGCTTCTGTTGTTACTGTGTTCTGCGGCGAGAGTCGTGCTACCAAATACTAGCGGAATTCATACGACCAAATGCTATTCGCAATAGCCCCCTTCGATGGACAGAAGAATGCCTATACAGTCGGCGGCTGAAGAGTACTTTCAACACAATCATAGGCTCGTGCAAAGACATCGCAACGGACAGCTGTTTGCGGGCCCCATCGATTCTCAGTATGACTACCTAACGACCTACTTGAAAGAATGGGTCTCGAGCCCACTTCAGTCACTTATTATGGTCCATTACCCGATTCTAGCAGAGGAGTCCCTAAAAGGCCTCTGTGTGGATCTAGTGGGGAAGTTTAAAGAATGCAACATTCCTGTTATTTGGTTGATGCGTGGGCCTGAGACCCCACCGAAGGAGCCCATAACGACACACCTTCTAAGGTCTTTAACAATGCAAGTAATGCAGCTTCCTGGATTTCTAGGGCAACCGGAGGCCATTGATCTAATGAACGAGAGCGAGAGCTACTGGTATCTGTATTTGGGCGCTGTTCTTGCACAGTTCGAGAATATCTTTATTGTTATCGACTCCACTGTGCTGAGTTCTGGACCACTGATTAGTGGCAACCCCTGGATTACAACGCTTTTAATTATCTGCGAAAATCACCGTCAGAGGTTTAGTGAATATAGATATCCACCTGAAGTAGGTGTAAAAGTAGCTCTAGCGATTCGTGGTCGTGGCGAACGTGGGCTAGGGCCACCTGGACCGCAATGGGAAGACCACTGGTCATATGTCGATATCGCCCGGGAAGAGGAAAGCTCGGAACAGCGAACTGTTCGTCGGACCGGAAACTGGCTACTGGCAGAAGTTATCGAAGCGTATAACGATAGAATTACGGGGAGGTCTAGTAGGAACAGCACGGGACAACCGTCGGTCCCACCATCCCGAAATACCGTTGCGGAACCAGTCAAAGTATTCCCTGGGTCATCATTTGGGCCCCCTACTAGAACTGGTGCGCCCAATTCTCAACCTAGAGCCGTCAAGTCTCCATTTGTTGGAATTTACCCCAGCGAAACAGTGGAGCAGCGGGACGAACTTGAATGGCTAAACCAGGAGTGGCGGAGGAAGGTTTGGGCGAGCCACGACGAAGAAGAAAGATATGCCAGAGAGAACCAGAGAGAAAGAGAAAGATACCGCAGGGAGCGCAATAGGGACTCCCTTACACGGTATAAACAATACGAGGAACATTACTTCAGCGGGCGCGAGAGGGAGCGCCCGGCGTCCCGGCAAGAAAATGAAGAAGCGGAACGATATCTTAGGAGGCGCGACATGGAACTCCTTGCACAACGGCCAGTCGACAGGGCAGAGATGCAGATTGCGGAAGGTCCCTCGTCGACTCTGCGCCACCATTCTAGCGCATATAGCCTACAGACCCAGCCCAACTCTAATAGCATTATGTTTCCGATTAGTACTCAGCCAGGCCCTAGTACGACCAGTTCAAACCTATCACCGTACAATTTTAGTGCAGATAACCTCGGGAGACTAAGTCTGCAGGATCTCCGGCAGTCTTCCGATGTCCGACCTATCGCCACTCAAGTGCCCCGTTCTCAATTTCCTACTGCATTCTCACAGCAATCTCAAGAACAGCCCGCAGGATCTCAGCAAACCTCATCAACAACGAAACTCATATCACACAAAGCAGATGTGTTAGTTTCAAACTTTGAGCTGTTCGATAACCAAAAGCCGTCAGGAGATGCGTGAGTTCTCCTACCTCAACCCTGCCTTGACACTTTCCTAATGTAATGCAAGCGCCGACAAAGCCGACAAAGCCGATGTGTGGTTTAAGTATCTTAGAGATAGGGTTCACCCAGCCATGCCACCCATTCCAAAGAAGGAAGACAGGATCGGAATCGCAGTTTTAGATACAGGCATCTACATGAAGGACGATTTCATTGACCTGAAAGAGAATCGCACGCGAGTAACCTACCAGTCATTCGTGACTGGAGATACAAGCCCAAAAGAGCCCAGCGACCTTGTTGGCCATGGCACTCATGCTGCTGGGTTGCTGCTTTGTGTGGCACCAAATGCGGAAATCTATGTGGCAAAGATCTCAGACACAGACGGGATTCACGTCCCCCAAGAAATTGCCAACGTAAGTATCCTCTGTTTAGTTGATTGGTTAAATTTTAATCGGTCTACAGGCAATACGACATGCAGTAGATATTTGGCACGTCCACATTATTAGCATGTCTTTTGGCTTCGACGAGTTAACGCTAGAGCGCGACTGTATTAGATCTGCAATACTTCACGCTCACTATAAAGGAACAGTGCTGTTTGCAGCGGCGCGCAACAATGGTGGTCTCAAGCAGATCGCATACCCAGCTAGCGAGACTGAGGTTATATGCATCAATTCCACTGATGGCGAAGGGAATCCCTCATCCTTCAACCCTTCATCTAAAAATGACAAGAACTTTGGCACTGTCGGCGAAGCCGTGTTATCCTCGTGGCCGCATAGCGGTAAAAAACGTATGACTGGCACCTCGTTTGCAACTCCCATCGCAGCTGGGATAGCAGCATTTACTATGGATTTTATGGAGCAGAAGAAGAAGGGTTGGTCGGAACACGACCAATATGTCGCAGCAAGGATTAAGAGAAATAGAGGCATTATTGCAGTTTTTGACAAACATCTCTCAGATCTAAGGGTTGATTTTCGATTCCTCTGCCCATGGCTGTTTTTTGATAAAGATGAAACCGGGCTTGATAGGGCAATATTAAAAACTCTTAGAAGATACGCTTAATGCACAATTTCGGTTCTAAATGAGTTTTTATAGTTTAAAAATCTAAAAACATCGTCCTAGAAAATAATAAGGTTATGGCCTAGCCTGATTCGTTGACAGGGGAGTACGTGGAAAGGGTGGCTCATCTCGTGCATTGAGCAAGCGGCTAGGCCTCCATCTCTGTATCTCCTCCCCATTCAATCGAAAGTTCAAGTCCACACCTCGCAACCCATATCTAACCTCTATTTTACGACCTCATCTTTAACATTTACGTGTACATATCTGTATTTAGTATGGCGAGCGCTAAGAAAACATACTTCCTCGTCCCAAAATGGGACTTCCCACCAGAAGCCTTACGCCTTGGAAACCTCATCGCCGACCCCGCAGAGCCTCACCGTCCCCTCAATGCTACCCCGCCGCTCCGGACACCCCCCACTACCTCACCAGATGAGCAGGCCACAAGCCCACCACTCATCGGAATCGACAGCCCGATCTATGAAACGACCAAAACTTCCTACACCAAAATCGCCTCAGTAACCAAAAAGAAATCCCTCTCCCTCATCGCCCAGATCAGCCTCATCACTGGAATCGGCGGCAACACTTCCCTCTCCTCGGCTAGAAACGAAGACCTCTCATACAGCTTCCGCAGCATGCACTCTGAATGGTTCGTCCCGTCCAGTAGCTTCATCTCCGCTGCTGTCGCGCAGCCAAAAGTCGCTGGGTTCATTTCTATGCTGTCATCGAGGCGGCCGATTTACATGATTACGGGACTCAAGCATATTACTGGAGTCGTCGCATCAAGCCACTCGGGGAAAGAGCGGAGCGGAGGCGGCGGCGTGAGCGCCGATGCCACGGCGTTAGGCGTGCCGCTATCCGTGGGCATTAATGCAGAGAGAGGGGTGGGGACGGGAGAGACCGTCGAGTGGGAGTGTGAGGGGCCTATTGTGTTTGTGTATCAGCTTGAAAAGTTGACAAGGAGGAACGATGAGTGGAATGGGAAGGAGTATAGTACTAAGGGGGCTTTTATGGGTGTTGAAGAGGCGGCG
Organism: Pseudogymnoascus verrucosus; assembly: GCF_001662655.1. Classification (NCBI taxonomy): domain Eukaryota; kingdom Fungi; phylum Ascomycota; class Leotiomycetes; order Thelebolales; family Thelebolaceae; genus Pseudogymnoascus; species Pseudogymnoascus verrucosus. The sequence goes on from NW_017263690.1 coordinate 85,766, forward strand.
AAGGAGGATGAGTGGGTGGTGGAGGGCGATAATGGGATTTTGGAGGGCTTGGATGAGGAGGATTTAGAGATTAGGGGTGGTGGATGGGATGATTTAGAAGAAGAGGAGTGCGTGTTGGTTGTTCCTAGGGTGTGAATATATCGTTGTTTAGATGTGAATAAGCAACGAGCTTTGGGATGGTCTGGCTCTCGCACGCCATCGTCTCCACCACGTACGTTTACCCCCACCACGAACTCAACTGTAGCACTGTGTATCCCTCACCCACTGTTTATCCACTCCAACTAGCCTTAAAAGATGGATTACGTGCTTAAATCCGCGGGGGTATGGAGGGGTAACTTTCTTGATCTTATCTCAAGATATGTAGAGTACACTCCCTTTCATATATTTTTTCTTATTTACGATTTTGTTGTTCCTTTCAGTTCTGTTATCCCACATCAGACTTGCATTTACAGTACTTCCTCTGACGACTTTTTGCATTACGAGCGTCGCATTAGACTTATATTTGAGAATTTATTAAGTGATGCTGGTTGCAAAAAGAGGGTTTGGCCTTGAGACCTCAGCCGCCATGTCTACCACGACTTCGACAACCACCACATCTACTTCTCCCTCCACAAAGCGCCATCATCACGAGCATGATGACGTGGTGGATACACCGCGAAAGAGGAGACAGACAATTCAAAAGGAGGCAAATGTGGAAAGTTTCCAGGTTACGCACCAGGAAGTCCTGCTCCTCCATGGTGTGAAGCAGCCATATACACATACTACCAAGTATGAGATCCCACAAATAAAAACCGACACAGAGATGTTGGTGAAAGTTAATGTCATTGGACTGAACCCGATTGACTGGAAAGCATCGTAAGTGCTTTTTCCCACGCAGAAATACAGTTCAACTGCTAATATCACGCAGGGACTTTGGTTGGGGACTCCCAGCCTTACCATGTATCTCTGGGCGCGACCTGGCCGGCACAGTTGTCAAGACGCCAAAGCGAGAATCCCGCTTTAAAGTGGGAGACAAGGTCATCGCCGTCTCAACCGACTACCGCGATAACCGCAAGTCCGCATACCAAGAATACGCCATCGCCTCCGAACACAACGTCTGCCGTCTTCCCCCCTCAATCTCCGCCCTAGATGCTGCGCCTGTAGGAGTCGCCTATGTGGCCGCGGCACTCATGTTGGGTGTGTGCATCGGGCTCGATTTCTCACACGTAAATGGACCAGATCTATATACCATTTCGAGGAAGCTGGACCCCGAAAGCGTGCCAAAGGATATCAAAGACGAGGTCTTCAACAGCAACATAACGCCTGCCTTGCGGCCGAAGAAAGGAGACTGGCTAGCTATCTGGGGTGGTAGTAGCGCGACTGGGTGCATCGCACTGCAATTAGCCAAACTCGCTGGGCTGCGCGTCGTGTGCATCCTCGACGTCGCGCGGAACGGGGCACGCATGCTGAAACTGGGCGCGGATCTTCTCATCGATCGCTTGGATACGGAACGTGCGGTTGAGATTGTACGAAGCGTCACGGGGGGTCAACTTACTTGGGGAATCGATACACGTGGGAAGGAGAGCGCGGGACTGCTCGCGAGGGCGATGGCCTCACCTTCTGACGCCAAAGCAGAGGGTGATAATGACAAGGGCAAGGCATTGGGACACCTCGTCGCCCTCACGGGCCGTCCGTCCTCACCAACCCCAGGCATCCAGTACCACACGCTCCCTATCAAACTATTCCACGAGGCAGCGCCTGTGGGCGAGGCACTAATGGTGTGGCTGGAAAGACTATTTGAAGAAGGGAAGCTCCATCCGCCGCCAATTGAGGTTGCCACAGGCGGGTTGCAAGGGGTGAATGGTGCGCTGGACCGGCTGAGAGAGGGGGCGGCTGGGGGAGAGAGGATTGTTGTGCCATTAACTTGAGTGGGGTAGATGAATTCATGACACGAAAATGGAGTCCCGCATTAGATTTGGGGCATATACGACTTGGCATACTTAGCATATTCATAAAATATAGACGGTACATAACCATGATGAGCCGTGAAGAAACCTATTTTCGATAGTTGTTTACTTGGGTGATACTGTTCCGACTTGATAGCTGCAGTAGGGTTCCACCGATATCGGAATATAGTTAATGCGACCCAAGACCCCGCTACCCGCTAATCAGGAGCCTCCAGCTTTCCACGGGTCCGTGCCTTACCTGCCTTAGGCCTGCATTTGCCCTTTAAGGGACGGCCTTAGCGGCCTTAGCGGCCTTTGGCTCATTGTGGGGTCGAATGGCAACATCGACGGCGAATGCCTCTTAATATCAAGCAAATCCCTTTAACGCGATATCAAGCAAACACCGAGAGGATTGATCTGCCGGTGCCGGAATCAAGAAATCTCTGCGTGGGGGATGATGATTGTATCACAGAGTGTTACGACGACTTGCCGTTACGTTTAGGATAAGAAAACTTGGAAGCTAGCTGGCCAAGTAAGTGATGCATGTGCGGTTGTTATCACATGGGAGAATGGGCTGTCGACGGCATTCGTAGCCGGTACTAATCGAGGTGGGAGTCATTCTATTCCTCAAAATAACTAAGTTATGTTTTTTCATGAAATATCATATGAGAATTATACAATAGAGGTAGGTCTGAATTCTATTCATCAAGTGTCATATGATAATCACAAACAAATCCCGTTCATCAAATGTTATATGAGAACCACAAACAGCCTTCATTTCTATTATCTCCATGACGTTTAAATATCTGCCCCCTTTACACCACCGTTCTCCGCCTCTCCACTCGTAGAGCTAGTCTCCGAGCCCCCCCTTTCGCTCTTCCCCCCCGAGTTCCCCTTCCTCAGCTTCCCCTCCCGCACCGCTGTCCAAATTAAGCCCAACTGCTGCCGTCCGTCAACTATCGGGTAAAAGCCCGCTACGAGCAGCGTGCCCCACACCCAGATGATAGCCACAACCACCCAGGCCGTGAAGAAGGATTTGCTGAAAATGTACTTCGAAGCGTACATGGGAAGCGGCCACAACACCCAGTGCCCCAGGAAGGTAGCTGCAGAGAAGAGTGCAGCGATGTACGCCCAGCGGCGCATGACTGCTTGGGAAACTGGCTCGTCTAGTTTTTCAACTTCGGTAGATGAGGATGAGGATGTGTTGGTGGTGGATGGGGTAGCTGCGAACGCGAGCTTTTCCTTCTTGAAATCCTCCCAGTCGTAGTTCTGTGGTTTGAAGACGGTAATGATGAGGGTGTAGGGTAGCGGACTGAACGCAGACGCGACAGTGCCATAGACACAGGGAAGAGCGAAACCAGTCGTTTCGATCGTGACGGCGCCGTAGAGTGCGTATGCGCTTCCGAGCCACACACCAATTCCAGTAAGCATTCCCAGGATCGGAGATACGATGACAGCAGCGCGGGACTGGTGCTTCCAGAGGAGCGTAAACACGGTGGGGAAGATACCGGGACAGGTGATCACACCGAGCATATACAGAGTCCATCCTAGATTCACACCGACATAGAACAGCAGCGTACTGAATGCCGCGGCAACGACTCCGAAAAACACAACGCCATAGTGGCTCCAGCGGATGACATCTGCATCTGTAGCCTGCGGCCGGAAATATGTGCGATAGATGTCGAAGCTGATAATCGAGCTCACGGCAATGACCTGCGCAGACAGCGTAGATGTGACGGCCATGAACGTCGCGAGGAGAATTGCAGCTGCGCCGCCTTTGCCTGCAATCGCCATTGCGGCGTATGGCAGGACGAGGCCATTTCCGACCTCAGTGGATGTCATACGGCGCGGGTATGTTGGGAAGGCGGGGTTGTTCTCAAGGCCGAGAGCGACGCTTGACATCAGTGTGCCTAGGCACCAGGGAATTGCGAAGTACATGATGCCGCCGAGGACATAACCTGGTACTGTTGCTTTGGGGGATGCAGCGAAGGCTTTGACGAAGAATGAGGTGTCCATGATAACCAAGCCAAAGTTGGCGCATAGATGCAAGATACCAAACAGCAAACCATCCTTCGAAGTCATGGTGAGATATGTGCTTCCATGGTTTCCTGTTGGGGGATGGCGCAGCGCAGCGGAGACGACAAGATCGTAGAGCCCTCCTATTGAACCGATCTCGGGAATAGTGAAGGCCTTAACGGTAAAGAAGCAAATGATGATCAGGATGGCAAAGGTATGAATATAGTCGGTAAGGAATGTAGCTTTGATGCCACCCACGAAGGTGTACAGGACGACGCCGACGGGGACAAGGAAGGTCGCAGCGATGGTGTGTATTCCTGTCAAGGCGTTGATCGCAGCAGAAGCACCGAGAAGCATATTGGCGACTGCAAATAGATTGTTCAGGAGACAGAGAAACATGAAGACAATATGAGCAACGGTTCCTGTATCGTGTTAGTATATTCCTCTCTACATATGTTTTTAAAGGGGAGAAAGATAAGACGCACCATAACGTATCCTCACAATCTCCAACAGAGTATGCGCCTCTGGAATCCTCATCTTGCATACCATTCCCAGCAAGGCAAAGAATACAATCATTGGACTACATCCAGCGGCAAACCAGAAAGGCCCTGAAATCCCATAAGAGTATCCTACCAAGCTGGACCCAAGTATAGCAGTACTCCAAAGCCAGGATGAGATAACAGCAGAAGCCGTTAATCCTGTGCCCACGCTGCGATTTGCGGTAATGAACATCTCAGTCTTAGTATTGTCTTCATTGACAGTCTTTTTGAGGAGTTTGGTGACGAAGATCATGCCAATGGCGAAGACCAGGCCGATGACAACGACGACGACATATCCGACCGCCTGGGAGAGAGGAGGAGGGACTTGAAAATAAACATCTTCACCAACGGAGGCTGGAGCTGAGGAAACCATCTTGGAGGGAGTGTTGGAATACTTCAGATGCTGGTTTCTCACATCTGAGGGACACGGAAATTCTTATATTGCATAGTAGGAAAATATGATACTTGGATTAATGATGTGATTATCTCGCACACGTGCTGAATTGACCCCGCCCGTTCCAAAATGAACCTAGCCAACTCCTTACTTCAGGAGAGGATTATCACCCTGTCTGACGCGGACAAAAATAATTCAATAAAATCGTTCTGTCCTGATATCACGCAATTGCGATTGTCCAGGAACTCGGTACATGCCATCCATGCACGGGCTGTCGATTCTAAAAATCGGAGCAGCACGGAAGTGGAGACACCACCACGCTTATGGAGAGCACATCACCTCGCGACAAATGATGCAATATGACCATCAACTATATCGGAGCTCTACTGAACTATGGAAAAACAGGGGTGACCCCGACAATTAGTATGATGCGGGGAGAGGGAGCTCATCGCAAGTGGGGGTAGGGATTGACCTAAAGATCTTGCAACTTTTAATATAGCGTGGCCGAGCGCCCTGATTCATGACATGAGTGAAGGAGGAGTATAAGAACAAATATACCCCATTATAGACGATCTTCTAAAGTCAAAAAAGTCAATCATACCCATCAAATCAGCTCTCTTTCGCGCAAAACAAATTGTGGAAAAGATGACTACAACGAACGGGACGTCAAAGGCGGAGGGTGCTCAACCCCCAGCGGGCAAGAAGCTTCTTATTCTCAATGCCTTCGTAATGATGTGTAAGATACTCTACTCATCTTGATCCGCGCATGAATGAAGCTGAACATATATCCCCAATTGCAGGCAGTGGACATCAATCCCCAGGATTATGGCGTCACCCGAAAGATCAATCGCACCGATTCAATGAGCTCGAATACTGGCAAGACCTCGCAAAGCTGCTCGAGAAAGGTAAATTCCACGGCATGTTCATTGCGGATGTCCTTGGGGGATACGATGTGTATAAGGGCCCTCAAAACCTCGAGCCAGTGAAGGTATCGGGCGCACAATGGCCAATCAATGAGCCATTGCAGGTTGTGCCGGCCATGGCGGGTGTCACGAAGAATCTTGGGTTCGGAGTCACCATCGCGACAACATACGAGCAGCCATACCATCTAGCAAGGCGGATATCGACAGCAGATCACCTTACAAAAGGCCGTTTAGCGTGGAACATTGTGACGGGCTATCTCGATTCCGCAGCGAGGAACCTGGGACATACATCACAGCCAAACCATGCCGACCGTTATGCCGCAGCGGATGAATACATCGAGGTCATATACAAACTCTTAGAGTCGTCATGGAGAGACGATGCCGTGGTCCTTGATGCGAAGCGAGGAGTATACACAGAACCCAGCCGTGTCCGGAAGATTGACCACGTTGGCAAGTTTTATAACGTCCCAGGACCGCATATCTGCCAGCCCAGCCCACAGAGAACCCCAGTATTATGCCAGGCAGGCACCTCAAAGTCCGGGCAAGCATTTGCCTCGAAGAATGCCGAGGTGGTTTTTGTTGCCGGCCACAGCCCGTCGGTCATCAAGAAGAACGTGGCTGCAATTAGAGAGCAAGCGGCGGAAAATGGGAGAGATCCTCAGAACGTCAAGTTCTTGACTATGCTATGCCCAATTCTTGGGAGGACGCAAGAAGAAGCCGAGGCTAAGTACGAAGAATACACGAACCTCGCATCTGTGGATGGCGCACTTGCGCTTTTCGGAGGGTGGACAGGAATCGACCTTGACACATATGATGACGACCAAGAGCTCCGTCATGTCGAGAGCAATGCAATTAGATCCGCCGTTGAAGGATGGTCAAAGTCATTACCAGGAGTTGCGAAATGGACGAAGCATACTGTGGCAAAGCACATCGGGGTTGGTGGCTTGGGAGCAACTGTCGTGGGAACACCAGAAAAGGTAGCAGACGAGCTTGAACGCTGGGTCGCTGAGGCCGATGTTGATGGCTTCAATATTGTAAGTTCTCACCGCATCTATTTATCTTCATGCCTTTTTATGCTCGTTGAATTTTGGCCGGGGTAGAGATTCTAACTTTGGCAGGCATATTCCATAACACCCGGCAGCTTTGAAGATGTTATCGAGCTGCTGCTTCCGGAATTAAAAAAGCGTGGTATCTTCCATGAAGATTATGAGGTTGATGGTGGCACATACCGCGAGAATCTCTACAAGAGGCCAGGCCAGTCTGGTCTGCTGCCCGATCACCCAGCGGCACACTATAGATGGCGTGTCCCCGAGGAAGATTCCCAAGCGAATAACAAGCGTAAGCGTGAAGATAATGATACGAAGCCATAGTCAACAAATGAAATGAAGATCTTAGCCTTTCCCACAAAAAAACATTGGTGAATATTAATGCGCAGTCTGAAGCAGAGGCTGATAGACTGACCGCTAGACCTGTCTAGGTCTTCATATCTTACTTTATATGTGGCCATTCGATATATACCAACCCCCAACCCCTATTATCCATAAACATATCAGCCGTATCCCTCTCTCCCGTTATCACCAAGTACCCCTCAAACTAGTCCTCTAAAATTACAGTTATATAGTTGGCAGTCTCCTCCATTTGATGCAAGTGGACGGAATATTCGTGTCCGTCAGTTGTGCCGAAATGCAACCCCGCATGATAATGTATGAGCTAACGAAACAGGCAGGTTTTAAACTCTATTAGCCGCGATGAGTTTAACAGAAACGTAGATTTGCCAAGAATTGCAGCTGCAACTTTCAGCAGTGATCCGACGTATATTTAATCAGTGTTAGATCCGTAGGAGTTAGAAGGCGAATGTTAGATTGCAAGAAAACTACAACCACCAATGCAACTTAACCAATTAAGTTTATATATATTTTGACTTCCTTTTGGCCGATTGATCTTATTGCATCCTGGCTATCATAAACAGGGGATATAATGCTTAACATAAATAAGAACTTATCTCCTAACTCAACATCTTTGAGAATGGTGCATTGCTGTCAAATTAGAACGAAGAAGCATTATCACCAAGTACGCTTTTACAATGCTATTTTATAAGCCTCTGAATATATGCTCTGGGCTTTTGCTACTTTGTAGTAATGTGGATGCCCAACAGGCATCGAATGCAAAGTTGCCGGATCCATTCCACTTCGTCGATGGTAGTGCCGTCACATCTAAGAGCCAGTGGGATACCCGTCGAGAGGAAATCAACCAGCTCTATCAAAATGACGAAGCCGGAACCTTTCCACCAAAGCCATCGACCTTCTCTGCAACTTTCGCGTCAAACATTCTCACTATCACTTGCTCTGAAGGAGGCAAACCAATTAGTTTCACAGCATCAATCAAATATCCATCATCAGGACAAGTTCCTTACCCCGCTATCATTGGCTATGGCGGGGGTTCCATCCCAGCACCTGCAGGAGTTGCAATGATCAACTACAACAACCTTGACCTAGCTGCTGATGCCACCACTCGCGGTGGCGGAAAATTTTACACTCTCTACGGCACAAGCACCACTGCAGGCGCCGAGGCTGCATGGGCATGGGGCGCCAGCCGAATCCTCGACGCCCTCGAGATAACCCCAGGCGCACGTATCAACCCAGAGCGAGTCGGAATAACAGGCTGCTCCCGCTACGGCAAAGGAGCCTTCATGGCCGGCGCCCTCGAGCCACGCTATGCCCTCACTATCCCACAGGAATCCGGCGTCTCGGGCTCTGGCTGTTGGCGCCTCGCCGCAGACCTGAATAAGAATGGGCAGAGCGTCGAGGCGGCCGGGAATCTCGCCATGCCCAACACCAACTGGCTTTGCCCGGCCTTCGACACGTTTGCCAAGGCTATCAATACTCTGCCCTTCGACCACCACATGATTGCTGGTATGATTGCACCTCGCGGCCTCTACGTTATTGACAATCTGGACTACGTGTGGCTCGGCCCGGAGAGCAATTTCGGCTGTATGACCGCTGCGCAGGAAATCTACAAGAGCTTAGGTGCCACATCCTCTATGGGTTATTCGGCGATTGGAGGGCACGCACACTGCGCCTTCGACTCACGCCAGCAGTCGGAGCTTACTGCCTTCGTGAACCGATTCTTGCTCGACAAGGACGTGGATACCACGGTAATTAACAATGGTGGGGGGTTCACGTTTGATAAGTCGAAATGGATTAACTGGACTACTCCGACATTGACGTGATTTTGCCTCTGGGTTTGTAGAACGAGATTCATAGCCTTGCTATGTATGACTGGTCGAGACAGCTTTGTTGATATCCATACCATTAGTACTTATTTATAATGCTTCACACCCAAGCAAGACTTTCCTCCGCCGCCCCTGCACAACTGTTTTACTAGTAAATACAATGCCAATCCCATATTTCGACCCCGCCCATATCAAAACCCATTCCTCATTGACAACGTCACATCATAACCTTTACCAGCATACCTGCCACCATAAAAACTAGATGGCCTGCCACTATAACCACCGGGTCTACCACCCAACGCCGCAAGTCAAAATAATACAACCCCACCACCCATAACCCCCACTGTAAATAATACACCGCTGACTACTCACCATGCGTACCCATCCCCCGCACCACCCTCATTCGTCCCATCCCAATCTTCATCCCCTTCCGGCTCGCTGTCCAGGAAATCCTCCTCTCGAAACTGCTTCTCCGTCGGCCTCAGATTATCAATCTTGAAGTCAACAACCTCGCACATGCCTTGAACCACCTCCCGCTTCGGTTTCTCTTTCTCTTTCTCTTTCTCCTTACCGCCGTCGCCGCCCCTCCTTCGGTGCACCAGCGGCGCGTCATCTGAATCGGACGCATCACTCGTGAGAGATGGGAGACGCGACGAGGGACTCAGCGCTTTGGGTCCGTGGAAGCCGGCGGTGCTGCGGAGGGCGGCGAGCTCGCGCGCGGCATGGCGAGATTTAGGACTTAGTGCAGGTGATTGCCCTGGAGGTGGCGTGACTTCAGGTTCAGAGGAGGATTCTCTGTAGCTCAGCCGTTCAAGGACTCGGCGGCGTTTTGGAGGAGGATTGGCCGAGCGTAGAGTTCGCCTCTTGGGTTCTTCATCCTCGTCAAATATTGTCGTCAACCTGGGTTTTCGGGTTAATCGAGACATGGGAAGGTCATCGTCGCTTAAATCTATGACTTGGGGTCCGGGTTTTGGTGGTTCTGCCAATTGCTTCTTATGTGCTGCATACGCGCCCATTGACCTGAGATGTGGATTCGGCGGTGTTGGCTTCCGTTTGAAAACACGTTCAAATGCCTTCTGCCACCTGTCGCGGAACCCTCCGCGGTCTCGCCAGCTGATGGTATCCAATATAGCCTTGATCACCAGCGTACGAAGGTGAGGAAGCGTCCCGGCACTATCAAGCAAGCTGCGGAAAAAGACCTCGGCGGCATCGACATCCCATTTACGTAGTTGGATCAGTTCAAGCGTCTGGAGCGTCGTTGGCCATGTAGGCACCTCGTCCTCGCGCAGTAACTGGTCGAAGAATGGCTCCGAATCTTTGAAGGTCGCGTGGAGATTGTAGTATGTGAGGTTCATTTGCAAGCTGACGAGGTTCGGACATGCGCTTCCTAATATGGTAAGAAACGATATGCTCAGTGACTGGTTGTGATTGAGAGTCAGAGTCCGAAGCTGTCTCCCATGCGTCACCAGAAATTCGGCCAGATCATCCGATGATAGCTCGCTGCAGGCAATAATGTCCAGATGTTTTAGGTTGTTTGGAAGGCCAAGAAGTAGCTCGTGATTGAGCAGAGAGCTTGCTTCAAAAATGACATGTTCTAGGTTGGGAAGATGTGAAATTGCTTCGGCGAGTAGCTTCACGTGCTCTGGCGCCACGAATTCTGCAGTGATCTTCTTTGGGCGAACTGGAGCTTGGTAGTTGATGAATGCGACCTTGCGCAATCCCTTGAAACAAGGCGTCTGGTGCAGCTCTATGATTCTTCTCAAATCGTTCTCCGGGTTGGGGTGTTTGCTGACCATCCGCGAGCTCCAACGCCAGCTTTGAAGGCGAGTCGGAACGCCATCTACGTTCTTGGACAATGCCTCAAAGAGTTGGGGTGGATAGCTCCATTTTATCGTCTCATCCAACTCCCGATATGGAGTGAAGTCTTTTTGATGGTATAATTCAAGGTCGACAAGACGCGGGGCGTGGAAAACAAGCCCATACAGGTCCAGAACCCCAGACCCAGTCAGCGTATAAGCTGCTGTTTGAAGAACCTCGACTTGTAGTTTCTCGACTTTCGAACGATAATTGTACACCATATTTGATTGGTCGGATTTCAACAAGTCGCAGAGGGTGTGAGCTCGATCCATCGGTGTCAAACAAGGCGAGCGATACAGGATGGTAAGGGCGGGCTCTGAGAACGAACGACATAACTTAGAGGTCTGAAATAGCCATTGCCAATTAGCCGTCTGGTTGAAAGTGCGTTCATCTACAAGCGGATAAGACGCATAGTAGAAGATCTGAAGAAGTATTTGGTATGGTAGCGTCTGCCATGGTGGCATGACGCCGGCGCTGTATCGATCGACGTCAACCACGGGCTTCGGCATTGGTATAGTCTTCTTTATGGTCGAGGTTCGGGAGGCAGGCTGTAGACGACGCTTCCTGGGAGAGTGTTCGTACAATATTTGTTCGTCCGAGTCTGACCCGTCCCGCGCTGCCCGTTGACGGCGGGGTCTCGCAGATGCCGCATTTGACGAGGTTTTGGCACGCTTTGGCGCCCGAGAAGGTTCGTAGTCAGCTTTTTCATCTACCTCATCGGCGCTGTCCGATGAAGATTCGCGATAGCTAATGCGGTGTCCAGCGTGCCTCGAGGAGCTTGTCGATGCGGCGGATCGAGGCTGCCGCCTAGCCCTCTGCGCCATGGCGAGTTGCGTCTGCCCTCTGGGCTTGGGCTTGGGTTTGGGTTTGGGCAAAATGGAGTGGATATCTTTGATTCAAGCCTCAAGCCTCGATCATCTTGGAAACGTGGAGATTAGCGAACTACCATGCGAAGTGGCAAAGTTATTCGGGTGGTGGTGATGGGCGATAAATGTCTAGAGAATGCGTCACGGAGATTTGGGGCGCAAGTGCGATAAGATAAGATCGTTGATCTTATCTTATCGCCTTGGTCTGTTCGTCGTGGTAATCGAAACCACGACGAATAACAGTGACTGTCACCTGACAATCCTCATATACATGACGCCGTAGGGAGTCATAGACGACGGACTGCATCACAATTCGGACAAATCCCAGAAAGAGGCAAGATGGGCCACCTTATCACCGTTGCGACATGTGTATGCTCCTCTCCCTGTTTCCCCTCGTTGAAGGTCTCAGCTCACAACTATATGTAGAGTTTGAACCAGTGGGCTCTCGACTTTCAGGGCAACCTGCAAAGAATTATCGAAAGCATCAAGAAGGCGAAGCTGGCTGGGAGCAAGCTCAGAGTGGGCCCGGAGTTGGAAATCTGCGGATATGGGTGCTTAGGTATGTGTTATTCTTCTGCATATGCACCCTGGATAGGAAACCAATTAACGGCTGCCGCTTAGATCACTTCCTCGAGGATGACACGATATTGCATTCATGGGAATGCCTGTCGGAGATCATTGAGCACCCTGACTGCCAAAATATTCTCTTGGATGTTGGTATGCCGGTGAAGCACAAGGTATTCGCATTCAATCCTCTAATGATGCCCTACGCTTTCTTGGGTTCCTAGTAGGGCAAGGCTCTCATTTCGAAATTACTAACTATCCGGTTCTCTAGTCTGTTAGATACAATTGCCGGATTATCATTTACAATAAGAAAATTGTATGCAACTTCTCCCTGCTTTGAAACAGTGACAAGACTCGTACTGACTCTGTTTGCCTCAGCTGCTCATTCGGCCGAAGTTGTCGTTGGCTAATGATGGAAACTACTATGAGATGAGATACGTATGTTGCGTTTCCTGCCCCCAGTTTTATATGAGACCGACGGACACAAATACCCGAGGAAAACCATGCTGACTCCATATTCTAGTTTACGCCGTGGAAGGGGGTTCGAGTCGTGGAGGACCATTACTTGCCTCGCTCTATCACCAAGATGTAAAATTCCCTTCCATTTCTGATGAATCTACGCTGACTATATGTTCGTTTAGAATGGGCCAGAAGACGGCGCCAATCGGGGTAGGGGATCTAACAGTAGACATGAAATGGCATGAGATTGGCTAACCTGTGTAGGACGCTCTTATTTCTACTTTAGATTCTGCTCTAGGATGCGAGACATGTGAAGAGCTGGTAGGTATCCACATATGTCCATCCTGCAGGGCGTGATGTTGATTTTTCTGTAGTTTACGCCCCAAGCGCCTCATATTGCCATGGGATTAGATGGATGCGAAATCTATACCAACTCCTCCGGAAGCCATCACGAATTACGCAAGCTTCACACGAGGGTTGAGCTAATCGTCTCAGCAACTTTGAAAAGTGGTGGCATATATCTGTATGCCAACCAACAAGGATGTATGCTCTGCACACTTCTATATCCTATTCCATTTAACGCTGACACATAATCACAGGTGACGGAGACAGGTTGTACTGTAAGTACGCCCGAATTATGAGTTGATCTATACTCATAATATTTAGATGATGGCTGCGCCCTTATTGTTGTCAATGGGAAGGTCCTTGCTCAAGGCAGCCAATTCTCCCTGAACGACGTGGAAGTTATCACTGCTACTATTGACTTGGAGGAGGTTAGATCGTACCGCGAACATAAAAGCCGAGCCATGCAAACTCGAGACCAACCAAAGTATGAACGTATCGAAGTGGAGAGTAAGCTATTTCTATTTCCCATGGGCGATATAGTAGAGGTGCTAACGTAGCATTTAGTGTCCCTGTCTAGTGAAGTCGATGAGATTGACCTTTTGCTGCACCCATCACCTGCTCGAGCCGTTGTGTACAATACTCCCGAAGAAGAAATCGCATATGGCCCCGCGTGTTACCTGGTAAGTCTTTGCCACTACCTGATCTGATACCTTGACTGAATTGAGACACCTTTAGTTCGATTATCTCCGTAGATCGTAAGTCCACCCAGGATTCTAGATTGCCCATTTACTGACTATTGGCATTGTAGAAAACAAGCCGGGTTTTTTTTGCCGCTTAGTGGTGGAATCGACTCCTGTGCGACTGCTGTTATCGGTATGTGATATTTGAATTCGTTTCATCCAGCGGTCAAACCATCTAAAAAGTACAAAGCTAACTACTATGGTGCAGTCCATTCTATGACACGTTTGATACTCAGAGCAATTCAGCTGCAAGAGAACCCCCAGGTTCTTATTGATCTTCACCGCATCTGTGGTGAAAGCGAAGGGAGCACCTGGGAACCCAAGAGTCCACAGGAAATCGCCAATCGGATTTTTTGTGTATGAATCCCAGAGCTGACACTCTCCACCATCACTTTTCACAGCAGCTGCAGCAGCTAATATACCGCAGACCGCCTATATGGGCATGGAGAAGAACAGTTCCCCAGAGACTCGCAAGAGAGCTGCAGATCTGGCAGCAATTATCGGTGCGAATCACTTGGACTTCGAGTGCGTCCCCTATTCCTAGACCCCGTTTCTGGCAACAAATTTGTGGTATGCTAATTTGAGTCCTACAGCATTGATCCCGTGTTTGACGCACAAGTTAAGCTTCTCACCTCGACCACTGGATTTGAGCCAAAGTTTAAGATGTATGGCGGCACAAAAGTGTCAAATCTTGCCTTGCAGTATGTCGTCCACTCTATGTTCTCGACCTCAATCGAAAATAAGAAATTCCTTACTATTACATATATCTAACTCACTTCCCAGAAATATACAGGCTCGCCTGAGAATGGTACGCGAATGCTCCCCTCGCCGGTCATCCAAGAACTTCACTCTGACACTGGGATTATAGGTCAACGCATACACTCTGGCTCAACTTCTTCCCCAGATCAACGGCCGCCGTGAAGGAGCTCCTGGAAGTTTGTTGGTGCTGGGAAGCGCTAACGTGGACGAACAAATTCGTGGGTATTATACGTAAGCATACCATCTTGTCCGGAGCTTTATAACCAAACGATGCTAACAACAGCTTCAAAGGAAATACGATTGCTCATCAGCAGAGTAAGCTATCCTCCAATCCTGTTTAACCTATAGTTTCTCTAACTGAAGTGTGCTTCAGCATCAATCCCATCGGCGGCATATCCAAAACGGATCTGAAAAGCTTCATTCATTGGGCTTCCCAGAAAGACAACTTTGGAATTGGCCTCCTCCAGCAATTCTTGGATGCGCCGCCCACAGCTGAGCTTGAACCTTTGACCGAGGACTATGTCCAGGTACGTGACCACATGACCATTATTGCAGTTTGTAACGTAGGGTTGATACTGACAATGCGCTTTAGGAGGATGAGGCAGATATGGCAAGGATTTTCACGTCACTCTGAACGAGGTGTATTCTAACGATAAACAGGGCATGACTTACAATGAATTGAGCGTGTACGGCCGCATGCGAAAGATTGAGTATGCCATTACCCCACTCTTTGACACTTCATGACAGCTAACACTGTGAAGCAAACTCGGAGTCTATGGCATGTGGGAGAAGCTGCTTCACGTTTGGGGTGACAAGCTTTCCCCTCAGCAGATATACGAGAAAGTGCGGTTCTTTTCGTGGAATTATGCGGTACGTACAAACCATTCCAATTGCCGTTTTGAATGAGCAGGAACTAACTTGGCCGTCCACAGATCAACCGCCACAAGATGACAACCGTGACACCAGCGTATCATATGGAGGCCTATGGAGTTGATGATAACCGGTTTGATATGAGTACGTGTTGTCTTGAGATATATCCCAGGAGAAATAACCCCGAACCCCTCTCGGAAGAAGTAATTGCTAACTCTCTCCTCTCGGACAGGACCGTTCTTGTACCCTTCCTTTGAGTGGGCTTACAGGAAGATTGAGCGCAGTATCAAGCAGATGGGCGCAGCAGGTACGAGGGCTGCTGCGACTGAGGACAAGGACAATTGATACGGTAACATATAAGTTGTAGTCATGTTCTTGGACAATGGCGTGGAAGAGTTTATTGTGAATATCTAAAGACAGACTTCCCCAGGATATAGCTTTATAGACCATTAATGCTCATCGGCGCCATTATGAAAATAGACCAGCTTATAACAATATCCCAGCTCGCACGCATGCTGTAATCAGTAGTTGATGTGAACTTCGACAACGTTAACTTCTGCGGGAATCAGTGTCGATGTCCTTGTTTTCTTTGGGAATTTCCATACAGAAGCTTACACCAGCACGCCTCTCCATAATTTCTAACTGTAACCCCGCATTTGCTGGTAGCTGTCGACCGGGGGGGGGATAAAAGTTCTAGCGAACTCAAGGCACTTAGTCAGCTTGGATTCGTGATAGAGATGTAGACAAACAACCCCAGACTTCGGAGCCTAATGCACTTCTCCTGTCTGCCATTTTAGATACACAACAAGATGAAGCTGAAACTACAATCCCTGTTGCTCCGCGTGAAGTCGCACCACGACCCGCCTCTGTCGCGGCAAGAATCGATAGAAGATCGAAGCAGAACTATACGAAAGAATGTTTCAAGCTCAACTTTGGCCTCAGTGGAGACTAGTTCATTCAAGGTAGCTAAAACAGCTTTTATGAATTCTCATTCTAGTTTGAACTTCATGCATAATATCTAACTCATATTATCTCACTCGGCTTTGTGTTTTATAGCTAATGTAATCGAAATAGGGCCTAGATGGACTCCCTCAGGCCATTATACTCCATATTATTACTCATTTATCAATAATTGACATATTCTCACTCAAAATGGCTGGGAGCAACTCTATCCTTACAGCTATCCACAAACCCCCACGTCTTTCACTCGTGAATTACCTCGAAGAGATTGAGTTATTTCGGCGTCAGGATATGCCAGACAAGACGCTACTGGATATCGCGGCGCTTATGGGCTACGATGCTCTTGTAACCGTGCTGTTAAAACGAAAACCACTGCCATCGATCGACTCGATGTTATCTGCCATGGTCCACGCGTCTGCCCACGGTAACAACTCTGTCGTCAAGTTTTTTATAGGGTCAAAAACGAAAATTCTAGATCCTCAGTTTACTTTCCGGCATAAAAGCCCCATCGCAGAAGCCGCCAAAAATGGCAATAGGTCTACCGTGAAGCTGTTACTTGCGTTGGGTGTCAGCCTTGAAAAGTCACAGTGGTGCTCGGAGAGAATTGCTCTGATTGAAGCGGCGGAGCATGGATATGAAGACATAGTCAAACTACTTCTCACACAGAGACTAACAGACTCTGAATCTTGGGAGTATAACTCCGTTGCTCTGCGTCTCGCTGCAAAAGCAGGTTACTATGGCATTGTCGAGGAGCTTCTGGAAAATATAGGGAAAAATGATCTCGACCACGTAGCAGTGAAAAGACGTGCAGTATCCATCATAGATTCACAGGACGAAGAGGGACGAACGACATTACATCATGGCGTTATGAATGGGCACGCAAAAATCGTCTCCCTTTTACTCAATTCCGGGGCCAACCTCGAAGTGCAGAGTGCCAGGGAGCATTTCGCACCTTCAAGCACTATATACAATGCGCCGGTATGGAGTTATAGCGAAAACTGGACAGCACTTCACTTTGCAGCAGCATATGGCAAAGCTGACATTGCCATGATATTGCTTCAACATGGGGCAAATATTGACGCCGTGGACTCGCATGGCCAAACTTCCCTGCACCTTGCATCGACGAAAGGAACAGTAGAAACAGTCCGTGTTCTCTTAGACTACTATCCCAAGCTGGAGGCAATAGATAATGTTGGTGCAAGAGCTTCACACAAAGCTGCCGCAAGTGGCCACTTAGACATTGTTCGTCTCCTTATCGATCAAGATTGCAGAATCAATGCTATCACTTCACGTTTTGAGACCCTTTTGCACCTAGCGGTCAAAAATCAGCACACAGAGGTAGCTGCTTTCTTGATCGCCCATGGC
Organism: Pseudogymnoascus verrucosus; assembly: GCF_001662655.1. Lineage (NCBI taxonomy): Eukaryota > Fungi > Ascomycota > Leotiomycetes > Thelebolales > Thelebolaceae > Pseudogymnoascus > Pseudogymnoascus verrucosus. The sequence continues at coordinate 103,580 of NW_017263690.1, forward strand.
CTCGATATAGATGCCGAAGACTCCAGCAGAAGGACCCCCTTACACCTGTCAGCGTTGAACGGTGACTTACCTACTACCGAACTGCTTCTATCGTCGAACGCTTATTTGCAAACTAAAGACATTGGAGGCAAAACACCGCTTCATTATGCGGCTCGGTACTCATCGAGGGTATATGATTTGTTATTGAGCCACGGAGCCAACCCCGACACAAAAGACCGACAGGGTGACACCCCTCAGTACGTGCTTGACCATGGTCCATATATGTAGTTATCCATCGTCTATTGCCGCCTCTCTCACTACGAATTCTTGTCGACCTCCTGTGTTGGAGAGCCGACAAGCCAAGTGTCGTCACACATACCGCACTACGAACAACTCGAATCCCCGCCTACTTCCAACAAGCTTTAACAGACGACTTGGAAATTGTCAGCGTGGCAATGGTTTTACATTGTCGTTGTAATTATCAGCCTTGGGGAAGAGCTGTGGTAGAGATGCCACTATTGTCTCCGAGTTGTCTCCATTGCAGATGACTAAGCGTAACCTACCAAGCCGAGGCCCGATCCAGATATCCATTGTTGCCCCTCATTCGACATGACTTGTACCAGTAAAGATCACATTGAATTCTAAAGAAAATAAATCTTCAAAATGCCAGTCTGCACTGTTCTTCTTCTCTCTCTCGCAGTGCCAATACCCCAATTCCTCTCCGCCGTTTCATCGTCCTCCACCACCCCACTAACGATAGGAAGGGTCGTGCGCTGGATCATCCTGCCAAATTCGACTTCCACAGATAAACTACTCGCACAAAATATACATTGGGACCTGCTTCTCACCCTCCCTAATTCCGATCCTCTTCCTTCGGATCTGCAGAGATTGGTTCAGCACCAATGGATTGTCCATGCCGGAGTGTATGCACCCTGACCCCTGCGTCGAACCCTGAGAACCGCTTTGCGACTCATATTATGCCACTGAATAGGATTGCAGACTAATCAAACCCCACAGTCCCTCTCGCCTTCTCCAAAACTTTGAGGCCAAGAATGCCCAATTACTCAGCCCCAAAGCAGGCGACGTGCCAGAGTTAACTGGCTCGTTAACCAAGCCGCGCACTGCAAGTTCCTCCCAGAACCTCGAGCTGAGCCCTGAGCTAAACGACTGGATTTTCAAATTCGGAAATCAGGAAGGGAAAGGTGCTGTATCAATGCTCAATCTACTCGCTTTCGAGGAGGGAAAGAAGGAGGAGTATCTGAAGTACGGCGCTGAATTCGCGAAGTCGGTAGGCTCGCGGAGGGGCGGGACTGCAAAGATCGTCGGGACTGTGGTGCGTCAGGACGGTGACGGTGGAGAGGGATGGGATGAGGTCGCTCTGGCACACTATCCGAGCATTTGGCATTTTGCGGATATGCTGGCCAGCGAGGATTACCAGATTGTTAACCAGAAGTATAGGGTGGGGAGCTTGAGAGATACGTTTATTTTGTGCACCACTGAGATTGGGATTGAGACGGAAGCAGATAAGAATCATGCGAAACTGTAGTTTGGCATCGTAGAAGGACTTCCCAGTTCTCCGAGAACCTCCTCCTACATACAGTGTAAACAACGAGGATAGTTCAAATTTAGCACCAAGAGTGTAAAATCATAAAATGTCCAGTAATAAAACAAATAAAATTAGCCCATACGTCGAAGACATCATAATATTTCATTAGATCACTAAACTCCATTGTAAACCAAGATGACCACCACAACACGTAGATAACAAACCTACCCATACCAGTGCAGTGTTTTATTCACTTTCCAGTCTCGGACTTCTGACTGCTCAGCTTATTCATACCCCACGACGCAGATGGGCTTGGTGGCCCGGACATGGCACCAGCCGTAGAGTTGTTTCTAGTATGGGCTACTTTCTCGGCAATTTTCTGGTTCCATTCTTCTTCGTGTACCAATCTCATCTTTATAACTTCTTCCCTTTCCGATATCCCCGCCTGAACTATATCTGAATCCTGCGGAAGGCCAAGACTGTCATGTATGAGTGTAACTTCTGCATTTAGAACTTGCTGCTGGTCTTTGCCAGGCCAACTACCAGGGGGTGCCAGACCCACTTTCTGACCCTGAATCCGCTTCGTAGCAGTGATGATTGGAAACAGGGTAAAAACTCCAGCTGCATTTCGCCTCATTGGACCTACTACTTGACTGCTATTGTCAACATAAAAGGGGGCATAATCAAGGGTTGCGATCTTCCAGTCATGTTTGTTTCCTTGATTAAGTTTTGGATTGACAGTGAATGTCCGTTCGTCGGCTTGAGCAGAAGTCCAGACTGAGATTGCTTGTTTAGTGATCTGTAGAAGGTCGGCTTTGAACTGAAGCAAATCTAACGGGTCTAGTAACGGGCCAAGAACAGATAGAACGAGCTCCATAAGTTTGTCTTCCCTGCTCTGGATGGCATGTGCCACGCTCAATGGTTGGGACGGACTGTGTTGTGTCTGTGTATGAGCATTGGATATGGATTTAAGTGCACGCATCGTGACTGCTCTCCAGACATCTGCTGAACGACTAGTACCAACTGCGGCTCCTACATCCTGAAGAAGCTTAGACAATTTCGAATCATCCGTCGTTATATCGGAAGAAAATGGCTGCCAAACTGTACCATGTACAGCGTCTGCAATTACCCGCTGGGAATGGGCAATTCTAAGCTGCCTCGAAGTTTCGGTATTTGAGAAAGGGACATCGGAAAATGTTACGTCAGCGACAGGAATTTCACTAGGCAAAGTTGCAACCTCCTTTACATTTGTTAGTTAGAACTACAGAACGATAAAGATCAAAATACCTCTTTATTTAAGTCTCTAGATAGATATCGGACGGCGATATTCTGTATTGCGCCTGAGATATTAAGGAATTCGCTTTGGCTATTCCATTGTGAGTTGCTATTGCCTTGCAAAGTGTCAGTTTGGGTTTAACTTACTAGTATTCGAGAGGTTCGCTGCTCAACGAAAATTCTTCCTGTAGATTCTTCAACTCTCCCTCAAGTCCTTCTATGTCCTGCTTGTACACTTCCTTTAGCCTTTTCTCATCTTCATATTTCTGAACCTCTTTTTTCGACTGAAATCGCAGCTTGTCAATCTGCGCCTTGAGTTTACCAATCGTCTCAAGGTCCTTTTCAGTTTTTGTTTTCAAATTTCCGAGTTCTTCCTCTTGGTCTTTCTTCCGCTTTTCTATGTCATTTTCTAGAGCTTTCCTTTGGGCACTGAACTTCTTATCTTGTTCTTCCTCTCGCCGCGATATCGTTTTGGTAACTTCGTCTTTCAATTTCGACTCTTGTTCCTTCAACCCCTCAGCTGCTGCTTTCTTTTGCCGTTCAAATTCTACTTTCTCTTGTTCTAGCCTCCTCCCTTCTGCTAAATTGGCCTCGATATCATCTGCGGCAGCTTTTTCTTTATAAGCAGCTCTCTCATCTAGGACATCCAAGGCAGTCCGTAGATTTGCAATTATTATGTCTTTGTTCTCGACTTCCTTCCTTAGGCTCTCATATTTCTCTCGAAACTCCGGAATCTGAGTAATATCGTCTGCATGTTGGATACACGACGCAGTTATAGCTCCAATGGCCTTCTGAATATTTGACAACTGCTCAGACGCCCCGCGAAGCTCTTGAGCTAGAGGGCTTAGGTCTGTCTCCGGCTGGGAAACTGAAGGAGCATTGCTTGACTCGCGGTTGGTGCTGTTATTAGACTGGCTACCGCTTTGTCCGTTGGTCCTCGGTAGCTCATTGTCCGTGGTTGATGTGGTTCGCTTTCCACGTTGTTTATTTTGCGAAGGAGACTATGATAAATGATAATTAGATAAAATTCTCAACAGACTTCAGATTTTTGAATTTCATACCATTCTTGCAATTGTGTCGTCTTGTTGGCTGTGAGTTCTACCAATTCCGATAGAGTTGGTCAGATTCCGTTTTAGACTACCAATTCTAGACGTCAATGGGGCGTTTCTGCGGGTTTTTTCTGTTCTAAGCGCCCTGGCTGGATCTTGACTCCGTGACATAAGGCGATAACTGATAGCTAAGAAGTTACGAGCTTGTTTGGTAATTGCAAGCGCGCATTCTCAGCAAGTAAATTTCAAGAGAATAAAGCTTCACAAGCAATGGCTCATTTGACGTTTTAGTTTGATGACAGAACAGAACCATCTGATATAGAACGAGGCTGTATGTGATCTCTTCGTGGAAGTGGGCCCTAATAAAGCCTTGGCTACCCCCATTCAATTTTCATCCATAATAAATCAAGGCTTGCAGGTTTTAGAACGTGCCTTTATGTCACTGGTTGAGCCATAATCTCTGAGTAATTCGATGTCGTATTGCATTGCAGCGGCGACATAAGACGGCTCAGTTGCCAACTGTTGCATCTTCGCCGATGAAAAGCACCCCGAACAGTGAGAATGTTGGACCAAAAAGATATTCGAGGGTGTACCATTAGGGAAATCTATTGGATTCTCGTCGCACCATCACTGAGAGGTTCGGTGTGGGGGCGCGTCTGCCTAGACGCGCAAGTCTGATGGTTCAATAGCTATGGGGACGCATGCCAACCATGCAGTTGGGATTTAGTCCTACGTGTCACCGCATCAATGGCAAGGCTCGAATGATCTAAGCATTAGGGCAGCAAAATGTATCCAGTAGAGCAGTCTGCTGCAAGAGTCGCATGTTCGGATGTCCAGAACAGGCGGCGTGCTCATGCATGTGAATGCGGGTATCCCGGCGGCCCGCATTCTACCAATTGATGTGGTGCGGAACGACCCTTATTCGTCGAAGATACACCCCAAACTGTGTAGCCCTGTCTGAACATTACCGAGGAGATGTTGTTAGTTCATCTGTACGAACCCCCTCATTTTCATATCCCATTCGCTAATATCTGCATGCGTCCGCCACAACTATCGTAGCTACATATTATATATCTGTAGCACATGCAGTTATATCCTAATGAAGCCAAGGACCGTATACAGCACATTGCTTCTCACCGAGCCTCGTCTGTCTCCTTCAGCTACCAACATATGAAAGCTTCCATCCCAGTCTCATCTGGATGCACACAGGCATGACACAATAATCCTAAGGGACAATGAAACACAAATACAATAGTTTAAAGCCAATGAGGGAATTGCCGATGCTGTAACTGTAGAACTAAGCAGATGGACATGCACTGTCTTATATGTTTCTACATGATTGCAATTAATACGTTCTAACAAGTCAAATATATTTCTGCGACGAAAAGTCTGGGGTATTTCGCGAGATTAGTCTAGAGTGCCTATATGGATGAAGTGCCTCGCTCTGTTCGAGTTCAAGCTGCCGACTAACAATTACTAGCCACGGCACGCAAGTAGTATAGGCCAGAGCAAAGCACCTAATAGAGGACCGTGATTGTATACTGTGTTATAACCAACTGCTCCTCCATGATTCCACGCGCAGCTTTTTGGCTCCATGCAGATTTTCACTGTTAGATTGTCGTGCAAAGTGACCCTCCGTAGACAATGCCACCTTACTAGTAAAGCTTTCCAACCTAGAAACTCCAGGAAGTAAAACAATCCCCCAAGAGCCTCTTATCAATACTAGGCACCTTCTAGTACCATTGATAAACATACTCCCAGCATCAGCATCAGCACCACCTCGACTCCTACCCCACCCTCGTAATAGAATCCCCAGCAAACTTAATTGTCCCATTCTCCCTCCCAACGACTGTGCTCCTCCCACTTGACGGAGCCGTATCATCCCTGGAAGCAGGGATCACAGTCCCGCGATTTAGTACGGCATCCTGTGGCGCAGAGATCTCGCCCGAGTGGGTCCGCTCTCTACGGTTACGGTTTCGGCGACGGAGCTGGAAGGAGCGCGGCTCCTCGATATCTTCGATCTCGGACTCGCGCGTGGAGTCGAGGGCTTGGGAGATGGTACGGGGGAGGTAAAAGCCTAGCTTTCCAAGCGGGATGCTGATTCCGTGGACGACCTAAAGGTCTTAATGAGGATGATAAGGGGTAGGAGGGTTGAGGGAAACTTACGATGCTGCAAATTACAAGGAACCAGACGACGACATTTAACGTTTCTGCAAGCGATTCGGCGTCTGGTCTCTCGGCATCGCCAGTAGATAGCTCACGTAGAAATTCCCGTCCGATGTAGAGGTAAAATATGGCCGAGACGCCGATGGGTCCGAAGAAGCCGACGAACACTGCCTGTCGCTTCTCATCAATCTGATGGATGAATTTGTGCATGGCGAAGACGATTGGGAGGCGTCTGAAAGCCAAGATCAATAATCCAAGGAAGACTAGGCGGTAGAGGGGAATGACGTTATTGTTCAGGAACAACTCCCAGGGGCATGTGGCCCCGTACCACAGGAATACCGACAAGTTGAGAAGCATGTCGATTGTAGGCTGCAGCGAGTCATCCAGAGTCTCTAGACGGAACCAATCGTCCCACGTGAAAGCATTTCCAGCAATAAAGCACGCAAGGACGTCGTCACTCCCAATCATTCCGCAAGTGCCGAGAATGAACAGAGCAAGCGCGATGGCAAAGACAAGGAAGCTTTCGCGGTCGACAAACCTCCGCTCCTCTGCCCAGTGAAGCAGCTGGTTTGCAGTCCAGCCGACAACAGCGCCGTATACGACACTAAGAATGATCGTGTAGGCCCAGGTCTCGTAAAACCATAGTCCCATCGCCTTTCCTGCACCACCTGTCTGGCCGAGGCCGCCCTCACCAGTATATTTGATTAGATATAGGGCGAGAAATAAGAACGGGTACCCAAGTCCATCATTCGCTCCAGACTCGGCGATAATAATCTTCTGCAGCTCCTTCGGCACATTCTTGTCCGCAAACTTGCCCTTGACGATGGAATTCGACAACACGGGGTCGGTCGGCGTGACACAGGCGCCCACCGCCAATGCGTGCAGAAATGGCAAGTTGGGCACCATGGCCCATATCAGCAGACTACTGCACATCCACATAGTAGCCATAATAGGCCCGAGCAAAAGCGAGAGCGGTTTCCATTCTCGCTTCAGATACCGGCTGGGGAGCTGGACGCCAGCGAGGACGAGTTGGACGCCAAGGACGAGGCGTGAGAAGGCGAGCGTAATCTGCTCGAGGGCAATTTTATCGCCATTGGCGTATTCTAGTGGCCTAACGAAGTTGGTGGCAGGGGGAGAGAAGACAACTCCTGCGAGAAGGGATATCACTGAAACGGGGGGTCGTTAGTGGGGGTGCTGTGCTGCGTGACATCATTCGCTGGGCTGGCTTACAGGCTTCGGAGAGATAGAATTTCTCCTTGAACAGGTACGAGACAAGCCCGAAGAGCGTGATGAAGCCGCCAAGAACGGAGCATACAACATTGAAGTTTGTAACGGCGAGTGTAGGCATGCCGGAGCGAGATGTGCGGGGGGAACGAAGCTTATCGTGTTTCTGATCAGCGCAACCCCGAGGAATTGGCAGAGAGCAGCAAAAGGTGAAATATATGTCAAAACATAGGGCAATAATAAAGGAAGATAAATTTTATCTATGAGGGTTATTTCTTTGGTCAAGGGAGAATGATTTGCTGTGTGAAGTTGAGACGAAAAAGAAACTCGATTGGCGGCTGAGGCATCAAAAATCTTAGCGCCAAGGCTCTAAGGGACCATCGTCATTGTTTATTGTTGCTTGTTTGGGCAGGAACACGTGGGGGAAGGGAAGGAGCTCCCCACATGTGCCCAGGAAACCGTTCAACCCCCAACTTTCTTCATAATTATCTCCTACTCCAAGTCTAATAGAATAGATTTATGGGTTTCTTAGTACCGGCGGCATTATAGACTATTATATTGGAAATTAGATGAAAGCCGTTTCGAGGAGGCTGTATCAAGCGCTATTAGCGCTTATTGTCGCGGAAAAGGCCCGACAATTACTCCGCCGATCAACCTTGCCGCGCTGACAGAAGGCCCGATAGCCCTTAACGTACCTTACCAAGGCCTAAACTGACCCATCCAAGACCCTCCAAACACCTTCATAATCATATATACCACAAATAATGGCGAATAATTTCCCCTAGACCCCTACGGTACACGCTACTGCACCCATTCAACTGGGTTGACGCCGGTAGTGCGGCGGTAGTCAGTGCCACCCCCGCATAATGATGTTCATACTCTATTTCACTCTATTTCGCACATGTGGAAGTGGTGGAAGTGCATGTTCCCCCTCATCCCCTCCCCCTGGTTTCCCCAATTTCCAAGCTTTCTCCATCTTCCTCTCATACTTTCTCATACTCTAGCATAGAATAGACTCCTCCAACTCGGCCCGCTGACGAAGCGCGCTGTTAGAACCCTCAAATTGACCCGCAGTTGTAGTTTGTTTGTCGTGTTTCACGATTCGCGTTCAGGTGGTGAACGGCGCTTAGGGTCATCATCCAAGGAGACTTCGTCCGTGTTACGTCGACTACAAATACAACTGTTGCTGTCACAATCATGGCTCTCACCAGCAACTGCGCAGATTTCATACCTCGATAATCATGTTTTTCAACCGCCCTGCTCTTGTAGCCCGATCCCTCGCCGTCGCTGCGGCGTTCTTCAACAGCGCGGATGCAAAGACAGCTGCAGAATGGCGCGAGGCGTCGATCTACCAGGTCCTAACAGATCGATTCGCGACTACAGATGGCACATCGCCACACTGTGATATCAGCAACTACTGCGGCGGCACGTGGAAGGGGATAGAGAATAAGCTCGATTACATCCAGGGCATGGGCTTTGATGCTGTTTGGATTTCTCCTGTGTAAGAACCCCTGGGGACTCCGACCCTGACGAACCATTTACTAACACGGCGTAGTATTCATAATATTGAGGACAGTACCCAGTGGGGCCAAGCGTACCATGGGTGTGAGTGGTCTTTCTCTTATAGCCATTCTATGAATCTTTTCTGACTAGCATACCAGACTGGGGCAACGACCCATCCTCTCTCAACCCCCACTTCGGGACTCCAGCCGATCTGAAGAGCCTTTCCGACGCTCTGCACGGCCGCGGCATGTCCCTCATGATAGACGTCGTCATCAACCATTTGGCTGCGAACCAGGCTTCTGGCTCGGTGGACTATTCCGTCTTCCCAGCGCCATTCAACACCGCGTCCGCCTTCCACAACCCATGCAGCATCGACTACAATAATCAAGGCTCAATTGAAAATTGTTGGCTCGTAACTGACACTCCCTCGCTCCCTGACGTCAATTCTGAGAACGGAGATGTCTACACAGCCATGGTGAACAGCGTCGCAGACATTGTCAAAACCTACGGCATTGACGGCATCCGTCTCGACACCGCCAAACACGTCCCGAAACCTTACCTTACTCAATTCCAGGAGGCAGTCGGCGTCTACGTGACAGGGGAGGTGCTCGATGGGAACCCCGATTTCGTGGCGGGGTACGAAGGCCCTATATCTAGCGTACTCAACTACCCGCTGTGGTACGCCCTCATCGACTCGTTCATGGGTGCAGACTTCAGCCGCCTAGCTAGCATGATGGGCACAGTGGTCTCTACCTTCAAAGACGTCAACGCTATGGCAAATTTCCTCGATAACCATGACCAGCCGCGTTTTGCCAGCCGTCAGGGCAACGACGTGGTGAGAGATAGAAATGCGGCCACGTACTTGATGTTTGCATCTGGTATCCCGGTGGTGTACTATGGATTTGAGCACCGCTTTGGTGGTGCAGCCGACCCGAATAATCGCGAGGCTCTGTGGGGGAGTGGATATAACACCGATGCGGCGTTGTATAAGCATATCGCGCAGCTACATCAGATTAGAGACATTGCTTCGAATCTTGCGGGCAAGGCGGAGTATTTCGCATGGGGCGCTGAGGTTCTTGGGACGTCGAGTCAGTATCTGGCAATGAAGAGGGGCCCGATCGTGGTTGTTGTGTCGAATGTTGGGGCAGCGGGTACAATCAACGGATTCAGCGTCCCATCGTCTCAGTTCGATTCTGGGGATACAATTGTCGACCTCTTTACCTGCACAACGGTAACCGCAGGTACCGGAGGTGCATTCCAGAGCGCGGCAAACAATGGCGAATCCAGAGTATGGATACGCACCCAGGACAAGGGCAGCTTTTGCCCTTAAGGGAACAGACTTCTTGGCAAAGGGTAGAGGAAATCGGAGCCCCCTCCGTTACTGGCATACGACTTTTACGCACAATAACTTTAACTACGTGTATATATGTATTATCTTCACAATATCCCCGGGTCACATAGCTGAATAGTATATAATATGCTCAGGTAGCATGAAATATCATCAATCGCTAAAGAACAGTCTTGCTATATATAAGTGCGCGCATGGAGGATACAGAAAATAAATAGATTGACGCTATATAGATTGACGCTATGGAGATATTACAACAGGTAACGGAAACTCGTGATCGTACGGTCGGTCTGGTTAGATAACTCATCCGCGAGTTCCTGATCGGAATCAATTGTGGTTTCAGAACCGTAGAGCTTATCTCTCCGCTTGTTCTCGAAGTGGTAGTAGAGATACAACAAAATAAGGAAGAAAATGCTGAACGAATATCCCGCGAGCGCAGACGCGAGTCCCGTCTACTATTGTTAGCAATCGAAAGGACCGAGGGAGGGGGATGACGAACCTTGTACACTGGTGCTTCGCTGGCGAGAAAGAACTGCGGGCCGACGATGTTTCCAACGCAGTAGCCTACAAACAGCATAGAGCTCACTATACTCCTCTTCGTGAACCCGGCCACGTTGGATGTGACCAGACTGAGGGAGATGGGAATATTCATCGCAAAAACGACTGTGAACACAAGGCCTGTCATGCGCCCGGCTTGGCTATCGAGGCAATACACGAGCACCATCCCGACCATAGAAACTGCCGTGTTAAAGATCATTAGCAACACGCGCGCGTTGCGAAGATATGATGCGAGAAACGAAGTGATCACTAGGAAGACGATTTCAACGCCTCCCATAGGTAGGCCTAGAAGGATCGACTTGAGGGAGCTGAAGCCCATTCCTTTGATAATGAGGGGTTGGAACTGGATCGATTGTATTAGTTCTATGTTCTGTGCTGCGTTGCATTGAGGGGTAGTCTTACAGTTGTCAAAGCACCGTTGGGGAGGTTGACACAGAATGTGTACAGTACCAGCAACCAAGTTTGGGGGTCGCGGAGGGCTTCCCAAAGCTGTGGCCACCGGAATTTACCATTATCCATGATACCAGTCTTGTTTTTCAGCGTTCGGGCCAATGCAATGAGGCGCTCCTCGGGCTTCAAGAACCAGGCGGTCGAGACTGAGTCTGGCAGGACGAAGAACATGAATACACCGTATGCGACAGTAACCGCCCCTTCAATCAGGAATAGCAGCTTCCAGTGTGGGATAGCTGGATTCGGGATGTTGAGAACGCCATATGAGACCAGTCCACCCAGGATCAGTGCAACACAGTTGCCAATGAACCAGCCAGCCTGGCGAACAGGCTGCTCCTTGCGCAAGTAAAACATGCCGGTAATCAGGGAGAAGCCTGGAGCGACAGCTGCTTCTGCAACGCCGAGGAAAAAGCGCTGTATCATCAGGCCAGTGAACGATTTGCAGCCCGCTGTGGTCATCAATATGCCACCCCATAAGACAACCGCCATGGATAGATATCTCCCGATCGGCAAGCGAACAACGAAGTAGGCGCTAGGGAAGCTCCACGCCATGTATCCGAAATAGAAAATTCCAGAGCACCATGCAAGATCGGAACCTTTTAGGTGCTGCTCGCCGGGGTTGGTATGTTAGCCTGGTTCATCGAAGCTTGTTATCTCGAGTTTTCGGAGGAACTCACAATTCCTGTTTTCGGGTCAAGGATACCAAGCAATGTCGAGGCAGCCAGGGCTCCTTTGTCGAGGAATTGGAGCATATAACAAAATCCCATGATAGGTAATAAGCTGCGCTCAGTTAATGGGGGTCGGTGCGGAAGGGGGTGATCAAGGAGCACGCACAACAAATCAATCTTCCGCAGTACTTTGCGACTCTGCTCGTCTGTCATCTCGACATTGGTGACATCTTCAATCTCGGTCTGGAACGGCCCAGCACTCTTGGACACCGAGCCTCTCCTTGAGGCAGAAATCGGTTGCCCATTGGGGCCCACATGTGCGTCGGTATTCTTCTCTGCCATAATGTCAAATTGTTGTAGGATGTTTTCTGTGGCAGAGTATCACAGAAGCTGAAGACTGTGACGTTGGGATATCCGGTTGTCGGAATCCCTTTATAATCGCCCAGCTCTGGCTTCCAAGACTCCCCTTATCTTGTACGACTATTTCATGGCGCACGCTTTCCCCACACGGGGCCTTATTTCCCCAGATTCTAGGTGGAGTACCAAGTAACTGATTGGTTTTGGATCCATAACGGCGGACGAATTCCGAGATATGGAAATATGGGGAAGATAATAAAAACAACTCTGGCTGACATTACCTGGATATGAGGGGGTTGAGGTGATTGATAGCCAACTAAACGACGGCCCAAAACTTTTAGCGTTAGCCGCGTCCACTTCCCGTTTTAGAGCGTGTATTGGGAGGCGATGTCGGAAAATAAACCAGCCAATTAGCGCCAGGGCTAACCTCGTCGGCAATATAGGAACCAATCATCTTTGTATCGCTCTAAAAGCTTGAAAATCTCGGCCCGCCATGTCGGCAGATTGGCCTCAATCCACAAACAAAATAACTTCAAATGTGGCGATTAGCAGTGATAATGTATGGAGAGCTTATCTCGACAATATCCCTCCACTATCTCGTCGGCAAAACAGTGCGGAACCCACTTTCTGCTTGGTGATATGGAGTCAATGGCCACCCCCGCCCTCGGGAGTGGTGCCGGCAATTTCAATGAAATGCGTATAAGAAGAGAGGCTGAATGCTCACAACTTTTATACTTTACCATAATCATATTCGTGACATCAATATACACAGATTGTTAAACTATCCAAGAATTTCCCGTCAGATTTCTAATAATAAAACAATCATGGGTGGCGATTCTAGTGCTTTGGCGGGCGATATCAAAGTTGAAGTCGACGCAGCAATCGATAGTTTGAACCAGAGACTGCGGGAAGTTAACAGAAAGGTATGACGTTTGAGGCTGTATCTCCTATCTCTTAGCTTATCTCCATTCTAACCTCTTCTAGATTTGGGAGAACCCTGAGCTTGGTGAGCAAGAGTTCATGGCCCACGACACCTTGTGTTCCTTCTTAGAAGAACAAGGCTATGCAGTTACGCGCTCGGCCTATGGCAGACCCACCGCGTTTGAGGTCCTCTCCGGGTCGGGAGGTCGTCTCGTCAACTTCAATGCCGAGTATGACTGCCTCCCAGGAATTGGTCATGCATGCGGCCACAATCTTATCGCCACTAGCTCTGTGGCAGCTTTCTTAGGCCTATCCATGTCGCTGAAGAAGCTGGGTGTTCCGGGTAGAGTACAGCTGCTTGGAACCCCTGACGAGGAGGGCTCAGGTGCGAAGATTAAACTGCTGGAGGCAGGAGCTTACAAAGGTGTTGATGCCTCGATGATGGCGTATGTACTTCCTGCCTCTCACTTGAAACTTTCTTTCCTTTTGGATTAGCTTGATACTGACTTATTGCCGTGCAGTCATCCCATCTCAGGAGAAATGAGTGGCAGTGGAGACGCAGTTAATGATGGCGTGGCTGGCGTCCGCATGATTGCCCGCCAATTCCTCAGTGCTGAATACCGTGGGAAGAATGCCCACGCTGGCGGCAACCCGTGGAAGGGAGTTAACGCCCTTGACTCTGCAGTTGCCGCATATAATAATATCTCGCTCCTCCGCCAGCAGACGGCGCCAGATGATCGTATCCACAATGTCCTACTCGAGTCTGAGAAGACGGTGAATGTCATCCCAGCTTATGCCAAAGCAGCGTACCAGGCGCGAAGCCCGCGTTTGGCGAGTCTAAAGGTGTTAACGGCAAGGGTGGTTAATTGCATCAATGCTGCTGCATTAGCAACCGGCACTGATGTCAAGATTACATAGTATGATGCCCTACATCCAGACATTGCGCATTCTGTGATCGGAGCTAACATTTGGCATTATAGCGGGGCTTTGTACGCCGATGTCGTCTTGAACGAAACCATTTGTGGTCTGTACACCGACCACACTGCAAGATATGGGCAACAGGTCACGAAGATCTCGCCAATCATCGTGACAGGCTCGACAGATCAAGGTGTGTATTCCATAATGTGCGAGAGTTGAAGCCAAATATATAATATACTAATCACGGTCTCTCAATCATAGGCAATGTTAGTCAAGCTATGCCCTCGCTCCATACTATGTTCTGCATTCCCTCGGAAGATGGTGTTGGCCCACACAACGCTGGTTTCGCCAAGGCTGCGGGGACTGATGTCGCTCATGATAAGGCGATCATAGTTGGGAAAACTATGGCGCTGGTTGGGTTTGATATCCTTACGAAAGATGATGTCTACAAAAACGTGAAAGCCGATTGGGAGAAGGCAATGGCTGCTTAATGCCTGCCGCCACGTTGTCCAGCTACCATATTCGGTATTTATATTCCTCATAAGCTGTTATTATTTTAGCCTTTTGTACAGAATACGGATGTCCTGCGCCGCGACTAGTATAGACTCAAATTTGAATAAATAGGTACAACAGGTAAAACTGCTACCTAATCGCACTACGCACGTCCCAGTTCCCAACAATATAGGTCACGTTTATAGTGTTAATGGCTAGTCTAAAGCTTGCCGCGTTAGAACTCATTTCTTTAGCGCGTCTCGAGCCAACGGAGCATCTTCTTTTGAAACAATTTGTAGAGGGCGCTGTCGATCCAGAGCGAGCTGCACAGTACCTCCTTTCAAACATAAACAAGAGCTCCCACCAAGAAGTGGAAACCAGCCTGCGGTGCTTCAAGAAGGACTGGAGGGACTTGGTGATGACATGTGAGCCCAATGCGATCGCTTGCTTTCTGGACTAACGTCGTGTAGTAAGGGCCCTTGACCCAATCCCCGTGTGCCTTGACGAGTTGGTTCGCCGTAGAGATGGGCCTTACTGCTCCACTAGCAGCATAGATCCGCCTAAGAAAGGCATCGTGTCAATGTCAGAAACCGCGTATATTATTCCTCCGTCTATGTTTCAAAGCGTCGATTTAGCTAAAGATGTAAGATGCCCGACACCTAACTACTACCTCTCTGTATCTCACCTGTTTAATTAGGGACGCATGCGTACAATACTAGATGCCTTCTTATCGCCCTTACACATAGCAAGATTACGAACTCTTCTCCAAAGTCACGGCGCTGACGATAGAACCATCCTTCAGAATCTATGGCTGCTCTCACCAACTATTCACAGAGCGTTTCGAGGCGGGCACGTTAACGTTGAGGCACGTGGGCTAACATCGAAGAACCCTGAGACTGAGTTGCAAGAAATAGATAGCGAGCCCGAAGTGAGTCTTGATATGTTAGTATTTGAAAGGACACTGCTAAATACATCATTTGCAGTTTGTAATGCGCACATTATACCCTGAAGAGCCCTCTAATCTCGTTCTTGGGAATGGGACATACTTTCAGAGCTCGAGGCAGAACTTCAAATGTTTAGCCGTCGAATCGGAAGGTCTCAACCCACCAAGTAGATTCCTTTTTGCTATTCACAATAGGTTCTCTGCTGCTCTACACCTGTTTTATATAGGGGACAAAGTTGCCCGAGGCTGGCCCCAACATCGATCAGGTTAGAATCCCATAACCCTAACATGGTAGTCCAAACTAACCACTTCAAGTTGGTGTTGGCCTTCGAGGCAAAGGCGTACATCGGTTCAACGAACTCGCCCGAAGAATGTTCTATCGTGGATGGCTCTATGTACCGCAGTGGGCGCGCATGCGGTGCTATTATGTCCTTGTAGGGGCTGGGCGCTGGCTCTATGGAGTTAGCTCCTGTCCAGCGAGTGCCTTTTGGGTTGGTTATTAAAGACTGTCTACGATCGTATGAGAACGAAGTCAATGCCCTTCGGCTCGTCGGGCACCATACATCTGTTCCGGCACCGCGGATAGTTGACACTGGAGTGTACGGTAACAAGAAATATCTAGTTATGTCACGTCTACCTGGTCAGATGCTCGGTGATGTGCTCCATCTCATGTCATACGCGGAACGAGATCGCTTTGCCGACAAACTAGGGGAGTGTGTCGCACAGATTCGACAAATTCCCAATTTTACGCCACACCATCTCTGCGATACTCTTGGTGGTCCGTTAAGTGATCATCGGATACCCGACACATGTGGTGGACCATACAACACTGAGGAGGACTTTAATGATCATCTCACAAGTCATTTGAACTGCACTTCAGCTGCTTTCTTTAACGGGCAAACCCCTCCCCAAAACCACACTATATATTTTACGCACTCCGACTTCCACTGGACTAACCTATTAGTTGATCGGGGGCAACTTAGTGGTATTGTTGATTGGGAAATCGCTGGGCACAAGCCGGAGTACTGGGAGTACACTAAGGCTGTGTGGACAAGTTTGGGGGACCCCATCTTGCAAGCCTTGTTCCACCGCGCATTTAAGAAATTTGGTAATTACGAGGCTGAACTTGCAGCGGAGAGGAAGTTGTGGAGATATACCCCCTTTGGCGTTTAAATTAGTGGCTGGCTTATTTATAGTTCTTTGCAATAACCGCTATTGGTGGTGGACAAAATATAACAATCTAGTGCTTCCGTAGAAAGCGCCTCCACCTCGCATGCTCAACTCTTGAGGATATTCGGGCCGCACAAGCGCTGTCTTACGGCCCGTCATCCTTTGGTAACCACGGTGGACAAGGCAAACAACGATGGCGTGCAACCATCATTACCCAACATCCCGATGACAGGCTACTTGGAGCTAAATTGACATGGGAGTGGACAGTGTACATACAAATTGCGCCCTTAAGAACTTTCCCCGCTATACTATCTATCGATCACTATATGGCAGTGGAGTCAGCCTAGTTATCGGTAGTGCCTAGTTATCGGTAGTGTCTCACGCGCGCTTGTAGATGAGAATAGAGCTTCATACTCTTCGATACTGAAAGCCTCTCCTCAGGCGATCGAACAAACTCTAGATAGCTAGCTCTAGATTTTGGCCATATCCTAACTAGGCTATACTCCTATTGACGGAGGTCTATTCTCCGCGATTCTCCGTGAATTATTGTTGCCAGGACGCCAATTCTCATGGCATATGGCTCAGAATGGTTTAGTATTGTTTGACCACGTGGAAATTAGATTGTGTCTCCACTGTAATTGGTGGTTTCCGCACTAACCCCGCACTTCCAAGCGCAGCCCCCACGGGCCTAGGCGCGTGGCGGCGGCTTTCACGATTGCATTGAGAGGGGGTGTCGGATATTCGAATGAACTGTCGTTCGGTCTCCTAAGCTCTTTCCCTTGTTAAGTTATGAAGTATGAGGTTGGTGTTTCATTCCCCATAAATAAGTATGTTGCTCTTTATTGTAATAGTTATTTATGATTTATAAAAAATAATGTAGAAGAATTGAGTGGAAAATTAAGATATTTAAGTTTTTCTTTGGAACTAGAAAAATCTACAACAACTTAAATCGTTTTCTTTATCCCAATAAATATGAGGCTTAGCTTCCCATAGCCAAGAATGTGAGTATATACTGAATCAAGTAACTCAAGAGAAGTTGTACAATCCTTACATAGAAGGTCAGCCCCAATGTCCTGTCCCGCTCCTCACCAGACCCCAAGATGTACGACTTAATATTACTGCACGGCCAGCTACGCCATCGAGAACCATGTAACTGCCAGTTGGAAGAACGGAAAGATATTCCGGTGTTGTGCTTGGCAGAGCAGGCGTAGGGCTTGGTGACAGGAACAAATAATATCGGGTGACGAACCTCGATATGGCTGTGCTCGCGGGCCTCCGCCCTCCGTGCCCTTGGCCAGGATAACAGAGGCACGAATAGGATACAAGGACGAAATTATCGCGCTATATTAATAACAGGCATGCTCATCCTCGATGTAGATAAGAAGGGAGACTCTTTCCTTCTTTGGAGACTGCAATCGTAACAATCTACAGTCAGACACTCAAGCTGCAACTTACCTCTTGACTGTGATAGAGCTGTACTTGCCATTTTGGTACTCGCAAGATGGCCAACCTTCCGGAGAAGAACCAAGATGGCAAACTTGCTCACGAAGAAGAGGATCCCACTTTGGAAAAGCACAATGTCGTCGAGACAAGAGTCGTCATGGGAGATGAAGCCTTCCAGCAGGCAATGCTGAAGGAGCCACCCATTCCTTGGAACGCTATAGCAATTCAGCTCTACCTTATCTCTCTTATTGGATTCTGCTGCTCAACTTCCAATGGGTACGACAGTTCGCTTTTTGGCAACTTGCTCAACAACAAAGCCTTTAAGGATTTTTTTCACGTTAAGAACGTGGGTATCTGGGCTGGGATTGTGACATCTATGAATCAAATCGGCGGTATTGCCGCCCTACCTTTCGTTGGCCCGGCCATCGACACCTTTGGTAGAAGAATTGGCATGATTATTGGCGGTGTTACCAGTCAGTATTGCCCCCACCTCGTCGAGACAGCTTCCGAGAGGTGAAGATGGAATGTCACTAACTGTGTCCAAGTCACACTCGGTGTTATTCTCCAAGGAACCTGCGTTTCAAATCGTAGCATCGGCCAATTCATGGGCGGACGGTTTTTTATGGGCATGGGCATCACTCTCATTGCCTCAGCAGGGCCTTGTTACGTGATCGAAGTGTCTCATCCAGCTTATCGTGGTGTTGTGACCGGACTCTACAATGTATTTTGGTGAGTATCTCTTGCAGTGTCGCCTCTGAACAGACACTGATTCAACAGGCCGGTTGGTGCGATCGTGGCAAGCGGTGCAAGCCGCGGGAGCCATGACATGCCCTCGCCCATCACATGGACCCTCCCTGTTTGGCTTCAAATGCTATTTCCTGGCATAGTCGTTGTAGGTGCCCTGTTCATCCCGGAATCACCTCGCTGGCTGTATACGAATGGTAAAATGGACCAAGCAAGGGCGTTCCTAGTAAAGTACCACGGAAATGGGAACCCCAACAGCGAGTGGGTTACGCTTCAAATGAACGAATATGAGCAATATTTGGAGCTAGAAGGTGCGGATAAGCGCTGGTGGGATTACCGTGCATTGTTCAAGGACAGAGCTTCCCGATATCGCCTTATGACCAACTGTCTTACGGCTCTCTTTGGCCAATGGGCCGGCAACGGTACGTTTTAGCACATTTTCCACACAGAGAAATCGAATGGTGATAATACTAACATGATCTACTAGGTGTTGTTTCATACTTTCTAAGTGCCGTCCTCGACACGGCTGGCATTAAAGACTCAGTCACACAGGGAAATCTCTTCGTTGCCATGAACGCCGTCCAGATCATAATATCAGGCATTGGAAGCTTGTTCGTTGACAAAATTGGACGTCGCCCTATGCTCTTCTGGGTCAACGTGGGCTGCTGTATTTGCTGGATCGGCGTTTCTGCCGCCGCCGGAATTCAAGATAAGACTGGATCGAAGGCATCCAGTGTCGCCACGGTCGCGATGATTTACATTTTCCAGGCCGTATATTCCTTTGGCTGGACCCCGCTGCAAGCTCTGTATCCTGTTGAAGTCCTGTCATTTGAGATGCGCGCAAAGGGAATGGCATTTTCGAGCTTATTCGTCAATTTTGGTAAGCCCAGCATTGTTTCCTCTAGTGGCGATGGTTCGAGTGGCGGTGCTAATTGGACACAGGGACTCTTGTCAACCAATTCGGGTTTCCTGTGGCCTTGGAGAAAATTAAGTGGAAGACTTATCTTGTCTTCATGGTGTGGTGTGCAGTCCAGGCTGGCATTATATGGGTGCTTATGCCAGAGACAAAGAACCGAACCGTAAGTAAATGCCTTGGGATGCGTTTCGTAATAGCGAGGAGTACTGATAGAACATACAGCTCGAGGAACTTGATGATATCTTCCGCGCCAAGGACCCCCGCAAAGCATCAACGGAGAAGAAGAAGCTCGAGTTGGATGCGAATGCAAACATTCTTGCTGTTGGCCGTGATAACGAAGTGGATTAGGCGTCGACTTGACATGCCTATGTCCGGTTCCTGCACTCATTTAATACAAGTTGTGGTATCTCTGCTTCGTTTTGAGGATTTGGATTGTCGTTGCTGTGAAGCTTGTAATGACAGTGAGGGTATTTGGCCGCAGGGAGGCATCTTGAAGATATCTCCAGTTCCCCGTCATCACTAGCTTTGCTACAGGCATCCAGTCTTTCCTTTAATACTATTATGCTATTATCTTAGATAAATAGCAACTCTTCCACCTCCATTTGGAGATTCAGAGAATGTTGTGAGTCCATGTGTCAATTGTGAAATCTCAATTGTGTTGTGCGAAGAGTATACGGATAACTTGAGTTGCCTCGCGCAAGTCAGCGTCTGACCGCCCGAATGGCCAGGGTTGATAGCAGGGATTAACACTTGACAAGAGATTCGCTTTGAGAGTTATTCGATGAACATGAGCGAGTAATGGGTCCCAAGACATAAACGAATACATATTGGTATGGAAGACTAGCTGAAATGGCGGTATTTTTCATTTTAGTATATGAAAAACCAGATTGGTAAACCAGCTTTTGTATGTCTCATACGAAACATGTCTAGCTCTCAAACGGCTTCAATCGCGGAAGGGGTCAAGACACTGTGGCATTTATCGCATCATAGTTAAAGATCCTGTAATAAGTCACAAGGCATAAAGATGCGACTAGCTACACCATCGACGTACTCTGCTTGGGACTAGTGGTGGTACTCAAACTTCTATCGGAGATTTATGTACTGTAACCCCTCAAGAGACTGCAACTGCTGATCCACAAAGACGAGAAAAATGACCATTTGTATTACTTCATATTCGTTTGCGTGACATCATTATACTATATACTGCCCATGTTCTGTTTTAGCTATACTCACTGCCTATGCCCCCATATCTCCCATTGGTATTTTCTCACCACCTGCGGTGTCCTTTTTCACTTTTACGCTCAGCCACTCTACAGTCAGCGCGGGTAAAAGAGCCAAGACAGATGCCACCGTGACGACAAAGAAAGTGGCAACTAGAGCATCATTAAACGCCTTGAGAACACCATCCACCTGCGCTGGTGGCACGATCCTCCTTAAATCCGTTGCTCCAACATCAACGATTGCTTTGATGTCCACGCCTGGAATAGCCGACAAGGTGTGTACAAGCCGGTTCTGAAAGATGCTTTGTGCAATTGGGACAAAGACTGAACCCGACAGCTGCTGTGCAAACATCATTAGAGCCGAACCGATCGCGATATCCTTTCGTGATAATACTCTCTGCGCTGCTACACTGGGCTGCTGCATGCAAATCCCGCAGCCGAGACCAAATATGATCTGGTATCCGATCCACTGGCTAGGGGGGGTATTCACATGGAAGGTGGTAAGTAGTCCAGCACCAGCTGCCATGATGGGTGGACCAGCAAGCATGAACGGAGCATAGTATCCGAAGCGCGACACGGAACCGCCTCCTACTATCGCCCCAAATGAGGTTGCGAAGAGGAGGGGGATGGTGTCAATGCCGGATTGGACGGCGCTGACGCCCTTGACAGACTGAAAGTAAATGGCGAGGTAGAGAACGCACACAATCAGGCTCGCGCCAACGCAAAGAGAAAAGCAGAACCCAGAGGCCACGGAGCGCTTCTTGATGATTCGCGGAGGTACTGTAGCGCCGTCCTGGAGCCAGATTTGAACGCAAACGAATGCTATAATCAGGAGCACACCAACGACGAAGAGGGCGATGATCCTGCCATCATTCCACGGGTACTGATTTCCACCCCATTGCAGGGCAAGTAGGATACAGGAAATTCCAGGGATGAAACAGATCGTGCCCACTGGATCAAGCTGCCATAACTTCTTCTTCAAACTTGTTTCCGCCGCAGCGGGTGCGGGCAACTTCAGGACAACTGCCAAAACAGCCATGGCGACGCCACCAATTGCTATGAATGGTAAGCTTTTGCTTTGCTATAGTTACTACACACGGGGGAACGAACGAAGATTCACATAGAAACACCAACGCCAACTGATTCCGTCGGTCAAGGCGCCACCAAGCAATGGTCCGATAATAGATGCCACAGCGAAAACACCCCCAAAAAGCCCCATCGCCATCGGACGCTTCTGGAGTGGGAGCACGTGCTGCACGCCAACGACACACCCAGTGAAGATGCCAGCTGCTCCAAGCCCGGCAATAGCACGTCCAACGATCAATGTCTTTGAGCTGAGTGCAACACCACAAATTAGGTTCCCGGTTTCAAACAGGCCCATGGCGCCTAGCAAGAGCCATTTGGGCGAGTAGAAGGTGTAGATCTTGCCAAAGAGAAGGATGGGGGCAGATCCTGCGAGCATGAAGGAGCTGGCATACCAGCCGACGTCACTGAGCGAGCGGAATTCGTCTGTAATCTTGGGTATGGCAGTGGCGATGATCATTCTGTCCTGGAAAGAGTTATCACCTGAGAACAGCAGCTGAGAACGGCGGCGAGACTTACCAGCGCGACGAGAAACATAGATACCAGGAGAGAGGCCATTATGAGAATAACCTGGCCCGTTGGAGGGTACACTCTATCTCTATCTTCGGCGAATGCGACGTCCGCTGGGTTAGGTAGAGGTAAAGGGTCACGACTGTTCCCAGTATATAGTTCAATGCGGTCAGACCCAGAGATACTGTCGCGCGCTGTATAGCTTGCGCCAGATGTGGTGTTCTCGGGACCTTTGCCCATTCCTTCACGCGTTTCGAAGCTTACGCCAGCCATGAAGTTCTCAGGGAATTTCTCCATCCTTTCACGCGTTTCATAGCTCGGACCCGCCACAAAGTTCTCTGGGGATTTATCTACCCTTTCATGCGTCTCGTGGCTTGCACCAGTCATGGCGGTTTCCGAGGTTTTATCCATTCTTATGGTAGTTATTGCAGGCCGATCATACAAAGGGATTGTTGGCATGAGAAACGGCGTGAGAAAATGTATGAAGAAACAGAAGGCGCGCCCCAGAGTAAACAGATCAAGTCGCATCAATTGACTGCTGTAATACAATCCGCGACGCGAACATAATGAAAGAGGGGAAGATAACTGTTTTTGTATACGTGTATAATATGTGTATATGTCAGTTATCGACGATCGTGTAGCAACCTACAACGCCTGTGAGACATCAAACTGACTCTGAGGTCCGTGGAGCCAATTAGCATCGCGCTGTCGTCCCGAATGTGAACCAACAACAACAATCATCCACTCAGAATTTATTTGACCGACTGAGCTGTCAGATATCAAAGTCTAGAGTCATTAATTGATCAAAGCGCCACGGCTTAAGACATATATTTTACAACTGGACGCGAGGGCTGTGACCACCAGTATTTGGTCTAATGACACAGCGACGGCGTAATCTTATATTGTACGGCATTGTGCACTGGGCCCTGTGGTATGGTGTTTTTGCGTGCATTTCCCGTGTCTGTCACATTCCCCAGACCATTCCTCCCTGCGGAAGTGAAAGAGTCGCACAGAAATGTAGTCTCACATCGCCCTCCTGAAGTATGCCGATCGCCATATCAAATATCCCGTGTCTTTACATCGGGGAATTGCTTGATTTCTGCCATTGTCGTGGCTTGCAGCCGTTCAATGCGTGGCTTCATACAAAGTCCACCACTCTACTCCAAGCTCCCTCCTCGCCCGCGCGCCTAAACTCCACGCCTTCGCCAAAGTATCCAGCACCCTGCCACGCGACCATTGTCGGCCCATCATATGGTCCCTGCTTGGCAGCTCCATCGCGGCCATCGATCCACCGATACTCCCACATCTTCGCTGGTCTGGCCCCACTCGGTTCTTCAGTATCTTCCGATGACGGCTCAACCCACGCGTCCCCTGTCTCTCGACCGTACTGTCGAATGAGCATCTCGCGTTCCTGTTCGTAGATGTCTGTTTGACCACGTGTAAGAAGTTGGTCTGCGGCTCCCGTGATGGCGTTTATAGAATCCCTGATCTTTACTTGAGCAGGGTCTTCAGCAGGCTTCTCCGCGTCGACGTCCATTCCATCATCGCCCTGCTTCTGCTTCTTGAGCTTCCACTTGGGAATCTTCTTGACCTTCGTTTGGCCCTTTCCTAACCTAGCCAGCGCCTCCAACACTGACTCGCCCTTCTCTAGCTGTAAAATAAGCGTCCGTAGTATGTCGGAGGTGAGCATAGCATCGTCGTCTAGTCGCTGCTGCCGCCTCTCTGCCTCGCGTTTCTCGTGCGCCTCGGCAGCCCGCTTCATATCCTTCTTGCTCACTCCCTCCAGCCACGTATCATGAGCCGCGTCTGGGTCCCCAGCTTTCCTCACGTAGTTCCCAGCCGCATCGAAGCGACCCTCCTCTTGTTCTGCTTTCATATTAAATGCGTCTACCCTGGGAGCGTTCCTCTTGAGGCCACCCGCACCCACCTCCTCGTCCACGCCCTCTTCTTCGGCAGCCAGAGCCGCATCGTCCTCGTCGTCGCTGCTCTCCCGGTCATCCATCGCATGTGTTGATAGCTTTCCTTTTGGGTCCAAAGCGAAATTGCCGGATATATGACCTCCACTCTTGCTCGCGTCCACCTGGCCCTCAATCTCGTCCTCCTCCAAGAACCGCACGCCCTTGGATTTCCTCACGTTATCCCCCCCCTCCGCACCTTCCTCGCCGGCTTCATCCTCCTCTCCGCCGAACATGTCATCATCCTCGTCATCCTCGTCCTTTGTATGTGCGCCTGCTCTCGAGCTTCCGTTTTTTTCGTAGCTGTCTAGCTGTTCGAATAGATTGACGTCGCCACCTTTGCCCCTCCCGCGCTCCTCCGCACGCGCATCGAAGCCCTCGTTTTCTGAGTCGCTGTCGTAGCCATCGATGTTAACAGCATTGCGCTTCGTATGCGCGCCTCCACCAAGAACATCAGCGTCCAACACGGCATCGTCCTCGGGCGCATCAGGTGCTAATGCGGAGGGGTTGCGCAGATCGAATTTAGGCTTCTTTGGGGAAGGGCCGTCGGCGGTCTGTGGCTGCTGGAAGCGAGTGTATTCTTCGCCAGCGCGCTTTGGGCGCGCAGCATTAAATCGACTGGAGGACATTGGGATATACTGGTAGGTCGAGGTTGAGGCACTGGAGATTGTGCTGTGGTCGTGGCCTTCGCTGTGTTGGGGTTTTGACTTTCGCCTCCTCCGAGCTACTACCTTGGAGCCGAAAGCTTAAATTCTTTAGGCCCAAAAGTTGCGAAACGTCATCCCGCTGTACCTCTGTAGCCTACGACACATCAAGTCACCCATTGCTTGCCATTATCTTCTCTGGGATTCACCATCACGCCGTCTTTGAATCCACATTCTCTTATATTCACTTTCGGGACACGTACAGCTTATATAATACTGAATCTACTCTCTACGACCTTCTACGATGGTAAGCTTCTTCAGTCACCCCACCCCGCAGCTCCGATTCTTCGCCGCTGGAGTCGACTGACATCCACAGTTCAACCCCGACTTCTTCGACGCCAACGACCCGGCGCAGATGTACAACATGCTCCAGTCCGGAGCTATGCGTGGAGCGCCCGCGCGGCGCTTCGATGAGTACTATCGCTGCTATCCTACCGTCATGATGTCCGGGCCAAATCGCGACTACCTGAACTACGGAGGGAAGATAATTATGCCACCATCGGCACTGGACAAACTCACGAGGTTGCATATTACATATCCGATGCTGTTCGAGCTCATCAACAAGCCGAAGAAGGCACAAACACATGCCGGAGTGCTGGAGTTCGTGGCGGAGGAGGGGAAAGTGTATCTACCACAATGGGTGAGCATCCCACCCCCACTACCATCTCCCCAGTCGCCTTACTGACCCCAATAGATGATGAACACGCTACACCTCGAAGTCGGAGACCTAATCCAGATCAAATCCACAAACCTCGCAGACGCCAAGCTCGTCAAGTTACAACCGCAATCCCCCACCTTCCTCGACATCAGCGACCCCAAAGCCGTCCTCGAGAACGCCTTCCGAAACTTCTCCACCCTCACCAAGGGCGACATCTTCAGCTTCCACTACAACGACACTGTCTACGACGTCGCCGTCCTAGAAGTCAAGCCCGAGAGCGACAAGATGGGCGTCAGCATGATCGAAACAGACGTCGAAGTCGACTTTGCCGCACCAGTCGGCTACGTCGAGCCCGAGCGGACAAAGGGCAGCGGCACCAGCACACCCCGCAGCACCAAGGGTGGCGTACCCGCCGGTGGCCTCCTCCACAACCAAGGCACAATGGCGCAGTCCATAAACTACGACGCCATCTCACCCAACTCCACCGCCGCCACATCAGGCGCCAAAGCGGTGTCCTCCAACTTCCTCCTCGGCGGACAGAAGCTGAATGCGAAGAAGGGTGGCAAAGCACCGACACCAAAACCATCAACACCAGTCGCGGGCGCATCGACGAACGCCCCCGAGGCCGCAGCCGCGATCGCGAGGTCGAGTGGCCCCCAACCTCTCCGCCTGCCGCCTAATAAGCTCTTCTTCGGATACGACATCAAGCCGCTAAAGACAGAGGAGGATCGCGAAAAGGAGAACGCAGACGCCATGCAACCCGCGTTCGCAGGGCAGGGACAAACGCTCCGCGGAGGCGTGAAGCGGAAGGGCGACAACACAGAGGAGGCGAGCAAGGAGGAGGCACCCAAGAAACCGGAGCCGAGCGTGGGGCGGAGGCTGGACGGGAGGAAACCTTAGGATTGAGTCCCCGGTGGGTGGGATTTGGAGATTTTCAAGTGGCGGGATTTGCTTTTGCGGGATAGGGATAGGGGTCAGGGATTGAGGTGTTGGGATGGGGAGGGATTGACGGACGGGCATATGGCTGGTTTGGGAGTGATGATTGGGTTGTCTTTTTTAGTTGGGCAGGAAATACCAATCTTGTTATACATCATCCTTGGCTTGGTTGGTTGGTCTCGTCGAGGCTATTATCGTCATCTTGCTTGCTTGCTTGCTTGCTTGGTTTTAGCGAAGGAGTGTGTGTATGCTGGCGTATTATGCTAGTCAGCTCAACCAGGTAGTTGGAGCATCAAATCTCCGGCTTTTCGGAAACTATCATCATCATCAGTCTAGTAATATATCGAACTATGTCACAAGCTTGTTATAGATCCATAACATTCGCCTACTCTCGCCTACCCTCGCCAACTTTGACAAATCTAAACCCGAAATTACTCAACTCCCCACCCTCACCTCACTCAGCCCAGTTAGTCGTCGAGTCGTCCCCCCTTCAAGCCTCAAGATCTCCAATCCCACCAAACCACCCTAGCCCCCCTACCCCCCACCCCACCCCGGAACAACCTTCCGCCCGCCGCGCCTGAGACCTTCGCCTCAACCCCTGCAACTTTACAACATGCACGCACCACCACCACCCATCCCAACTCCACCCATACATCCACCCACCCACAAAAACCATCCACCACAACATCCACACAACCCGCCCCGCCCCAACCGCCCGGCCCCTTCCCCGCTCCCCGACCCTGCTGCATCGGGAGGACACACCGCACTGAACGGATGCGCGCAGGTGTGGTGGTACACATATATGGGAGGTGATGGAGGGGGTTATGGTGGGCGGGACGGTGCGGCGGTGGCGGTGGTTTTGTGCGACGGGTAGGTGTGGGATTGGGAGAGCGGTGTGGCAGTGGAGGTGGTGGTGGTAGTGGGATGGGATGGGATGGTGGTGAGGCGGATTTTATAGAAAAATGAATGCAAGATAATACTTTGGGTTTGTATGATACGATTAATCACAGGAGCTTGAGAGTGAAAGTGGACGTAGGTTTGATGTACTGTATCTCCATTGAACGCGCGTGCTGATCTATACCATCCCATCCTCCTCTGGCCGTGTATACCGATCTGTTTCTCATCCACCATCATCATCATTTAGTAGTATATCTATTTCCCAGGCCTGGTATATTAACTCCCCCCATCCATCCATCCATAAACACCACCCTGAGTGTATGGCCATTCATTATACCTCATATCTCCAATCGTAAAAACGTAGAAAGCAAAAAAGAGACAGAAACGAAAAGGGAGAACAGACACTAGTTGTAAAAATCAAATATAAACTCCATTCTCAGCTTTTTTTCTTCGTCTGGCAGTAACTCCTAGCCACTTCTCAGAGAGCAACCATCACTGGGAAGTGGGTGAAAATCGAGGGTCCGTAATAACGAAAGGCATCATGCCAAACCGTGAAATGAAACCGATCAGACGTAAAGACTAGACCTAGACCTCGTTAGTTCTCATCATTCTCATACACTCAAACGTAGTGGAGACGAAAAAACAACTTACTCCTCATCCAAGTCCACAAACTCCTCCTCGCCGCTCAGAGACTCCATCTTGAACTGAGCCGCAGTCTGGCCTCCGAACGCAATGCCATTGATCTCCTTGAAGCCGCCATTCTCCTGATCCTCCTTGACTACGTCGCGCTTCCTCTTCTTGCTCGGCGTGGCAAAGTCCTCAGCCTCCTCGTCATCGACATTGTTGTCCAACTGCTTGGGCTTGCGCGAGGCGGGGGTTTTGGGCGTCTTTGGGGTTCTGGGCGTGCTGGGGACGCTGCCATTGGCGCCGGTGTTGGAGGCTTTGCGGAGCTTTTGGAAGTGCTGGCTGGGAGGTGTTAGTTGGTTGTAATGTGGATTGCGGGATAATAAATTCGGGGACTATGTGCAGGGTAAAAAGGTTTAGACGTAGTGAGGCTGATAACTGTGGGGACTTTGCGTGGAGAGAGGTGGGAAGAGAGCTGCGTGGGGCTGGAGAGATCAAACGCGAAGAGAGAACAGTGATAAATCAGACAGTTTCCATAAAACAGAACTGCTGGGGAGAAAACACGAAGAGGGGACAGCGATAAATCAGAGAGTTTCCATAAAACAGAACTGCTGATTTTAATTTGCATAAAAGAAAGGTAGGCTGCTGATGAAGATAGTGCTATGGTAAAAGTCGGTCTCAGATCGAACTACAGCGCTGATAGACGTGCAGTTATAGTGAAACCACATATAAAAGTGGTGAAATTATGCTGAAGACAGATGAAGGAACGACAAAATAACATACCGACAGCCTTCATGAGAGAAGGAGTAGTTCTCGTTCTTGGTGGCCATCTTGGCAGCGATAACGCGCCAGTCCAGACCCTGGAGCTTGTTCTCGTCGATGATGGCGAGCAGGAGGTCGCGGTCAGCTTCAGGAGTCCATGGAGAAGGCATGGTGATGATGATTGTGAATTAGTTTGCAGTGGTTGTTTGTGAGTGAGAGTAATGCAGCGAGGCAAATTGCAGGTGCTTTGAGGTTTGAGGGAGTAGATGTAGGTGGAAGGTTGCAGTTGTGGTTGTGGTTGATGGAGGGGCTGGTTGTAGGGTGTGAGGCGGGGTGATAAAGAAGAACGCGGAGGCTGGTAAAGTGCGAAGGGAGGACGGTGGCAGTGGCAGGCAGTATCTGGGACGAACGAAAGATACTTGGTAAAGTGCGTGCAGATGTGAAGGGACGCGTCGCGGGGGGATGGAGGAGGGGAGGATGGCAAGGGATAGATGACGAGCAAAGAGCGGTAGGAGATGCCTTGTATGGGGAGAATACATCAACTTACTCGATATACTTACTACACTACAGGTCTAGTTTCTACTAAGTTGCAGCAGAGTGTCTCACCAGTCGCTATCAAGCAGATGCAAAAGTGATATTAACAAGGAAGCTATCTCCTGAAAAGCCTCTGACCGCCGGCCACTGAGCCAATGGCGGTGAGGACATGTTTGGGGGATGATGGGATGCTTCTCTCGCGGGGCGTCGTTGAGCGCCCTGGTCGGCGTCAACAATGCGCCAGTGGTGAGTCAGTGTGGCTGATCGACGAGGATGCCTGTAGGATGCCTGTAGGCTCCTTCTAGGTGGTTGCAGGGCTGCTTCCAGGTGGTTGAAAGGTGAGAGGTGCAAAGATGGGCGCAAGATATGATATGAGGGGATTGGACAATGGACGAAGAGGATGGGTGGACGACGACGGCCCTTATGCAGGCACTGATACACTGACTAATGCAGGAAGATGCAGGAGGATTGTATCTGTAGTACAGTCTTCCCCCGCATGGTTGTCGGTATGTGGCATAGTCTGGATAGTATGCATACTATCCAGACTATTCGCATGTCGATTCCCGTAGATTTGCCCCCAGTTTGTACAGGAACATGGTCTTTCCGTGGTGATGGTTCGTGGTGGTTCGCTGTGGTTCGTGATGATGTTGTACGTGCCCCGCTGCTGCCTGATGTCTACCTGATTTGTTTTGGTTTCTTCCCTGCAAGACCGTAACAAGAGGCGCATATGATCCATGCATTTGGGTTCTATTCTCCGAAATAATAGCAGGGCGAGAACGAACTAGGTAATACCTGCATAGTGTGTCCAGTAATGTATGGTATCTGATAGTAGTGTGATAGTATTTTCCCGGCATTTCCTGCGCCGACCCGGCGAGCTGGGTTGTTACTCCTCTCTGTCCAGGGGGAACGTCGTCCCAGCCACCGGGAACGGGGCGGGATATCCGGCTGAACTATATTACACCGCACTATAGCACTATAGCACCCTTGTTTACAGTAACAGTACTATAATACCTCGTATGTAAAATGCCTGTAAGATGCCTGTAAAATGCGGCCATCACTTTGTTTCGCCAAGCTGGGGACGCCATGAAATGTGATAGCTATGTGATAGCTATGAGACAGCTATCTTTGCGCATTAAATTCGGGAGATTAACTAGATAATCAAGGCTGCATAACACATTCCCACACAACATATTATATAGCCATCGTAAATATAGCTCGCCCGGAGAAATACAGCCTCACCTCAGTCGGAGAAGAGAGGAGAAAGGGAGAAAAGGGGGAAACAAAATCATGGGGCTGGGGAGAAAACATCTCCAAGCGATAGGCGAAGGGACATGCACGTATGGATGGAGTACTTGTCTAACCCCGGCAGTCCCTGCCACTAGCCATGTAACTACCACTACCAGCGGCACTAACACACACCCATGTCGCTTAGCGCGCTTGTCAATCTGCGCAATCAATCCCCATCCATCTCTCCCATCCATGTACTCTCCCTCCACCTCCTCCCACCTCGCTCCTTCCATCTCCATGCTCCATATCCATGCCTCATATCCATACCTCATATCCATGCCCCATATCCATATCCATATCTCATATCCATACCTCATATCCCTCCCCCCATCTCCCTCTCTACCAAACGAACACCTATCACCGCCACCATCAATCGCCGAAACCATCTCCACTCCCTTACCACTTACATTCAAACCCCCACCATTCCTCGCTATGGACATATCCCTCACTCCCTCCCTCCATCCTCACCTCCCCTCCCCCTTTCCTCCTCCTCCACCCTGCCAAACCCCGTCCTTTCACCCCACGCCAAACCCTTCTGCAACCATCCGATGCTCCTCACCCCCCATTCGCTAATCTTCATTCATGCATCGCTCCGCTCCCTAGCCCCTCTGCTTCGATCCCGGGACGTCCCCGCGGGACCCCTTCCCTCTCTTCCCTCCACCAAACCCCCTGGCGAACCCTGCCGATCTCCGCCCGCCCCATGCCGCCCAGCTAGACATGCCATCGTGAACGAGAGACAGATCCCCCACCCGATCCCCCCACCATGCTTGCCCTGCGCCGTGCCAGCAAACCCGACCCACGCTCTCCCTTTCACCATCTTTCACATATCAACAGCAGCCTCCTCCCATCCTGTCGTGACCCTCCCCCACTCATGGACATTCTCACTTTGCTGAACTTTCTTCCTCAAAATCTGCACCACCTGAACATCCCGCCCACCGCCGCAGAACTTACACCGCATACGCTCGATCGACACTTTACGCTACAAACCAACCCCACCACCCCTTGCGTCCAACCCCAAATCCATCACCCTGGCATCCCTACGACGTTCCACCATGCCGAGTGAGGCACAGATGGCGAAGTTCATGTACTACATCGTCAAGCAGCTCGATGTGCGGAGTGTAAGTTTTTCCCCTCACCCCACTCCAAAAAAAAGACAGACACTAACACATCACCAGGTCGACTGGAACCTCGTCGCGAGCGACATGGAAATCACCAACGGCCACGCGGCCCGCATGCGCTTCGCCCGCTTCAAGAACCAGATGGAAGGCACAGTCCCCAAAGCCCGCGCGCCCCGCGACAAATCCCGCGCCCCAAAAGCCAAGCGCGTCAAGACCAAGGACGAGAAGAAGGAGGAGGACGGCGGCGAGAAGGCCTTGCTGAAATTGAAACTTGAAGAGGGTGCCGCCGCCGATTCGGCTCCTGCCTCAGGGGAGCCCGCGGAACAAGCTCTGGCCAGGTCGCCGGCAGTCAAGCCAGAGCCAGCGGACGACGTCGTGCTCGGGGATGCGGATGCGCCAGGTGAGGCGGTCAACGAGAGCGAACTCCCAAAACAAACCACGCACATGTCTCACACACCCTCTCACTCGCCGCCGAACTCGACCAACCCGACGCCATCACATTCCCTCGCAACTCCCACGCACCTCCACGGATCGCCCTACCACCACCTCTTACCAGAGCCACGTCGGTCCTCTGTCAACTACTCGCCCGCCTCCAGCTACACCTTCTCCCCGCACGAGATAATGTCCTCCCAGGGCAGCATGTTCATGCAGTCCATGGAGGGTGTGGGGTCGCAGGATATGGGGATGGCGCCGACAGCCGCATTTTATGATCCATTCCTGTATGTGTTGCCTCAGTCACATCAGCAGCAGCAGCAGCAGACGCTGGTGGATGCGCAGGGGAGACTGGTGAAGGGCGAGCTTCAGTGGGATACGTCGTTTTGTTGATGGGTGTACTGAGCGAGATGAATAATGAATCGGCGGGCGGGATTAATAAAATCCTGACGTTAGCAACGTCAGATGGGATGGGTGGGTAATATGGGTTCGTGGTGGAGTTTTTGCATCGGGTGACGAAGGTGGTCATTTTCATGTGAGCTTGTAGGTTTTTTGTGTGTGTTTTGAGTTTTTTTGTAATCACGGATACCATAGCATAGATCGTTTTGGATTTGGAAATAATGATGGGAATTAGATTAGATGGATGGAAGGGAGCTAGAGTCGCTGATAACATCGTCCCGGTGAGGTTGGCAATTGTTTGTGGCAAGAGACAGACGACATAAATCACATCGCTGAATTTGTTCAATTGCACGCCGAAGGTTGGTTTGTAGATGCTTAACTTTGGTTTCAAGTTCCGTGATTTGGGGATCGCGAGTCATTGTTGTGATGATTTGAAAAGGCTTCTACGAAGGTCGAGGTTCGTTGACAGAAGTAGACAAACATTATCTTTCGAGCTAATTCTAATTAGTATGACTTTATTTCATGAAATAAAGTCATACCAATTAGAATTAGCTCTAAAATAACAGGGGCAGAGGTAGCTGGGCAACGAATAATGCTCCTCGGTCACACTTGTTAGTTGAGGACCAACGACGGCATGATGTAGGTTTCAGCCAGAATTAATCTTGTCGCCTTAGTAGGGCAGTTCTACTGTCTGGAGAAAGCTCTCTGAAGAAACCCTGTCTGAATAAGAAAGTAATCAATGTAATATTTGTCTTACGAGATGTGCTCAAACAAGCAATGTGCTCCAGGATTTGGAAATTGGATATGTTGCTGCTCTTATTTCTCGGGGGTTGATATGAAAATAGTAATCCGCACTTCGAGATGTGTTCTCATTTTAGCTCAGATAGTGAAAGAAATGAAGACCAAACCCACAAGGTGGTTTATAAAACAGAATGCTAGATGACGACAATTCTTTTCTGCTTCCATTTCGTAAAATTTGCCTTTGCAGGATAAATAAGCATTAAGAAATTTAGAGTTATATTACTGGTGAATTTAAAATATAATTTAGAAAACTGTTGTCTTCGGGCCCGAATAGTCCTCAAAATAACACAGAACAAACAACACAGCACCGGAAGACTCGAAAGGCTTCTCCAGAATATATCGGATACTGATCTGGAAAGAACTGCCATTGTCTACCAATCAACCGTCTTCTTTCGATTTCTATAATATCAACCATACAAACACAGACCGAGTGCTCTGGACTTCCCGAGTCCAAACCATACAAATTGCAGGAGAAGCTGCAGGAGAAACATCTATTTTCTGACCGCCCTTCTACCGCAACTCTTCGCTTCGAGGCCTATAAATTCTACCTTCCACCCACAACCGTTTTCAAACATTCCATCCACAATACACCTCACAAACATCAATCCACTTGCTCCTGCTTTGGCCTTTTGTCATTGCAAGGCCTTTATAATTTGCAAATCAAACCATTCAATACAAAAAGTAAGTTGCATTCCCATATTCTCACTTCGAGCAATGAGCCTCAGCCAGTCTGGTTCATATGAACCACACTTGGTTGAATTCCACCTCTGAGTTATACTTGGACTTTCTTCAAAGACAGGCTAGTGATTACTTCTACATCTATCAAAGATATCTGCTTGAGCATATACAAGTGGAACATCAAGTTGGCGGCCATCACTTCACAACTGCAACAATCATAGTCTCACATTTTCACCTCGAACCTTGCTCACCAAACAACCTACTCTACAAAACATATCATTTCACATTCCAGACTGCTAACTATTTCAAAAGTCTCATCATCCACCACAATTAAAACCAGCTCAACAGTCAGCTTCGATCTTTGCATCCAACCATCAAGATGTCTGGACAACCACCATCCTCTCCGGCCCAGCCTGGCGCCACTCGCGTCCCAACTCCACTGGAGTGCAACTTCCTCGTGGCCATTGTCAAGAACAGTGATGGAGTCACCAACGTAAGCTTTCTTCCATACAGTCATCGGCTTTGTTTTGATTTCTCTGTCACTCCTCGGGACACTCTATTGTGAATTATCATAAATTCACCCACACCAACAACGGCCCGAAAACTCCTCATTTTCCTGGCATTATCTCTCCTCTTCTTGAAATCACAAACACAATTTTTCAGTCTTCCTAA
Source organism: Pseudogymnoascus verrucosus (assembly GCF_001662655.1). Taxonomy (NCBI): domain Eukaryota; kingdom Fungi; phylum Ascomycota; class Leotiomycetes; order Thelebolales; family Thelebolaceae; genus Pseudogymnoascus; species Pseudogymnoascus verrucosus. Next base: position 138,520 of record NW_017263690.1, read on the forward strand.
CAACCCCACAGATCGACTGGGACGCCGTGGCCAGCGAGGCCGGCTACAACAACGCCGCCACAGCCCGTGTCCGCTTCGGCCAGGTCAAGAAAGCCCTCGGCTGGACAGTCCGCGTCGTCGGCTCCAAGGGCAGCCCAATCAAAAGCCCCACCAAGGTCGAGAAGAAGCCTGCCAAGCCCAGGGCGGCCCGCAAGCCAAAGGCCTTGACGAAGAAGCAGCAGGAGGCCTTGGCTGCGGCTGTGGATGATGACTCCAATGACAATGAGCAGGAGGATGCTGATGTCTACAAGGAGGAGGATGATGCCAATGGCCACAAGAAGGAGTTTGGCAATGGCTACAAGCAGGAGCATGACGAGGTTGTCAAGACCGAAGACGTCGATGAGGATGCCGATACGGCGGTCGAGGAGGAGGAGTACGCCTCCGCTGACGACTATGCCTGAAGGCTTGCGGGAATCTGATTTACTATCCAGAGCCTGGGAGAACAGTTGATGCTTCACACCCATCTGATTGTTTTCGCCGCGACGCTGGGGTTTCGGTGCATTTGATTGCAATTTCTGCATATTTTGTAAGTTTTCTATTTCCACATCTCCTGGACTGGATTCTATCGAGCATACACTAACGCGGAAACCACTGCAGATTTCCAGGTTTACACATTCACGGTGAATCTGAAGGCGGGTCCGGAAACCTGCATATATCACAACAACATCGTACTGGGTGGATGGGCGCATTGCGAATGTTTCTTTTCGATCTGATTATATACTCTGCGGTATGACATGGATAGGATGGGGTGAGAAGGGATGGGCGCATGGCAGTCTTTAAGATAGGAATGAAACCGCGTTTTTCGATAACTGCAGTGATGCCTTCACCTGTGACGAGACCAAAATCCGTATTTAGTATTTTGCCTCATTTGAAACACCGCAGATTTTGTGTGAGGAGGGCCGGAATGCTTGAAACGAAAGAATGCTCTTGGTGTAGAACTCGGCATTATATAAAATGAGAGTGACGAACTCATCGAGTCTTGTATTTACAAAGCAAGGCACTGGAAGACTCGAATAGTTTGTAAATGGCCATGAATGGGGTTTCCTCTGGTGCATGTTCCTGGAGAAAGAAATTGTCAAAACATGTTTTTATATCACAATTACGACTTGTCAACGGTCTCTGTGGCCACCCCGCACTGCCCCAGCCTACTATTTCTATTTCCGCTGACTTTGGATACCGAAGGTGAGCACTGGGACGTCTGAATAATCATGCTGTCTGTGATAATACTGCGGCTGTGGTTTAGTCTCTGGCCTTGCACAAGGCAACGAAAGTAGATGGTTGGCGGTCAGAAACATTGTCTCGAAAGAATGCAGAGTTGCAGGGGACTGAGTCAACCTGCCCCTCGTATATAGAGCAATAAGTGACTGTGGAATACCCTTATTTATAATTTTAAAGGGGAGATGGGATAGCACAGTGTCAAATGGAACGAACTAGCCACATCAAGTGCGGAATTTGGGATCTGTAGTGAAGTGGCACATGAAGCATGGTTTGTAAAAGAAAGGTGAGTGGACACCAGTGGCCAGGTTGGAAACATATGAGAATGATATGGATCTTCTCTTTGGGCGAATCAAAGAGAATGGTCTTAATAACAGGAAAGTAAAAGTGAACCTTTGATTATCTAAGGAAGACGTAAATGAACCGGAATATTCCTATACAAATCTATGAAAGACTGAAGCCGCTCGAAGCACTGAGTGCAGCCGCAAAATCCCCGGTTGCCTCGGAGCCTCCAGATATAAATACCCAGGTTGGCTTCTTACTGACCTTAATTCTTTCATCACCAACAACACCAAGCAAAAACACAACAATCAGTGGCTCCACCACACTTGCTCTTGTTCAATCACTCCGAAAAGGAAACATAAGCTCCAGGTATGTGCAAGACCCAAAAGAAGCTGGTGGCAACCATTCGATTTGGACCTCGACTCACTTGCTTTCTTCAACCTCACCTGAAACTATACTAAAACAGCCACAGCTTGACTTCACCATTCCTCAGAAACAGGAACATCGCCAAGATGCCATCCAAGGTACGCAACATCATGAACGAAACCCCCAACGGCAATGACTGACCTGAACCAGAAGCTTGACACTGTTGCTGAAGGTGTTGCTGACACCGCCGGTTCCGGCATGCGCGCCGATGATGTCCTGTTCTTGATCGATTGCCTCCATAACAATACGGGTGGCCAAGTCCAGGTAAGCAGCCTTGAAACTCCTTTATCTAAACACCGAGCTTGTCATATCGAGTGCTGTGTTGAGACTGAACACTCACCACACCTATCATATACTAACATTTCACTCAGATCGATTGCAGCGCGGTTGCCAAGAAGCGCAACATGGCCAACCCCAGGTCCGTTGCAAACCGCATCGCTATCATGAAGAAGAAGTACGGCTTGCCCCTCGCCGCCAGCACAGCCAAAGTTGCTGCTAAAACCAGCGATGTCGTCGACGGCAACAACGATCTCGCCATTGGCACCCAAGCTTCCCCTGTCAAGCGTACCGCCAAGAAGAACGCAGCTCGCAAAGCCCAATACAAGATTGCCAAGCGTGAGGAAACCCGCGCCCAGAGTCTTTCCGACAACAATGTCGACAAGGACCATCAGTCGGCCATGGACACCGATGAAATGGAGAAGGTGGTCTTTGGGAACCCCGATGATGATGAGGAGAATGATGACCACCAAGATGGCATGGAAGCTATGGTCAACGGCAACCACGACATTGTCTGATCTTTTCAATCGCCTCTTGGCCAGCGGCCTGGGCATTAACTTCCAACTTTCGAGTTAAGAGGCGGTTTCTATTTCTTTTGACGCAACATCACCCCCCCCCTCGCAAGGGCTGGACATATGGGAGACGAGCAGTTGCACTAGGCGGAGTTATATCAGATGGATATTCGATGCCTAATATTTTCCCTTCATAAATGGGATTTAATGAGATAAGATTTGATCTTCCAATCGTCTTGGTGCAATGATTGAACATAATTGTACTTGTGTTTCAAGAAGAGTCTTCAAAATAAGCCAAGGCCATGTAGGTTTGTGTAGATATGGAAAGGCTATGCTGGTCTCTGGCCTGATGGCGAACGCCAGTGAATGCCGGACATGTTTGGGATTCATTATCCGACCAAATGCAGTTTGCCAACCCAACCCGACCATAAATCTTACATAATGAATCATTTGAAGCCCCGAAGTAATAGCGGTGGCAGCTCAGTTCGTAATGGTGGTATACCTTCACTTTATAGTAATACCAAAAATGTTCAACATGGAAGGATAGATTGAAGCATCAACTCCGGGCCTTCTCAAAGTAGACGTGTGACGTTTCTACTGTGCGCCATGGTAACGACTTCATAATGCACCATTCCATATGCTGCATAATGACCTTTAATACACATCCAATGCACATGTCCGAAAGGAACTGGGTGAACGTTATGCCGCCGTCACGCTTGCCAGTTGAATGTTTGCCGGAATTATTGCATACAGTGCATCCGAGCTCGCACGAACCTCTTTTTGACTGATTGAGCATATTTCCAAAGCGTAATCGTAGGTGCAGTAGTTCACATATATTCACATTGGAGTTTGTTATTCCCGACGTTGTTGTAAGCTGATATATACAACAGTGGCATCTCAGACTTTGCTGCAAACTCCGTGTTCGTTTCCTGGCATTTGACCAAGTCGGTGCAGGTCCTGCTTTCATACTTAAAACCAAATATATCCGCCAAGCTCAGGCCAACTCTTCAGTGTGGAGCAACATATATTTTGGACTTCAAGCATCCACAAGCACTTTCTTCCTTCACATCAACACACCTGCTTCGGTCGTCAAATACTTTCTTCTGTCGCATCCATATACCTGCTTCTAACAACACTTGCTCGACAACACTTTCCAGAGCTCAGTTGCAAGTCATCCACGGATATCATCAAAATGCCACCAGCTACAAATGAAGAGCAGTTCCGCTTCCTCATCTCCTGTATCCGTTGGTCAAACAATGGCAAGGTATTAAACTCATTTGATTTTACTGGCAGCTCATTGCTGACTATTTCCACAGGTTGATTTCACAGAAGTTGCCAAAGAGTGCCAGGTGGTGAGCAAAGGTGCAGCGTAAGTCAATCTCCATTCCCAGTCTTCCGGCCATATTTGATGGTGACCTTGATAATTTTTACTTACGACCGGATGCAGCGCAAAGCGATATGAGCGTATGATGCGCGCTCATGGGATACACCCCAACGGAGGTCCCGGAAGGGCTCCAACTGCTCGCCAACCAAAGACAGAGCGCAATGCAGGACCATCCCCTACCAAGAAAGCAAAGGGAAAGGCCGCTGCGTTTGATGAGAGCATGAACGTTGACGACGACGAGGAGCCGGCGGGCAGCGACAACTTCAAGGCGGAGAACAGTCAGGATGAGGAGCTTCTCGTCATCAAGTCCGAGCAGTTCTACGAAGTCCCAGACCTCCAAGATGATTGAGGGGTTGGAAAGGTGATCGGCTGCCGAGTTGTGGCTCACAAAATTTCCCATCCATGCAAATGTTTCTATGATTTCATGGTTTGAGTTGAGGGGTGGGAAAGTTGACCGGGTGCCGAGTTGTGGCTCACAAAATTTCCCACCCAAAGCAAGTTTTTCTCTGATTTGATGGTTTGAGGCGGAACATACTTTTGCACATGAGGGGATGATATGTGTCTTTGTGAACTGCAGATAGTGACAGTTACAGATATTAATCAGACACTTCTGCTCTGTTTCCACAAAGTAAATATTCGTGGGGACTTAAAAGTGATAATTGCCATTCGTAGTTGCCGTGGATACCCACAAAGATATGCAGACTCTATTCTTGACCACGACCAACTTAGTCGCAGCTCAATTTTTGGGGCAGGGTGCGAGAAATTCCAACGCGAGAGTCTTTTGAGGTGCGAGAGTGTTTGTAAAGACAATAATGAATAATAGCGCCTCACTTTCTCAATTGCGTTCGCGAAGACTGGGACCACGAGGCGTCGTCTCAGTTAAGCGGCGACCCATCTGTAAACATTGTCTGCTTTCTTCAATGCTGCCACAATAGCAATTACACAGCAATTGCAACTGGTATCTAGAGTCCCTCTAGCGCTGCTCAATTAGGTACGTAGATCGAGTTCTTGTCATCACCAATCTTGCTGTCACTTCCTCTGTATTCTTGCTCTTGGTCTTGCTTCAGGCTCTGGGGCTGGCCTCGATCTGGTGTCCACTTCATCACTCTTCACCTTGCCTGCAACCACCAGTTCATTTAGCTTGCCCCTCTTCCTTCACATCCATTTCACCTTCACTCATAGCTGATCATAAAGGCCACTATTCGTATATGCTCTTCGCTAGATAAACATTCCACATCTAGGTGAGGTCCTGGGAGCTCCATTCGACATTGAGATTCCAATTCACCTGGCTTTCTTGACGACGTCGTGGATAACATAGCTAACTCTGATACCAGCTTTCAAGCTTATTGCCCTAGACCCCAACCAACAAGTCGTTTTATCGAGTACCGTAAACTCGAATCAATTGCCATGGCTCCAGTAAAAAAACCCAAGGTCGGGACCAAATCCGCCACTGGTTCCGAAGCAAAGAATACGATTGCTCGCCGCAGGAACTCAGCTGCGAAGGTGGCTGTTGGACGCCCTACTTCCAGATCGCCCCAAAAACGCCCCGCCAAAAGCAACGAAGATGATGGCGTTGGGGACGATGAACCTCCTTATGAGCCAAGCGATGATGAGATTGATGGCGATAGCACTGAAGGAAACTTTCATTCCAGTCCAGTTACTAAGGCCACAAAAGGTAAGAAGGGTCCAGTGAAGTCTGCCAAAAAGATGATCTATAAGAAACACCTTCGAAGAGACGCAACAAAATTTACGACTAGCCAGGCTATGGTCGATGCGGAGGAGGAGTTCGATCCTCGTGCTGCTGCGTATCGGGGGAAGGCGACCCAGAGTGGCGGAAACGGACGTAAGAAAGGTCGGAGGCTCATTCGCTGGACCGGTAAGACTCCCGCCCGAACCATGCAAGTGTATCCGAAGCTAACAAACCTCGCATTAGCCCAAACGGACCAGTTGTTGTTGCTTTGTCTCCACCATGAACTGGCCCGGAACAAGGAAGAACTTCCCTATGAGGCTATTGCTCAACGCATGTTCCCCGAAAAAAATGCCACAGGTGGCGCTATCAAGGAGCGATTCGCGAAGCTTCGCATCGAGTGCTTGAATAGGGGTTCGTGGGTGCCACCTATTCTTGGCAAGACCCCACAGAACACTCGACCAGACGTCCGAGGCGTTGTTCGTCTCGCACCAGGAATTGACAAGGGCCGATTCGTTCTTTGGAAAGAGGATGCATCCAAACTCATCGACCCCAAGGATATCAACAAGGGCCACGTCGATGCTCAAAAGAAGGGTCTTCAATACTCCGAACGTGTGTGGATCAGCCCGGGGGCAGAGAAGGAGTACCTGAAATCAACGCATGCCCATAAAGCGTTGAATCTTTCTCCCATTTCTGGTCCAGTTCCAATGGATGATGATGAGTTGCTCTCGGACGAGGATGAGGAGGAAGAGATGGAGGCAGTATCAGATGATGGTGCTGTCGTACCCTGCACGCCGAAAAAGCGCAAGGCTACTGTTATCAACGACTCTTCAAAGAAAAAGCCCAGACCAGTTGCTCGTCCAAGCCCAAAGAAGATTGCTGCCAAGGGGCGGGCGACGCAGGCCGATGAAAGCGAATATGAGGGCACCACAGCTGGCGCAGGTAGCAACAGGCTTTCACCAAAGAAGGAGCCTGGTGCTGGTCGATACAGGAGCCCTAGGGGTAGACCCAAGAGCTATGATATGACACCGCCTGACGAAGATTCGGATTCCGGCGCTACCAAAACGGCCGAGTCGAGTGATGAGAGCGAGGATGACGAGAGTCCCACCAACAACCGACTGATGATGATGGCATTTGAAAAAGACGAGGAGGTTAGACCCCTCAGGTCCATCGTTATTGTCCGTGGGTTTACTCCTGGTGCTCTCAGCAAGTTTCCGCCTGGCATCCAGGGCCCTGGGGACGATGACTATGCGGACGATGAGGTAGCTGAGGGTCCTGGCATCCAGGGCCCTGGGGACAATGATTATGCCGACGACCAGGTCGCTGAGGGTCCCACCGCCTCATACAATGGAAGCGAATCTGTAATCGATGCAGATGATGATAAAGCCGCTCTCCATTTTGAAGACAACCCAGATATTGAATTTGATGATAGCATACACGGAGTCGGACAAGATGGCTCGATGGACGAGCAAAATTTCAACCTCCAGGATCTTCTTGCTGCCATGAACCGGAACACGGACAACAACGGACAATTGATCAATAAAGATCTCTGGGAGATCCATGTGGAGCAAATGAATGCACTCAAGGGGGCCGGGATGCAAAATCCACCTCCTGCGCAGTCACGCCACCAGACTCAGATCCCTCAATATATACAGCACCAAACACAAAACCAGCTCACTCCTAATGGATTTGGCTCTTTCCCGGGCAACTTTGGAGGCCCTCAAGTCAGCTTTGGTGGTTCTAAAATCCGCTTTGGCGACATTGATTTTCAACCAATGCACTCAGATGGAATTCAGGGAAAGGCCGCTTATTACAACACCAAGAACTTCATTGAAAACGGCATGATCGATACAGCTCAATATGAAAAGATGAAAGGAATGGAATCCAACTCAAGTGGCCATATCAAACCAGACCCTGTTCCAGCAGGATTTTCGGGGTTTGACGCCACCATACCGCCAGTGCGAGACGATGAGTTCTTCTCACCTGACTACGTAGGAGGTGGTGAAGCCTCCTTAGATGGCGGCTTTGGGCCCTTGGGTCCATTGGAAGGTTACTTTTAGTACCAAGGCTGACTGCAACCTTACACGTAGTGAGTAGCATCCAGACAATTGGGGGCCAAACAACTCATCAGTGTGAGGTTCTTTACAACTCTGTTCTTTGAAGTTTCATCTCATGCCAAACAGAGCGCATGCTGATCTCATTATGGTCGCAAGGCGAAGCGGCAAGGAAACACGGACACTCGCATATATACCCATCAATTGCTTCACGAAGAAATGACACTTGTTTTTTATTTCCCCCAGCGACTCGCACGATGACGACGGCGAGAGAATTCGGTTTGTGAGCATGGATTGGGGGTATTCAGCAGCTCCTAGGGCTTTACTGAGATCACTACAATCACAGTTCACCTGCAGACTCAAGCGCCGCCTTGAAAGAGTTCTTGATTTTTTGATTGATGCGGCATTGTCAAACACGGGAGGCTCAGAGCAATGGTGGTAGGCCTCGGTGCAATGAGGATGATCTGAACTCGCAGTGGTTTAGGTAGACAGCCCACCCAAATCAAGACATATGATAAAAATGAGACGTGCAAACTATTACCTGACATGACACTATCATAAATCTCCTATAATGGCAGAGTGTGAATCTCTCATGGAAGGATGAACCCTTCACCAGGAGTGATACGGCAATGGAGAGCAAATCATGAGCACGACAGTAATCTGAATGTCTATGGTTGACTTCAACGTCTAATCCTAGCTTTGATGCAGTAGAAAATAGCAGCACACGCAGATTCTATTCTTCCTTGTCGCCACCGACGTGGTTGGATTGTTGCATGATGGCTGGAACCACAGAATAAGTAAAATGAGGAAGTTGAGGAAGTTGAGGAAGTTGACGAGAGTATAGCTGTATATACACAAACACCTACTATGGTCTCTCTGGTTCACCGTACCGACGGCAGTCGCTCTCCTGACAATCCCTGAAGTTCTGGGTGTCTCCTTCTATAGCTGCCACGCTATTCCCATAACACACTAGCGCCATTCTCGGTTCACGACGGAAGAAGCGACTGGAAACTTTCTCCAGATTCCCGAGTTTCTTCATAAACAACGGGATCGTCTTCTGCTCATCTTCCCTCCAAAGTCGAATCTTTAATATCCTTCAATTGTAATAATAGCGCCCTTGTGTCCCTTTTTCTTCATCCTCATCTCATAATGCAACGCGCATTAACACAAAGGGCTCGGGCTTCGGTCCTCTCGGCATCAGCTGTGTCGAAACTGCGTCCAGCTGCCAGTGTCAACACCCAGCAGCTTCGATTTGCACACAAGGTATGTCACGAAGCTATGGATCCCATGCGGACAAGTCTAATTCCATCCTAGGAGCTCAAGTTTGGTGTCGATGCCCGCGCATCCCTTTTGACCGGTGTTGAGACTTTGGCCAAGGCGGTTGCTACCACCCTCGGACCGAAGGGTCGCAATGTCCTGATCGAGTCGAGCTACGGATCTCCAAAGATTACCAAGGGTATGATATCTAACGGCCAAACATATCCCGAGCAGCTGCTAACGACAGGTAGATGGTGTCACCGTTGCCAGGGCCATCACCCTCCAGGACAAGTTCGAAAACCTCGGCGCCCGCCTGCTCCAAGACGTCGCGTCGAAGACCAACGAGACTGCTGGTGACGGAACCACATCTGCCACCGTTCTCGCAAGGGCAATCTTTTCCGAGACCGTCAAGAACGTTGCTGCTGGATGCAACCCAATGGATCTCCGTAGGGGAACACAAGCCGCCGTCGAGGCCGTCGTCGAGTACCTCCAGGCAAACAAGCGCGATGTCACCACTAGCGCCGAGATCGCACAGGTTGCTACTATCTCCGCCAACGGTGACCAGCACATTGGTGCCCTCATCGCCAGCGCAATGGAGAAGGTTGGCAAGGAGGGTGTCATCACCGTCAAGGAGGGCAAGACCATGGAGGACGAGCTGTCCGTTACCGAGGGTATGCGCTTCGACCGCGGTTTCGTCTCCCCATACTTCATCACCGACACCAAGGCCCAGAAGGTCGAGTTCGAGAAGCCATTGATCCTGCTCTCCGAGAAGAAGATCTCGGCCGTCCAGGACATCATCCCAGCCCTTGAGGCCTCCACCCAACTCCGCAGGCCCCTTGTCATCATCGCTGAGGACATTGACGGTGAGGCTCTCGCCGTCTGCATCCTCAACAAGCTCCGTGGCCAACTCCAGGTTGCCGCTGTCAAGGCCCCTGGTTTCGGAGACAACCGCAAGTCCATCCTCGGCGATATCGGTATCCTCACCAACTCCACCGTCTTCACCGATGAGCTTGACATCAAGCTCGAGAAGGCGACGGCTGACATGCTCGGCTCCACCGGTTCCATCACCATCACCAAGGAGGACACCATCATCCTCAACGGCGATGGCAGCAAGGATTCCATCAGCCAGCGCTGCGAGCAGATCCGCGGTGTCATTAACGACCCAACCACCACGGACTACGAGAAGGAGAAGCTGCAGGAACGCCTCGCCAAGCTCTCTGGCGGTGTTGCCGTCATCAAGGTCGGTGGTTCGTCTGAGGTCGAGGTCGGCGAGAAGAAGGACCGTTACGTCGACGCTCTGAATGCCACCCGCGCGGCTGTCGAGCTGGGCATCCTGCCAGGTGGCGGAACTGCGCTGCTCAAGGCTGCGGCCAACGCGCTCGGCAACGTCAAGCCCGCCAACTTCGACCAGCAGCTTGGTGTCTCGATCATTAAGAACGCCATCACCAAGCCAGCTCGCACCATTGTCGAGAACGCTGGTCTCGAGGGATCCGTCATCGTCGGCAAGCTCATGGATGAGTTCAAGGGCGAGTTCAACAAGGGCTTCAACTCCGCGACTGGGGAGTACGTCGATATGATTGAGGCTGGTATCTTGGATCCTTTCAAGGTTGTCCGCACTGGTCTGGTTGACGCCTCGGGAGTCGCATCTCTGCTCGGTACGACTGAGGTCGCCATCGTCGAGGGCGAGGACAAGTCTGGCGGCCCACCAATGGGCGGCATGGGTGGCGGCATGGGAGGCATGGGCGGCATGGGGTAAGTGACTCTGTCAATGTGATTAAAACTAAACTAACACATCTCTAGCGGAATGATGTAAGAGAAGGGCGGCAAGCAAACGAGAAAGAACCTGGGTCCGAACCCGTTGTAAAATACTATGTGTCATATTAGCGTTCGGGGATGTTTTGGTGTATAAAAGCAAGAGGGTGACTTTTGAAGCGCTTTGATCGACTCCACTCAACTAATCGATGGATGGGAAGACGGCGGGGCTTTGAAGGGGGTCGTGGATGGGGATGGGACGATGTGCGATGTGCATGTTGTATACTATGCGACGATAGGGAGAACCACCTTGTAAAGAAGAATAAAAACACTGTAACACTTCTAATATTTAGCATATCTCACTCACTTCACGAATGTCTCGTCCTGTGGCTTGTATTGTCATGTGACTTGTCCTGCATGTCTCATCTGAAACCTTCTCTGTGGAATCTAGAGGCTGATGCCTAATCTAGGCAGCTGAATTTGTGTACTGTGTTCGTAGACTACCTTCCAACAGTTTATCGAACAATATTCTCAATTCCTGACCTTAAAATTGGCTGCCTGCCCAGTTTTCCATCATGTTGTTATTTCGTGGCTGACGGGTAAGCGAGTTGGAGTCACGTGCATCACCCCACCAACATGTCGCAAGTAGTGTGTCGTTGACAACAACCCGCATCCCCCTCAATCCCTCACACAAACTTGCACATATCACGCTCGACGTTGGTTTTTATATCTCTTTACCTGCGGAACTGTAACGACGTCCTGCCTTCCTATTAATCCACCACACGATTACCCTTCTCTGTACGTCTCCCTCCCATATCAGAAATCCCTCACAATGCTATCGTCGTCATCACTCTCTTCCCCCCCTCCGAACGGATGCCTTGCACAGCACCAAGCTCCATGCTGACCCGGATTTATGTGACAGCCTCCCCAACCTTTGTTGTGCGTCCAATATAGAACAAAATGGTATGAGCTCCTTCGCGCAAGCAGCATGATCATAGATATGCTAATCTTCATCGCCATAGTCTCAATCAGGGTCAGTATAGTTCAGTTCCCCGCTTGTCACCGCCCCGCATTAGGCCGATTGGGTGTTCGACATTCAACAACAACAACAACAACACTTGCTACAACGGGATATGGGCCAGTGGCAGGTATAGCCTGGGAATCATCGCTGACATGACGTTTATGCAGTGTCCAAGTTTCGCAAGAATGCGTCAGCAAGTTCAACGAACTCAAGCTCGGCAAAACCATCAAATACATCATCTACAAGCTCTCTGATGACAACAAGGAGATCGTGGTCGAGGATACCTCTGAAGACGCTGACTGGGATGGCTTCCGCGAGAAGCTTATCAACGCCAAGTCCAAGACCAAGAGCGGTGCGCTGACCAAGGGCCCACGATACGCCGTGTACGACTTTGCCTACGACCTGTCGTCTGGCGAGGGTTCGAGAAGCAAGATTACCTTCATTGCATGGTCTCCTGATGATGCTGGAATCCAGGTAAGAGTTGAATGGCGTCTTGGATATGGTAACAGTGCTGACACCGACGCAGCCCAAGATGGTTTACGCCTCCTCCAAGGACGCCCTCAAGCGCTCCCTCAACGGCATCGCGGCCGAGTTCCAAGCCAACGATGAGGACGACATCGAGTACGCCAGCGTGCTCAACAAAGTCTCCAAGGGTCTCGCGTAAACTACACGACCAAGACAGGAAGAACATGAATCTGAGCCACGTGAGAATGGACAGGGTGGGAGGACTTGTCGCTAGTTAGATAGCTGTATGTTGCCCGCGCGCTCGATACCAGGAGCAGTTCGGATGGTAGATGTCAGACGACAGGTCGGCAGAGCAGAGGATGCAATTTCAACATGGTGTATATGACTTGATCTTAGTAGTCATACGTATTCTTTGAACACTTGATCTAGACGATGTTTTTTTATGCCTATGATGCACCACCCCTCGCCTCCCAAGCCTCTCGAAACAGCGCGGCTGCCCTTTCTCCCTCTCCAGCGTCTTTTACCCTCTGTGCCAGGAAACCCCTCAAGTCCGCCCAGAAAGCCTCCGTCCCAAATACCTCCCTTCCACTCTCCCCAACCGCCGCACTAGGCAACTGCTCTTCCGATTTTCCACGCGTCCCTGTTCCCACACTTGCCGCGCCTCCAATAACCATAATCCCGAACTCAATCTCGGTATCCTCCTCGCCAACCAGCTCCTCCACGACCTTGGCGTCGCCAACAGGCTTCCGCCGGTGCAAAATTTTGATTTTATCTACCGGTATATTTGCCTGCGCGGATACTTCGGCTTTCAGGTCAAGCACTGAGAGAAGGGGTGACTGCTGCTTGAGGGCGACTTCGATTGGAGGGTTGCGCGCAGAGCGTAAGGTGATTGTTAATGTGCGCTGGGTACCTGGGGCGAGCTTCCTGCGTTTGGGGAGGGTCTTGGGGAGTTTCGGGAGGATGTACTGCAGTTATTAGCAGGATGAGGTGAGTGTGGGGTTTGGGGACGTACAGCGCCGCGGGGTGGGTAGGACTTGGGGTCTTCAGCATGTGTTGGCGAGATCTTGGAGGGGCGGTTTGAGAGGGTCGTGAGGAACGATTCGGCGAAAGAAAGTTCGCTCATGTTTGCGGTTTCGGAGACAATGGTATATGGCGAGAGAATTCGAGATTCCAGAAGAAATAAGAAAATATAAGGGTTGAGAAGGGTCGAGGCGTAAGGTATGTGTGGGGGGGAAGCTTGGTGGCATTGTATTGATGAAGCTCCATGGTACGGCAGCCTCGGCGATGAGGCGCCGACGCTAGCGACTTATCGGGCGGACAAAATTCTGTTCGCCAAAAAATATTCTGAGGGACGAGATGATAACAAGGGAATTTCGCAATAACCTGCGAATTCTTAACTTCAAAACCCCACCCTCACAACAGCACCGAAGGTGCAATTAACCGTCACCATGGGGCCCTCCAGACGTATGCAGAAGCAGGGAATGCCCGACAAGTTGGACGAGGCGCATTTCACGAATCTGAAGAGGAAGGCTGGATTGAGCGTTACGGAGGCTCGCGATGAGAGCAAGCGGGTTAAGGTTTCTGGGAAGAAGGAGCAGGATCACAATATGACTAAGAAGGGAAGCCACTCCGATAAGCCGGCAAGGAAGACGAAGAAGACAACACAGGTGAAGAAGGGAAAGCCCGTTGTCAAGGCCATTTCGAAACCGGCACCCAAGGCGAAGAAGGGCCCAATGCCACTTCCGGGCAGCGATGATGATTTGGAGGGCGCTGATAGCGACGAATCGGATCTGTTGAATGACGAGTTCGATGACCTGAGCGGGGATGAGGCCGAGCTAGCCAATGCAGATGAGTTCATGGACTCGGGGTCAGAGGTCTACGACTCGGAGGAGGACCACAAGACGAGGGCAATGTTCTCGGAAGACGAGGATGAAAGCGATGCAGAGGAGAAGTTGACGGCGGCTAATATTGCGGGGTTGTCTCGGAAGTTGGACGAGCAGATGGCAGCAGAGGCAGCCGATGCGCAACAGGAATTGGAGGACGCCGCGATGCAGACAAACCTGGCCGGTGACAGACCCAAGGTCTTTTCGGACGATGAAGAGAGCGGAGACGAGGCCGCGGTGAAGAGCAAGGCTCTGCTTGCCCCAGATCTTCAATTGTTACGTTCGCGCATCAACGACACTGTTCGCGTTCTCGACGACTTTGCGAACCTATCCGAAGAAGGCCGATCGAGAGCAGAGTACACTGCGCAGTTACTGAAGGATGTTTGCGCATACTACGGCTACTCCGAGTTCCTGGCCGAGAAATTGTTCAACCTCTTCCCGCCCAAAGAGGCCTTTGCCTTCTTCGAGGCCAACGAGACGGCACGCCCGGTGGTCATCCGCACAAACAGCCTACGCACTCACCGCAGAGACCTCGCGCAAGCCCTGATCAACCGTGGAGTAACCCTCGAGCCTGTTGGAAAGTGGTCCAAGGTCGGCCTCCAAGTCTTCGAGTCTGCTGTGCCGCTCGGTGCCACACCCGAATACCTTGCTGGTCACTACATCCTCCAAGCTGCCTCCTCCTTCCTTCCTGTCATGGCACTCGCACCGCAAGAGCATGAGCGCATCCTCGATATGGCATCCGCTCCCGGTGGTAAGACGACTTATATCGCTGCCCTGATGAAGAACACTGGCTGCATCTTCGCCAACGATTCCAACAAAGCTCGTGCCAAAGGTCTCATTGGTAACATCCACCGCCTGGGTGTCAAGAATACGATTGTGTGCAACTACGACGCACGCGAATTCCCCAAGGTGATGGGCGGCTTTGACAGGGTCCTGCTCGATGCTCCCTGCTCCGGTACTGGTGTCATTGCCAAGGATCCGTCCGTCAAGACGAACAAGACCGAGCGCGATTTCCTGATGCTACCGCATCTCCAGAAGCAGCTCCTGCTCGCAGCAATCGACTCGGTGGACCATGCGTCCAAGACTGGAGGATTCATTGTGTACTCCACTTGTTCGGTGACTGTGGAGGAGAACGAGTCGGTGGTGCAGTACGCTTTGTCGAAGCGACCTAATGTGAGGCTCGTGGAGACTGGTCTGACGTTTGGCAAGGAGGGCTTTACGGCCTATATGGGCAAGAACTTTGACGCGAAGATGAAGATGACACGGAGATACTACCCGCACGCGTACAACGTGGACGGTTTCTTTGTCGCGAAGTTCAAGAAGTTCGCTCTCACTCCTGGCAAGGGGCTAGGCAATGCGGCACCTTCCAAGGAGCAGGCGGCCAAGAACGACGAGCTGGATGTTGACAAGCGTCCGATTGAGCTGATGGGCGATGAGGATAAGATGGAGTGGGATGATGAGGCGGATAAGGTTTTCATTGACAAGGCACAACGGGCACGCATGCGCCGGAAGGGCATTGATCCTAATGGGGCGGCCAAGAACGCAGAGCCTGTGGTGAGGGAGGAGAAGAAGAAGGTGAACAAGAGCAAGGAGAATGCGAAGAAGAATCTTGCCAAGAAGGCAGAGCTGGAGAAGAAGAAGACCGATGTGGAGATGGCCGATGCGTAGTGTGTCTCGATATGAGTGGAGTTCTAAGACTTGCATAATAGGAGTTTTGCTAGGATAGCCGGAATACTATTTCGAGAAATTGTTGATTGTTCTGTTCGCTGATGGAATTTGTGAATTCCTATGCTGATGTGCGCAAATGGGGATATAACTTCCAGGCTCCCCGTACTGCGTACATCCCTTGCTACGAAGCCATGTTTCCTCATAATTTGACACCGATGACGCCAACCCGCCTGAACGATATCCAAACGCCCCCCTAACTACACTCAAGCGTCAATAGTGGCATCAAATCTATCCCTGCTTCTCCCATCCCCTTTCTCTCCCTAATAAGCCTCTCCATCACATCACTTGTCCACTTACTCTCGAAATGCATCCCACCCAACTCAGTAAGTCTCTCCAAAATCCAGTCCCGATGGATCCCATCTTCTGTCTCGATGCCTGCCATAAACATCCCCCACACTTTCATCGCAAGTGTGCTCTTATCGCGGTTATAGTCCGTATATGCAATCTGCATGATGCTAGACACGGCCGTGCGATGAATTTTGGTAGGAGTTTGCTGTTTGCGAAGCGTTATACGGTGGAAGAGCACATCGGCCCAATAGACGCAGGCTGCAGAGCGGATCGTGGCGTAGACGCGTCGGTATTGACCTGCACCTGATAGCCGGGAAGTGAGGATGAGATCTTGGTATCGCTGTGAGAGATAAGCATATATTTGTGGACTGTGGCGATAATATCCTTACCTCGCCGAGTTCTATGAGCTCTTCGAACAAGCTCTCGGGAGTCTCCACACCATCCTTACCCGCATGTCTCGCAATGGCAAGCTGCCATATGCGCGACCGCATCAGCAGGCCATGGTGCAGAAACTCAAGTGGGCGATAGTTCTCCACGTCGTCCAGGATCGCATCTTCCGGGTATTCCTCGCCCCAGCAGTGGCGGCCTGAGATACGTGCTCTGCGGTATAGGCGTTCTAGTTTGGCGGAGGGGAGAGAGGACTGGGATATTTGGGAGAGGAGACTTTGAGATGAGAGGCCTTGGCCGCCGATGGCGTCGATATATCTACGCCAGTTAGAGCTGTATTATTGTTGGTGTGGGCACTTACGAGATCCATAATAGCAGCAGCGATGATAGTAGTGACAAATGCGAATCTCCCCCATTCTCTTCATCGTCTACTGTCGCCACCGTTCCGGATCCCTCCGAGTCCATTACTGACTTCTCATACGACGCATATAATGATCTTGCACCGTCCAGATGCAGACGGAGATGATGGCGCGAATAGCCGAACCTGACCTCATAGTCGACCATGAACAGTAAAGCTGCCAGGAGTCGCTCCAGTCTCTGTTTCGGGTCATCGGTATGCTCCTTGCCAAGAGCAGTCGATAGTTCTCGCACCGCCACGTTATAGTGATGTAGGCCAATATCTTCCGAGTCATCGCCGCCCTTCTTCAGGCGGTGCATTTCGCTGCCTGACGTGGCGAGGATCATGCGCATCACGATCGCGTCATTGGCAGCAGTGTATCGGTAGATGTAGGACAAGTTCGACCAGCGCCACGGCTTCAGGTATGCCGTTACCATCGTGCAGCTGGGAAAGTACTCGAAGCATCGTCGGTCGCGCGGTGAGAGGAGGAGAGAGTTTGCGCAGGGGATATGTTCGACGCTCAGGCTCGGCGAAATCGAAGGGGCGAAGTTTCGCATTGACGGAGTTGAGGAAGAATTGTCATCATGTAGCCAATTCAAGACCTGATTATTCGCAGAGACCTGAACCGTCGATGGTTCAGAGTCCGATCGCGATAGTGCATCATCTTGCGGTATGTCTTCCTTCGACTCTATCAGCCGAATGGACCTCTGCGCTTTGTCTCCCTTGGCTTTCGAGACAGTCCTTGGTTTCCGTGTCCGCGCCGTCCATTCACAGTCAAGTTCGAGAGATGTACAGCGTCGGCATTTCGGCCGCTGCTCGTCGCATTTGAGTTTCCTCTTCAAGCAAGTTCCGCATCCTTTGCAACGGTTAGATCGGAAGTCGCACGAGTTCGGGGACGTACCTGTCTTTGAGCGGGGAGCATTTCTCCCAAGCAAGGACCCTGTTGCGATCTGCACCATTAGCTGTGATTATGGACATGTAGCGAAACGGTATACGATTCGAAGATGAATAGATTGAGGTGAGAGATTGTTAATGCCATTGCTATCGCGATGTTGTGGTTTCTAGTGTGGAGTTCTAAATGCGGGGAACGATGCGGGGTGGAACTCCACATACTATCCGATCCGTTATTACCACGTCCTACTGTTATCTTTTATAACATACCTTCTATACTACCTACCTTACTCCTACTATAGTGCTATTATATCATCTACTATTACTCTTATAACTTTACCTCTACTATTTATAATTATTATAAGTATAATTACTTATAATCTAAGGTATTATACATCTAAGAAAGGGATAATCTAAAAACTAGATAATATAATTTATATGTAAGTTGTCTATATAAATAAGTTGCCTACTAAAACACTAATAAATTAACTATTACTATAACTACTACTATTAGTGTTTAGTATAGATTATAGATAACCTAACCCAATCTAGATTATAATCTAGATCTATTCTATTTATTATAATCTCAGTCGCGAGGTATGCCACGGGGGGTTTGGCGCCCTCCAAATTAGGCAACGCGCGTGCACTACACAGGCCTGCCGCCGCTTTCGAGTTCTATAAAAGGGCCACTCCCTCCCTCCGACTCTGTGCCTCTCTACCGTCGCTCCTCTCTCCTAGCATTCACGCGCCTGCTGCGCTCATCGTGCGACGCTTGGCCCCCTCCACCCCCTCCCAACTGCATGGCCCCGCCTAACGGATCGCCCTACTCAGCCTCGCCGCAGCTGAAAACCCGCAGTGTCACATGAACGGTTCGCAGAGCCACAACCTTGATTTACGCCCTCTAATGACTGCGCCTTCCATGTCACCGAGCTCTTCGCGATGGCAACGAGCCCTTTAAGTATCGACGTCCTGACCGTCGGATCGGTCAAGATGCGAGAACGAGCTGAGCTGGGTTCCGCTCGACCTGCCTAATCGACCACCCTAGGGACGCAAACATCATCACCTATCCCTCCGGCCACTCCGTCTACAACAATGACACTACACAGAGCACAGCCGCCATAGTATCGCAAATCCCTCTCCGCGCCGCCGACGCCTCCTTCGTCCTCGACCAGCTACGCAACACAACCGCCATGGTCTCGCTCCTCCCCCACCGTGGACCCCGCCCATTCCGCACCGACCGCGTCGCAATGCTAGGACACTCTCTAGGCGGCGTCTCCGCCGTCATCGCTGCCTCTCAAGACCCCCGCCTCCGCGGCGCTATTAATTGGGATGGCACGTTTCTCGAAATCCCGTCACCACTGCCACAGCCGGTGCTACTCATGAGCCACGGCATGGCTGATGCCAGCTGGCCGGCGGCGTGGCTGCTGCTAAAGGGGCCAAAGCTGTGGGTTGACGTCGCAAATACAACGCACGAGACTTTCTCGGACGTGCCTACGCTGTTGCAGGCGGCTGGGCCGGACAAGGCGGCGTTAGCGGTTCTGCTGGGCACGATTGACTTGGGCGAGATGGTGAGAATTTTGGTGGTGTATACGACTGCGTGGATGGAGGGGGTGTTTAGAGGTGAGGTAGGGGGGCTGCTGCTAGAAGGGCAGGAGCCGGGTAGGTTTCTAGAGGTCTTAATTGTGATGAAAGGGAACTTTTAAAATGATGAGAGACGTCGGGCGAGTTGGGTATGACTTGCAATCTTTAATGACCTGTGGGTGAGTTAGTTCAATGGCATAACGTCGCTCTCTTAGGGATGAAAAGAGCAAATAATCAGTGAATACGCGAAGTAATATGCTTTGCATACTAGTAAACAGCAATCAATCTAAATGTAGATATTACTTTGTTTTTGCTGCTACGATTTCGGAAACCGCGGTTGTTTCAGGGGATTACCATTTTCTAGGACGATACTTTACACTCTCACCATGATGACCAGCCCGACACAGATACTGACCTATTCTTCATATGCACGTAAAATATTACAACTAGCTTAGTGTATACCTTAAAAAATACACTAATCGAAGAACTCCCATACCGTCCGTTCCCACGCTAGATCATTGTTTAAAATCATTTCTGAATTACTCTGCGAAGAGACAAAGTCTAGAAACGACACGGAATTGGATGCGTTAATACGGGGGCAGCAGCATTGAGTACTCAGCAGCATCATAGTATCGCATGACGTAGAGCGTTTTGTAAGTTTTCAGCGGATTATATTTTTTCCTAACAAAGTATAACGACACCTCGGCATCTACTAGATATGTGCGGGTTGTCGGCAATAGTCTTCGCCACAGTCCAACTTCTCGAACCGCTGCCAAGACATAAATTTAGGTTATAGAGAGACCTCAAATAATTCAAAGCAAGTGGTACTTATGAACTATGAGTGAAACACAAGCTCTACGGGCCAAACGGGTTCGCCGTGCAAAAGTGTGTCACTTGCCATCATCTAGAAAACAACGGTATTGACCCCATTTAGGCTTGCAATACCTGCCGGCGAAAGAAGACAAAATGTGATGGGAAACAGCCCATCTGTTCTCCATGCAGTACCTTCAACTTCTCTTGCACCTTTCAGGATGTCGTTAAACACCCTAGTCGCTCGAGCCGGTAGGTTATTATTACCTTAGTTCTCACGTTTGTACTTGTCAGCATTTAACAGGTTTATTTGTAGAGCTTATGTTGAGGAGCTAGAGAAAAGAGTCGAGGAAATGGAGCAGCAATTACAACGACAGCAGGGCTCCCAGATGGGTTTGAAGAGCACGCTCCCTAGCTCTGCCCCAGGATCCCCAAATATCCCGGACCGCTCCGAATCCAGTGAATCAGGAGACGTAGAAAATCAAAATACCCATGAATCGGTCGGATTTACCAAAGACGACCACGATGGTCCCGATAGTGAGGGCAGCAGAATTGATCAAGCCTCATATATCATTCATGCCCAAGACGGGAATATGCGGTATTTTGGTGAGTCTGGTTGCAAGGACCACATTGGTATAGAAGTGGAAGGCTGATTATTTATTTAGGATCTTCGTCTGGACTTCCTGTCGGCTCTCTTCAGGGAGCGAATTGGCTAAAAAGTCAAACAGGGACAGCGGCATTACATACTACTACCCACAGATGTGCGGGTCGATGGCAGTTGAATAGTTGGCTTCCCCGCACTCTTCAGGACAGTTTTAAACGGCGAATCTCCCAGCCTTTGCCCTGCAAGAGCTTAGCAGTGGAACTAGTTCGCGAATTTTTTGAAACCTTCAATAAGGCTATCCCTCTATTTAACGAAACTTCGTTTATGAGATTATTCAAGAGGCAATTTTCATGGAATCCCGAAGAGAGCCCTTCCTGGTGGGTATCATTTAACATCGTCCTAGCTTTTGCATACAGAGAAAGGGCACAAGAATCTTCTGTCGGAAGTGAGGACTGGGAGAGGTCTTTAGGACACGTCAAGAATGCTTTAAACGTCGTTGTAGAACTCTTTATGCGAAATGGAGATCTACTTGCAGTTCAAGGATTACTGGGGTTAGCAATCTATTTTCAGGGCACACCGAATCCACAGGCACTGTTTATGTTTGCGGCTGCTGCCATGCGCTTATCACACTCCATTGGATTGCATAGGAGTAGCATCCTCGGGTTATCCGAATCTCAAATAGAAGACAGGAGGAGAACATACTGGATAGCATTCATCTTGGACGCAGATATTTCACTCCGCGTGGGTCGTCCATTGGTCCAAGACATCAATGACTACGATACACCCTTCCCAGCTAAACATCCACAAGATGGGAACGGCGTCTTTAGTGTCGATGATACTCAGATCCACTACTTCCGTTTGCTCGCCCAGTTCGCTCTCATACAGCGACGAGTTTATCAACATCTTTATGCTGTGGCTGTTCATAAACAAGCTAGAGACAGCGCCCTCAAAGAAGTAAAGGCTTGTGAAGAGGCGCTTCTTAGATGGAAGGCCTCAATTCCAGCGAAGCTTCAACCCCAGAACACATTCTCTGCTAAACCACATTATTTTCTGCAGCACATCTTGCGGCTACACTATGCATACCACTGCTGTTACTCGAACCTTCATCAGGTGTGCATGTTTACTAGGCAACCCGTAGGGTCAACATCTATACGGGGCATCCCAACTGTAGAGAAT
The DNA here is from genome assembly GCF_001662655.1 of Pseudogymnoascus verrucosus. NCBI lineage: Eukaryota > Fungi > Ascomycota > Leotiomycetes > Thelebolales > Thelebolaceae > Pseudogymnoascus > Pseudogymnoascus verrucosus. Next base: position 160,635 of record NW_017263690.1, read on the forward strand.
AAAATCGCTCAAACTCTCGCTGGGTCCCTTGAATCAGCGCGATCCGCAATAAGATTGCTCAAACATGTTCGGGGGTTTGGATCTTCCTATCGGTGGTGAGTTTCTAAATCTTCTCAACCCGTTTACTTCTAACGTCTTTACAAAGGGATATCCTTTACTTCGTAGCTGCAGCATCAGTGACTCTAGCATCGAGGATATTAGTATACCCTAGTAATCCACGTGCCGAAGAGGACCTTTCCTTGATTCACGAAACGAACGACTTTATTTCCAAGATTTCATCCGACGAGCCTGGCACATTCGCTGATTATGTGCTTGGTATATCCTCTGATTTGGAAGACGCTGCAAGGAAAACCCTAGACCAGCTACACCAAGGCTACCGACAGCAGCAAGAAGGCGGCGCGCATAGTAACAGCACTAATATTTTTGCGGATGAAAACAGAGACAAGCACTCTGGGAGTGGTATGGACCCAACTACGTCTACCACCTTATTAGACAGAGTCTCGACCATAACTCCACAAAACACAGACCACACGAGCAATTCTATGGATACACCTATACAGGGTGGTAGTCTACCAACGATTGATCTGCCGTCCGATTTGATGATGAACTGGCAGTGGTCGATTCCCCCATTCTGGAATTTGCAGGACATAATGACCAGCACGCCGCCCTCCCCAGTCCCGGATGTTATCAGTGGCCAAGAGCCGAAGGACGCCATCTTCGAATTTTAAATAATAACATTTAAAAAGCTCTATCAATCATCATATTCAAAAAAATTTAGGTGCACGACTTTCTTTCCTGCCAAATTTTTGAGCGTGTACGGCTAGCTACCTATCAAATTTACAGCCAGCTAATATTACGGTCATGATAGCAGTATGGCACAGCAGGACTAGTCCACTTCGGAGTGGCCTTGCCATCACCAAGCCTAGCAACAGGTTTTAGCACTTTCTGGTTCCCCCACGGCCCTTGCTCGTCGAACCCTGTCATCAACGGCGAGTCCTCATTCAGATAGTCTGGAAGCCTTCTTTTCCACCCATCAATAACCTGGATCATAATCTCCGAGACAAATTGATCGGGGGTAGATGGGACAAACCCGAACCATTCTGCTGTCTGACGAACAGTCTCAGGCGGGTACAAGCCAATCTCTTCTTCCAGCGCGATGGTATCCGCAGCAACTAGGGACGTCGTAACATGATATGATCCTCCTTTAAGTGCGCGCTCCTTGACTGCAATCATAGCTGCTAGGGCACCAACAAGGCCTGTAATCATGTCAGATACTGGGAGAGGAGGGAGCACACTTTTCCCTTCTTCATGACTAAGTGATCTTCCCATGACATAGGAAGAGCCTGATGCGGCATCGCCAATCTGTTGCCAGCCAGGGCGTTCTGCAAATGTTCCATCGGGGCCGTAGCAGTTCTCATCCACGTATATGATTCCCTTGCTTCTCTTAGCTGCTAGTTCTAGCATCGCGTGGAGTCCGAGGCCCTGTCTCTCTAGCGATCCAGCGCGGAACCCCTGGATGAATATGTCGGCTTCCGCGAGCAGCTCTTGGATACGCGTCATATCCTCTTGTTTTGTGATGTCGAGATCGATGGTCCGTTTTCCAGCGTTGAGGGTGAGTTGCAAAACCTATAATGTGAGTGTCAGCCACCCATGTTTTTTTTTGTATTCTAGGTGAAATTCAAAACTTACGTTGAGATCCGCCAGTCTGCTACAGTTCACTCTGATAACGTCCGCCCCATACGAAGCTAACGTAACACCAATTGTAGGGCCCGCGATGATACGCACCATCTCCAAGACTTTAATTCCCACTAAGGGTCTTCTATCAGAGCCAGCAGCCTTTAGCAACGGCACTTGTGGTGTAGGATTGGCGTACGACTCCTGTGTGACGTTGACCAAAGGGTGTTTAGCTAATCGCTTCCCGAACTCTGTTTTTCTCCACCCCTCTGGGGAATAGCAGATACTTCCGCATAGGCCATGGCGTAGATTATGCATTTCCAGCTCATCGGGGCTCCACTGGCAAACATGCTTTTGGATATAATCATAGTACTCCTTTGCCGAGCTAAAGGTGACCGAAGAGTCGATTCCCATAGACTCAAGCGTCTTGTTCGCATCTAGCGAGCCATGGAGTTGATACCAGACCCGTGGATCTTTCGTCTGGTAAATTGCCGTCGTCCTACCCGCAATACCTTTTCCAAACCCTTGCTCAAAATCCAGGTTAAAGAGGGTGGCCAGCTTTTGCGAGCGCGCAAGTGTCGAAATGTCGGAGCCGTTAATGTACGTGGTGAAAGTTGACGCGAGCCAAATAGCAGCATGATCAGTGTCGACCGTTACACGGCTCTCTTCCAGCGGCCTTCCATTACGGAGTTCGAGGATCTCATTGGCTACCAGACCGGCCATGGCGTGGAGGGCGGCAGCAACGACAGGGGATTTGATCGGCCCTGGAATCATTGGGTCTGGTCGACCTTCGAAGTGGACGGTGTTCCAAGCAGATCTGCTCTTTGTGAAGCATGGGGTCCGTGAGGCGAGGATCTCGAAGACGCGGCGGGCATCTTCCGGTACTGGGAGAACGTTCTTGTCCATGAATGTCCCGGGGCCATATACATCGCAGCTGGGAATAGTTTCATGGGAATAGGCCATATTAATAGCTTGTATCTGCGCTTGTAAACTATGTCCGTTTACTTCGAAGTTATTCGCAATGGTAATATCAATCAGAAGGGACAGAATAAAACATCTAAATACCAAACAGAACACAGACCTATTCGACCGCAAAAGTGAAGTGATACCATTAAAAGGTAGGCCCCGTCTTCTTATGTCCACGGCGCCTCGGGATAATTTCCCCGCGGCGAAACGATACGATCAAAAGGCAGGTCTCTTCTTGTTATTCCCACGGCGCCTCCGGGTGCTTTCCCCGCGGTCAAACAATATCATCAAAATGTAGACGTCGTTTCATTATGTCCACGGCGTCTCGGGATGCTTTCCCCACGGCCCACGGCCCACGGCCAAATGTATCGAATTCCGCGTCGTTCACCGAGCCGAGGCGCCATAAATCCACCATATATACTGTAGCACATCGACTCCCTAATATCTCACTCAATAATTCTTAGTTGAATTCAAAAGAAGTAACAATCTATAAATTGTAATTGACGAAAATGCCACGCAATATCGGAACACATCCGTTGAGAGTGGCAAACTGTTCTGGTTATCATGGTCAGTTTGAGCAGCGCATGTCCTATACTATAGGCTCTAACTAGGTGATACTAGGCGACCCAGCTTATGAAATGCATCGTCAAGCGACCCTAGGAGACGTCGACTTTATCACAGGCGATTACCTAGCAGGTATTTCCACTAGCTTAATCCTTCCTAATGGATTTTTATAAATCCATATTCCCGAAGCTAAGAAGAAACAGAGGTCAACCTAGCCAACAATGCGCAGTCCTGGAGAGCTGGGAAGCATCCCGGGTATGAAGAAACTGCCTGGGAGGGCCTGCAACTGACAATAGATGTGATTGCCAAGAAAGGAATCCGAGTGGTGATTAACGGCGGAGCGTTGGATCCCAAGGCACTCGCTATGAAAACGCAGGCTCTGGTATGTTAACTACCTCCTCACAACCCCCCCTTACGAAAGAAACTTGATGATTAAACACAGATTTTTCAAATTGATTAGGTCGCTGAGAAGCATCTTAATCTTAGTGTCGCGTATTTGTCAGGCGATGACTTATATCCCCGTGTTGGACCCAATATGCCCACCACCAAGGACGAACTACAGCACCTAGATTCGGGCAATCCCTTAGCAGCTCCCTCGGATCTGACGTTTGCTTTTCTCAACAACGCTAAAAATGCAGGCCCAACTCCGATGGTCTCTGCACACGCATATCTAGGCGCGCGCGGGATTGTAGATGGCCTAAGACGAGGCGCAGATATCATAATCTGCGGGCGTGTTTCGGATGCCAGCCCCGTCATCGCCGCAGCGTGGTTCTGGTATGACTGGGCCGAAACCGACTATACTCGACTTGCTGGTGCGCTGATTGCAGGGCATCTCATTGAATGCTCGGCGTATGTCACGGGAGGCAATTTTGCGGGTTTCGACAGGTACCCGTTGGATAGTCTTGTTGCGCCTGGATTTCCCATTGCGGAGATCTCGGATGATGGAACTTGCGTTATCACTAAGCACCTGGATACGGGGGGGATGGTTAATGTTGATACCGTTCGCTGCCAGCTTCTGTATGAGTTGCAGGGAAATGTCTATCTCAATAGCGACGTTAGTGCCTATATCGGTGACATAGTCGTCGAAGATGCTGGCACAGACCGGTATGTAATTGCAACCCCTAGACTCTATTAGTACTGACGGTGCTGTAGGGTGCGTGTGTCCAGAGTTCAAGGATCCCCACCACCCCCGACTACAAAGCTTGCAGTCTTCTACCAAGGGGGTTATGAGGCTGAAATCCTTCTTAATGCGACCGGCTATTCCACAGCCAAGAAGTGGGATCTGCTCGAAAAGCAGATGCGCCATTTTATTCCCAAGGCTATCGCAGCGGATCTCGAAACTCTCGAGTTCCAAAGGTAACAGATGTCATAACCCGATTCATCGATGCCTATTACTGATCACAATTTTCACCTCAGAATCGGAGTACCGAGTCCAAATCCCTCCTGTCAAACAGAGAGTACGTCCTATCTCCGCATTTTCATCGCATCTCGCTCCGAGAAATCCGTGGCAGCTGTAGCGATGGCCATAAAAGATATATCCCTAAAGCACTTTTCCGGTATGTCTGATTCCGCCCCATCTTACGAAATAATAGCTGACCAATGTCAACCTTACAGGCTTTCACGCCTCTCTAGATACCCGTACTGCGGTCCCAAGACCTTTCCTCGCCTTCTATCCCGCGGTGACTAAACAGTCCGACCTCAACGAGACAATCAACCTCATCGACGACCAAAACACGATCCGCTCCTTCAACACCGGCAACCCGCCGCAATACGAGGCGCTCAAGCCTCGAGATAGCTACGACCCTCCAGACACGGAACTATTCAATGGCCCCACCAAAGATATCCGTCTAGGGGACGTCGCGCTCGCCCGCTCCGGCGACAAAGGGGGAAACCTCAATTTCGGGATCTTCGTCACGGACGAAGCATACTGGCCATGGCTGCGGTCCTACATGACCATCGACCGCATGCGCGCACTGATGGGTACAGACTGGCAGGACTCGTTCTGCATAGAGCGTGTGGAGTTTGCGAATATGCAGGCGGTGCATTTTGTGATATATGGGATCTTGGGGAGGGGGGTGAGCAGCTCGAGTCGGCTGGATGGGTTTGGGAAGGGGTTTGCGGATTATATTCGGGATAAGGTGATTCAATTTCCTGTTGATATATAGCAGTGTTCCCCAAAATAGTAAGAGTATTTGTGGTTTTCGAATAGTATTCGGCGATGAGCAGTATTCAGGCCATATTTGGAGTATTCGGCGAGTATTTGCCTAGATCTCGAATAGTATTCAGGCCCTCGAGTCCTTAGCGCTAAGATGCCAAGCTACGAAGATTTTACCCCGCCCTTATAGATAGATCTATAGAAATAGATCTATAGATACTATATTACTTAATATTTCTACTAAAATGAGCAACTCTAAGCTATTAGCGATTCTAAGTAACGAAGATGAGGATATATAGCGCCTACTACCCCTTTTTCTAGAGTCTTCGCTGTTAATAGCTCTACTATTAGTATAAATACAACTACAACTCCTAAATACTTAGTTACTGTTGTTCTTAAAGAATGTATTTAGTAGAACATTGTTAAGCACTAGCCCTACAACAATAAAGATTGTCTACATATAAGATAGCTGTAATTATAGGCTAAAGCTAAAGCTTTTAACATAGAATATTACAAGTAATTTATAGAGGCATGTTAAGAGCATGCACCCTTTATTATATAAAGCTATAAAACTAGGATCTTATAAGGCAGTCCTTACGTAATGGCACGTAAGGTGCTATGCTAAAGGCAGCCCTATAGTAGAGCTGTTATTTAGGTATAGCCTAGTTATTAGGGTTTATAGGATAGGAAGATATATTAGGGGCTAGAGCCTTAGTAGAGGACTCTAGTTAATAGTTGCTATATCTACATAGACCTATTATGCTTACTAAATACAATACCCTTCCTGCCTCCTAACCTAGTTCCCTAGACTCCTATAAGACACTAGGCTTACGCTTTACAATTCTATTAACTTAACCTATATTTAGCCTACTAGATTAGGATAGCAAGCTAGGAAAAGAGGGTTACCTACACGACCTCTAGAGGGGCTACGCTAGCAGCAGAAGTTATCGAAACCAGCCCTATAGCCTAGGGTCCTACTATAAGCAACGTAGCTATAAATAAAGCAGGTAGTATAGCTTCTAAGCTAGCTGCCCTTAGGAAGAGGATTAACAAGGAAAGGGCCTACTTCGCTACTATAGAAGAAGCTCTTTAGATATTCTGCTAATTGCATAGCAAGGACTACACTGCCTACCTAGAAGACATAAGAGCCTTTATAGAAAGGCGAGCCTATATCTAGGCTAAGAGCTGCTAGAAAAGGCAATACTAAGACAGCAACAAAGAAGGTTAAAGCCCTTAAAGAGAGGTAGACTAGGTAACGACTCCTATAGTATTAGAGGAAGTAGCCCCTATCCTACCTATACAATCGTTTAAGAAGGTTAAGGACCTAAAGGTCTATAAGGGCAATTTAGCTAAGGAGCTTAGCGAGTTCATAGCCTTAATCTACACCTCCTTCTAATACTAACCTAGGATGTTTCTAAGGTTAGTATTAGAAGGAGGTGTAGGGTTTTATAATAGGAGGTAAGCTAGAATAAGCCTTAGAAAAGTATCTAAAGAAGGCTAAGAACCTAGAAGGTTAGGCGCTTAGTATAAGGTTATATAAGGAAAGTAGAAGGAAGCATAGAAGGTAAAGTTAGGCGTAACGTGCTATAATAATAGGGGGTGGCTATAGCAACCTACAACTTAAGGGGGTTATAAGACCTAACCCCTAACTGTGATTATAACAACTACTACCTATATAGGAATTAAGGGGGCGCTAGCCCTACCCTATATAGCACCTAAGAATTAGGGCTTAATGGCCGTTACATAGGGTAAGGGTTAGGTGGCAGAAGCGTAAGTCTTGTTGCTTAATTAGGTAGGCAGTAGCAGTAGCAGTAGCACGTGTACTACTACTAAACCTAATTAGGATTATTTCTACATTTAAGCGAGGCGTAATACCTAATTAGGATTGTTATGATGTACTAACCCTAATTTAGATTATTACAACGTGCTAATACTAATTTAGATTATTACAACTATACATACTTCTAGTGCTAACACTAGTGCCACCGCTAGTGCCACTGTGTAACGCTAGGTCTTAAACTATAAGACTCATAGAGGTTTCGTTGCGTTGGTTTACTTAACAGAGGAGGCAGGGGATCAGACACAAGGCTTTCGTAAAACACGTTACAGTATATAACAAATACTATATTGAGTTGAGCACGAGGCTCCTATCTAAGAACTAACTATCTACTTATATAGTGGCGTCGTGCTAAAGGGAATAGTTGGAATAGCAAACTCCTTTGCTATTCTTGCTATTCCTGCTATTCCATCACGTGGGCTATTCTCTTTCCGGTACCTGTGATTCTTCTGGTACCTGTCCATCCGGTACCTCCTAATCCTTAGGTGCCTGACTGTCTTCCGGTACCTGTAAACCCTGGTGCCGGACACTCCTTAGGTGCCTGATAACTGACCCTGCCCTAAGGGCGGTCAAATCGCTAACATCCTTATTACTACTATACTCGGGGTGTCGGCGATAGTGCTGCCGAAAACCCTAGCCGTAACACTAGGTCCCTCCCTAAGAGGCCTAGTCCCTAGGACTCGCTGACTAAGAAAGTTGCTAACTACTTAAGTGGGGTGATGCCCACTACTATCCATGGGGCAGGTCAGGCTGCGACCATGTCTTCCTCCAAACATACTAAAATCAAAGAACGTAAACTTCTTGCTGACCGAATAACCCGCGAAGGGGTCGAAATGCCTTCCTGTTCCCGTTGCGAGAAGCGAGGTCTCTGCTGCCTTGCTTCTGCTGCATCCAAACGATGTAACGAATGTGTTCGCTCGAATTCCTGGAACTGCGACGTTTCTAGGCCCTCCGCTAGTGACTAGCAGTCGCTGCAGAAGGAAGAGGATCGTCTTCGTCTAGAAACCCGCATGACTCGCGAAGCTGTGGCAACAGCCATGGCTCGTCTCAACCGCCTCGAACAGCAACAGGATCTCCTTAAGACCCGTGGTGCTAAGATGCTCCGCCGCGGTCTAAAGACCCTCGACGAGCTAGAGGAGGTAGAGGAACGCGAGCGGCACGAGGCCGAAGCCCATGCTCACCTCGCTAGTCCCTCTGTAACTAACCCTAGGAGCGCCGTCCCTAAGCACGACTACTTGTCGGCCCTTTCTCCTGGTTTCTTCGAACGTTAGGGTGTCGACGGTGGAACTCCGCTAGCAACTCTAAGCAGCTGAGGTTCCCCCTCAACTCCCACGAGTTATCCGTAGGTTCGTAACCTTTCCATTTAATCAAAAACTCTTCTCGGCGTCCTACTAACCTTCTGTCTAGGATCGCCTTAACCTCATATTCGATGATCTCATTCTCAGGTTGGAGTTCGGTGTTGGTTGCAATCGGGGCGTTCCCTCTTGCTGGTTCTAATAATGAGACATGAAACACTAGGTGGAGTCTAGAGTTCTTGGGTAGCTGTAGCTTGTAATTAACTAAGCTGACTTTTTCTAACATCTTGAATGGTCCCAATTTCTTAAAGTCCAACTTCGTGCTTAGTCGTTTCGTTTTGATGTGTTTTCGGAGTAGGTATACTTTATCCCCCTCCTCGAAGGCAGGTTCCATACTGCGCTTCCTGTTTGCATATGCGGCGGATCGTTCATTTAAGAATTGGATGTCCGTCGCAAGTTGTTCGTAGAACGATTTCAGTTGTTCCACCACGATTAGGGCTTGTTCGGCTTGTGCTTCGTCCGGTCTTAGTTGTCTATATGCTTCTAGCTAGTAGCCGTAATTAGCAAAGAACGGTGAAACTTTCGTTGCTTCCGCCATCGCGCTGTTATATGCGAACTGTGCGATGGGTAAAATCTAAACCTAATTATCCTGTTGATGATTGACATAACTTCGTAGGTACTGTTCAAGGGTTTGATTTAATCTTTCTGTTTAGCCGTCTGTCTAGGGGTGGAAAGCTGTTGATAGCTTGTGATTTGTTCCTAGCAGGGCTATTAACGATTTCTAGAATTTCGAAGTGAAGAGCTTGTCTCTGTCCGAGATAATTTCTTCTAGCATCCCGTGATCGGCTAATATGACTCGAATGAAGGTATACGCGAGCGCCTCAGCGTCGCTGGCTTCTAGATATGGTACGAATTTCCCATACTTCGTAAGTCTTTCCGTTATAACGAGGATAGAGTCGTATTCTACTCCTGTTAACGGGTCTTTAGAGGGTGGTAGCTTGACGATGAAGTCTAAAGCTATTGATTTCCACGCTCCTTTTGGTACTAGTGTTAACTTGAGTTGTCCGTAAGGTAAGTGCCTATTAGATTTTGACTTGCTGTAAATGTCGCACTCTCTTACCACTGTTTCTACCTGCTTCCTCATACCTAGGAAGTAGTAGTGTCTAGTGATTCGTTCGAAGGTTCGTGTTACTCCCTAATGACCGTGTGCTGGCAACGAGTGTTGTTCTTGCACTAGCGGGCGTCTCATTTAACTTAGGACATACACTAATCCTTTGTAACGGATCAATCCTTGTTCGTCGATGGCGAAGTCGCCTTCGACTTTGGTCAAGACTCTCTTTACGCATTCGTCTGTCGCATAAGATTTCTTAAGTCTTGCCTCGAGTTCTGTGTCTTCGACGATGGAGATCGTCGCTAGTAACTCGTTGTACTGTATTCCTGCGTCTGTTTTCTTTAATATTGCTCTAGGTCTTTCTTCCTTCGGGCCGATGTAGTCGGTCCGCCTACTAAGAGCGTCTGCTCTTGCATTCTCAGAGCCCTTGCGATAGGTTATCGTGAAGTTGTAGGCTGCGAGGGTTTCTGCCTAGCGGACTTGTCTACAGTTTAAAACCTTGGTCGTGGTGAAGTATATGAGGTTCTTGTGATCCGTCTACACTTACACAGTGTGGGTGGATCCCTCAAGATATACGCGCTACTGCTTAAAGGCAACGACAATAGCCAGTAGCTCCTTGTCGTAGATGTCATAGTTGAGCTCCGCGGGTGACAGTTTCCTAGAGTAGTACGCGATAGGTTTAAACTTACCGTTCTCGTCTGGCTGATTCAGACATGCTCTAATCGCGAAATCAGAAGCGTCTGTCTTAAGGACGATCTTCTTTGCAGGGTCAAATGTCGCAAGGATGGGTGCCTCCGTGAACTTCGTCTTAAGTTCCTAGAAGGCAGTTTCTGCCTTGTCTGTCCATTTGAACGCGAGGTCCTTCCTAGTGAGCTCCGTGAGCGGTTGGGCTACCTTGGAATATCCCGCAATGAACCGACGGTAGAAGTTAGCGAAGCCCAAAAAGGCTTGCACTTCCTTGACCGTGGTTGGTGTTGGCCATTCCAACACTGCTGTGACCTTTGCCTAGTCCATCTTGATGCCGTGCGTTCCGATAATGTAGCCTAAGAATTCAACTTTGCTTTTATGGAACTCACATTTCTCTAGCTTTAACAGTAGGTTGTATTCCTTCAGCTTCTAGAGGACAAGTTAGACATGCCTAGTGTGTTCGTCCTTGTTTGCTAAGTATACTAGTATATTGTCTAAGTAAACAATGGTAAATATGTCTAGATACTTATGTAAAGCATTATTTATTAAGTGTTGTATAGATATAGGGGCGTTAGTTAGCCTAAAGGGCATAACTTAATATTTAAATAAGCTATAGTAAGTGTAGAATGCTGTTTTCTACTCCTTACCGTTAGCTATCTAGATTAGGTTATACGCTCTGTGTAGATCTAGCTTAGTAAAGATCTTAGCTCCTTAAAACCTTACATGTCTACTACTTTCTTTGTTATAAAGTTGCCTATTGCTCCTAAGTCAATCATTGCTTAAAGGTGTTGTTGTTGTATCTTAGTAACTATATATAGCTATATGCTGCCTTCTATAGCACATAGTTGTTTTATACTAGGCCTATTCTTATTGCTTGTTAGTAGCCTACTGTTAAGGACTCCTAGTTTTTTAACTTATTATTGCTTAATAACCCTAGTGAGGATAACCCTTCCTATTTAGGTCTCCCGTTTAGTAGGTGTAGGTAGTTTTCCCACATCTACATTACTTTAGTAGATGTTCCTCCTCCCTACTCTGCTGCTTTATCTAGTAGGTGTAAGTAATCTATATATAATTGTTCTTTCTTTAAAGGTAATTCCCCTTTAGACTAGCTTTGTCTAAGGGCGTAAACTTATTCTATGTCTTTAAAGTAGACCTAAGGTAAGTGTTAGGGAAATAGTTAATACTAGGTTTTCTTCTATAGGTGGCTTTTATAGTTATTAACACTATAGTGTTCCTAATATATATATAGGTGCTAGGGGTAATTAGTCCTTGTTATGTCTATTGTTGTTCATTTCTATTCCTATGTTTCTTCCTTTGTCTTATCTATAAGCTTAGAGTCTTTTATAGCCTTACATAGTCTTTCTATGTCCCTATCTATAAGTTTGTAGTCTATAACAGCTTAGTCTGCTCACAGCTCCTAGGGTTTAGGTCCCTTAGCGTTCTTCTACTACTTGTCTTGCGCATTATATTCTATAAGCTTATATTTTAACTACATAGTGGCTTTACTTAAGGTGTAGTTTACTCCTTATAGCTCCTACCTCTATAGATACCTAGGGCAACACCTCATTGCGTAGACTGTAATTTCCTAGTCTTATAGGGTGCCCTGCTATCTAATTAGGGGTGGCAGCATAGGAATTGCTTAAGGGGTCCCTCCTTAGAGCATACTTTGTCTATAGATGTCTACTACTCCTAGTAGGTTCTCCCTAAATGCAATCTTCTTTGCATCTTCTTTAAACTCTTTTAACCTAAGCTTCTAGTCCTTAGTAAGTTCTCTTTCGTAGGGTTTATATTCCTCTTCGCTAGAATTCTTGCCTTCTAGGGTACTATTGCTATTAATTCCCTAATTAGGTTTGTTTATAAACGTAGTGTTTAACTGTCCCTTCTAGGTGGCGTTAAGTTGTTTACTAGGCTAACGTCTACCATTTCCCTTCTTAGGTTGCTTGTAGTCCCTAGCTATATAGCCTAGTTTGTTATAATTAAAACAAAGTTGTTCCTTAAACTGTCTATCCTTTTTTAGGTTATAGGGCTGTCTAGGCTTAAACGTAGCATTAAGTTCCATTAGGTCTAACTAACAGTTGTCTTATAAGTGTTAATCCTGTCGTCTACCTTTGTTCCCTTAGTAGGGGTAGCTTTTCTTAGGTTTGTTATAGGTCTGTTGTTCCTTCTAGAACTTATAAAGTCGATTGTTGATTTAAACTATGTGTTTAATTAGCGCTACTATGTCTATTGGTTGTTGTTCTAAACAGGCAAGTTCCATTTGTATCTAGCTCTTTAGTCTACGTTAGTAGTAGCTAATAAGTGTAGTAGCGTCCTAACCTATCTAATTGCTATATCTCTAGAATTCTATAGAGTACGTAAGGGCGCTACTAGTCTGTTTAAGCGCAAACAGGTGGTCTTCTATAGTTTTGATCTCATTAATGTCTCTAAACATACGTTAGATCTCCTTATAGAATCCTTTCTAGCTACTAAACATAGTTTAGGTAGCTGCTATGCTTCCGTTAGTACTTTTGTATTAGAAGTAGTCCTTAAGGAAGGGTTTAATCTATTAAAGGGCCTCTCCTTAAAGGTAGGACAAAGTCTATAGGGCATAGCTTTCTTATGTAGGAAACTTGTTATTATTAAAGTGCTAGTATAGTTCAACCTATAGTAGGAACACTTTAAGTTCCTTTTAATTGCTAGAATAGGTGTTAGGGAGCTTAACATACAAGGCCTCCCTAAGTTCTAATATTGTAAGTGCATTAGGCATCTCCTTATTCTTAGGTTTAAACCTCTAAGACAAAGTTAGCGTAGTGGGGGTCTTCCCCTTTAAACTAATAATAGACATGTTGTTTTGTGTATAAGCTAGTACCTTATAGAAGTGGTGCTTAAAGTGTAACGCTAGGTCTTAAACTATAAGACTTATAGAGGTTTTGTTACGTTGGTTTACTTAACAGAGGAGGTAGAGGATTAGACACAAAGACTTTTATAAAACACATTATAGTATATAACAAATACTATATTAAGTTGAGCACGAAGCTCCTATCTAAGAACTAACTATCTACTTATATAGTAGCGTTGTACTAAAGGATATCTAGGATATTATAGATAACAAATATCTAACATATCGTTGTTATCTATTACATAGGTCTTATAATGTAATTAGGTCTAAGGACTAGAGGTCTCTAGAGCTAGCTAATCCTATAACGTCCCCTACTCTTAAGACTATAGGGCATAGGAGCTACTTAGCTCCTACATTCCTAGGTTATGCACCTAGCTTATCCCTAGGCCTAATTGGGTCTAGCGCCCCTAATGCTCTAGCGCTCAGCTTAGTTGTTTAACCTAACAAGGTTAGACGCTGTCTAGTTTCCAACACTAGATACTATGTTCTAATATTAGAACCCTACATAGTCTATAGTTTCCCTAAGGGCTATAACACAAGAGTCTTATAAGTAGTATATCTTTATTTTTTAGCTTATATATACATTTAATATATAATGACTAATATAAGCCTATTAGTTTTATAGTGCTTAATAGGTACTATAGACCTAGTAATAGCCCTATTTATTATCTTGCTATTATATACAAAACCTTCTAATTTAAATCTCTACTTTATAATAGGTATACTTTCTTTATCTTACTATTATAGACTCTACCTAGTTATGTTAATACCTTTATACATATAGGGATAGGTAGGAAATCTTCTCTATTTTAGTTTAAAGACATACTTCTACATTAGATTAGCATTATATAATTTAAGTTTATAAAGTATAAGTTACTAGTTGTCTTTTATTTTATAATCTTAGGGCTTTCTTATTATATAGATAACATAATAGAATATTAAGTAGGTTAATTAGCTAGTTAGGAGTTATTTCTAAAACTAACTATTAATTAGTCTCTATAAATTAAATTCTAAGTCTAGTAGGGTATTATAACGCTAGGTCTTAAACTATAAGACTTATAGAGGTTTTATTATGTTAGTTTACTTAATAGAGGAGGTAGGGGATTAGATACAAAGGCTTTTATATAACAAATACTATATTAAGTTAAGCATAGAGCTCCTATCTAAGAACTAACTATCTACTTATATAGAGGTGTTATGCTAAAGGGAATAGTTAGAATAGCAAACTCTATTACTATTCTTACTATTCCTACTATTCTATTATGTAGGGTTCTTATAAGGAGGTGCCCTTAAATAGTCTAGTACCTACTCTATCTAGTACCTAGTAATAGTTAGGTACTTAGAAAGAGTCCTAGTGCCTACTCTGTCTAGTACCTAGTAATTCTTAGGTGCCTAGGAATTCTCTAGTACCTATAGAAGTAGGTGCTTAAGAAAACTCTATTACCTAATGTTAACCCTGCCTTAAGGGCAGCTAAACTGCTAACATGTTCATTACTACTATAACTAGTGTGTTAGTAAAAGTGCAGCTGTAAGTGCTAGCTGTAACAAGGTACTTATGCTAAAACTTTATAATAGATTACAAGAAGCGTACTATAAGAGTATAACACAGCTTTTTAAGCCCCTAGATAGAGTTGAAACCCTTCTTAAACACTCTATAGGTCCTAGACTAGACATCTTAGGGAAGTAGACGAATGTTACTAGATAATAGCAAGAGAGTTAAATCTAGATAGGAAAATATAAATATATTCGTAATACTCCTAGAAAATAGTGCTTAATTTTGCGATAATCGAACTCTCTTCTAGGGAGAAGAAAGCTTCGTGGACTAGACTTATCTAAGATGCACCTAGAGGACCTCGGTGCTGCAGATGATCTCAAATTGGCTGCTTAGGTAGAGACGGATCAATCTACATACTAGACGGCAGCCGTCATTCGGACACCAAAACCATGCACCTTAACTCACTCACGGGACCATTTGGATTGTGTTTGCTGAAGTGAAAGAAGTAAGCTATGTGACATAAATCGTGGGATTTTCTCTGTAGTTCTCCGTCGTACTAATACGCCTTATTCATTCATTCATCCGTGGATTAAAGATCAAATAGATAAGGTACATCCGCAGCCCCTATCAGTCTACGGTTGTGCACTTGGAATACTCACAATAGCGTAATGATTGGTTGCTCAGAGGAACCAAGAACACCATTCCCAAGGCTCTTCTCATCCAAATCAATGAAGCCTAGCCGCCTCATTTCTGGACTTCCACCCTCGACAGCAGACACAATCAAGCAGCGATAATCGAAAGCATTATTTCCCTCCCATTTACTGACTTTCGCAAGAACAAGGGCGAAAAGCTTTGTATCCTTCAAGCTAGCCACCAATGCCAGACTATCATTAGGTGTTGCTTTCCCAAAGTGAAAATAGTCAAGCCGCGAGTACTCTCCTCTTGCATCTCCACTCTCCGTATGCAATCTCGGGTTCCTCTCATATGGCACACCTGCGAACTCACTCGCATCTTGCTCAACGATAAAGAGACGGACAAGGGGCGCTTGGAGTCTGATATAACCACTCGTCACTTCCCCATATGGATTCAATCCTTTTAACTGAATATGGCAGTCCAGTATCTTCGCCATGGACTCTAATTTAACAGAGGTGTCCATAATACCCACAGATCCACCAAAAGACGCCCAAGACCACGAGGGCGCGCGATATTTATCGTTGAGGAGTGGGGAATAGTGAAGACTTTCCCACAACAGGCCTTCAACGAGATGATTACGCCACAGGCCAGCCACATAGCTATCCTGGAGTCGCTCTCCAATAATCCGAGCAAGACCAGACAGCGCGGGGAGCTTATCGGAGGGGTTTGTCAGTTTGCGTTCTCCGTAAGCCTGGACAAGATTATTCCACTGGCCTAGTGCTGATTTAACTTTGTGGCTCTGGGAAATAGTTTCCGGATGCTCTTCTGTGGTGCCACTAAGGGCGTTGAATCGATACGGTAATTGGAGGCCGTTCTCGCCAAGAAAGCCGCGATTGCATTCAAAGTACATCTGGTGTGTTCCATAGTGAAGTATTCGACGAGATAAGACGCGTTCTTGCAATGCCCACGCTCGCTCTGTCAAGGGTTCGTTTTCCAGGCTCAGATAACCACCAAATCCCTCTTCTCGTAAGGGAAGTAGAAAAGCTAGGAGCTCTCCACTTTCCCCCTTCGGTGAGGTGTAATCGATACTGACATGCCGTCTAGGTGGCCGGACAGCAAAGCAGCCCCCAGTGCTGTCCTTCGCAAATGTGGCTGCAATGTTGAGATACGAATTAGAGTAGACAGACGCCATTTTTGCGGATTCTCTCTGCCAGTCTTCGCCGTCATCTTGACAGATACAAAGGCTATCAATCCAGATGTATCTCACCCGGTGAGCTCGAGCTATCGTGACTGCATCTTGAAAGGTCTTCGGTAGTGCGTTGAAGTTGATATTTAATAGATGTGTAGCCATTGCCGCGCGAGTGGTCATGAATTGCTTTGACTTGCCCCAACAATGGCTGAGCGTGATGTAGTGGCCTGACTCACCATCAGTCTCGCGAAGCTTTATGGCTTCATTGTGGTCTCCTAGTTCGAGTATACGAAATGGAAGTGGTGTCGTTCTAATGCTACACTCAGGATGTTCATCGCACTGCTTCGCCCATTTTACGGCTCTGTCTAAGCTTCTGCTACTCCCGGAGTCTCTCTCTACGGGGCGGCCAATAAATATGCACCTGAGAGGATCGTCTGACCACATTAGTGAGAGGTCCTAGTTGTGAATATAATTCGGCGTACCGTCTCGAACGCAAACCCCGATAGCAGCCACAAGATAGATTATTTGTGAGTCTTCACTCTTTGAGAACACCCAGAATCCATCACCGCCGTCTCGTCTCCTTGTAAGGGACAACTCAAATGTCAGACGACCCGGTCGGCTGTTGTGTCGGACCATTTTCTCTTCCGTGCCGCCATGGAGTTCCGTAATTACTTTGCCCACTGCACGCAGAATCAAATTGCAGAGATCGCATTGTTCCGCAGAGTTTCGTATATTTTCTACACTGGAATGATATGGCCTTCCGACAGGGTCTATTGGTTCGTTGTTCTGTTTGCCAGAATAGAAGGCATGGATATACTTCCACGACCCGTTCCCGCTCCAGTAGGAAGAAGGGAGCGCAGGGAGACGCTCCAAAGAAATTGATCTGCAGAGCTCGCAGAGTGGCATTTCGAATATCACACAAGCTGTAGAGTGTTGATTCTGCTAGGCCGTCGACAAGACTAATAAGGAATGGCAAACTGTCGGCTGGATTACAATGCAACGAGTTCCAGAGCCGAGGACATTTCGCGCGTCAGGTGCCAACATGACTAAGTATTACCTCTTTAAGTTACCTGTTTCAGAAAGGTTAAGGATATATCGACACCACCAACGTATGGGCTTAGGATATATTCACACCAGGTGTGAAGCTTACTAACCAACTAGGGGGTGTTAATCTTACTAATATTGCCGAGTCGGGTAATGCGCCTTAATCAGTCCCCCATTTTCTGCTCGCTTACGACTCCCTCTAAATTCGCATTCGGAGCCGACGATTACTGTCACGGGTGCAAAAGAGGCCACGTGACCGCTACGGCTAGGGTAGGCCACGGATCACCACCATCATGAGACTAGTAGTCAGACCAATTAGAGAGGATCGCCGCCGACTCATAGCCGAGTCGGACTGGTAACTATATTATAGGCAGCTGCGCCCTACTTAAGGGGGAGAGTTTAGTCTGGGGAATACAAGCCTGATTAACGCCTATCCCTAGGTCTAGGGATGCACCCTGTCACGCGACGAATCTATGCTTTAGGGGTCTCAATTTTTTTTTTCAAGTCTATGAAGTTGCTATAATATATCACTATACTTTAACCGTTTCTCCTCAAGGAGATCAGTCAGCAGCAAGAAAAAGATTGTGGCTGATAATGCTGTCGATCGTTTCAATCACGCCACTGATCGCCGCTTCGACTGTTCCCCCCTGCTTAATCGCGACTATTAGAGTCTCTTCAAATCTCGGAGCACTTGGGGAAAGGTTCCATGAAGAAAGAATATGGCTCTAAGTTTTGAAGACACTTAGAGGAGAACATAATGCAGCCGTCCGAGGAGTACTGCCCGGACACGACAATTATGGATAGGATAGGATAGGAGTGGTAGCTGTGGCGTAGTTGGAAGAGACGGCGGTCGTTATGCTATGGGGCTAGCTTTTAAGGTTCTCGACACCCGAGGTCAAAGTCGACCTTCTATAAGCTGCATTATTTTTTTAAATATTGAGGTTGCATTTCTTTTGTTGTATTGCCAAGGTTATTAGCAAAAGTTCCAATTCCACAATTACGCCACATTTAACTCCTCCCACCGTTTCAAAACCTCCCGCTTCTCCTCCTCGGTCGCTCGTTGAAATGCCGCCAGTCCCTGCTTCAACCTTTCTCTCAGGATCTCCGCCTTCAGATCTTTATCAGAGTGTTTCTCGATTTGCTTCTCGGCGCCTTTGAGAGTGTATGCCGGGAGTCCAAAAACAGCGGCCATGGTTTTGAAGACGAGACCGCCGACACCTCTGCCAACCCCTTTGCCAAAGCCTACAACAGCGTCCTTTTTGGCATCCCGGTATGGATGTGTTACGATGCCCGTGAAACCATCGTACAAGTTGAACACAAACCCCTATGGCAGTCAGTATCGGTCAAATATTGTGAGAATTGGATGAGGTAGTGCTACCTTTGCAGCAACTTTGACTCCGCTTCCAAAACCGGTGATGTTGTCCCTTCTCCTTACAGTATGGTCATTGAGAACGAAATTTGGCACGTTATGAAACCCGTTCGCCAGGTTATATAAGAGCACAACGGGGGCTGTCGATCTGTCAGCACATATAATAAAGCCCCGGTGTGACCTTGGCATCTAATTACCGTGTAGGCTGATACGGAGGATAGAGTATGCAAAATGACTAGTCTCAGAGGTCGCCTCATACACCCTGCCATGCTCCTTATAACCTTTCTTGCTCGAACGTGTGGCTTCTGATGCTACTGTTGTCATCTGCATGCATGGACTCCAAGCATGTATCTTCTTATGATTTGATCCATTCTGTGTTTCAGGTAATGTTCCAGACGCCATCTTGTAAGACACGCGTTCAAGATACTCTGGTGGAAACGATAGCGCTGCTTGGACCGGGAACGCTGGAGGCGTTCCACTTAGGATTCCCATATCTGCTGTAACCTGTCGTTCTGGGGATGGAGAACGGGTACGTTTAAGAGCAGACCTTTTTCGTAGGATGTTGGAGAGGTCATGGAAGTAGGTGTGCGTACTGTCCCAAGTCTTCATTGCTGTGTCGGAGACGGCGGCCAAGATTCCTGGAATTGGGCCGACGGCTCCTTCATCAATGTACCAGTTTCGATGCCGAATTCTGCCACGGTCAGTATACGAACAGAGAGTAGGAGGATAGTAAATACAATTTTAAGTCACGCAACGTCAACATCCCGTTATCAGCCAAGGTTGCAGCGGCGAGACAACTGAGTTTCAAATTCGTCTTTCGGACACGCCATACCGCGACCAGGTCTGGACAAAGGTGACAGCGCATATTGTCATAGTCAAGAGACCCATGGAAAGATGCCGCTGCAGCTGCAGACCCATTTTCGCCAGATATCTTTTCGCTCATTTCGTGGACAGAGGATCGAATACCAGGTTGGAGTGCCTTCGTAATGCTGTCGGCAAGATTCTCCTCCGACAGATTCTTATACGGCACAGGTTCTGGGCCTGCGCCGGCTCGAAATATCATGGTTCCCCAGAACGGCTGATCTCCAAAGAATGGAACTACAATAGTGGGCTTACCCATCGCAATTCCGATGGCGCTAGTGCCGGCGCCGCCATGATGTACGACGCAGGAGACGTACTGGAAGAGCCAGTCGTGTGGACAGTTCCCTAGAAGGAAGATATCTTTAGGAGCTTCACCCTGTCCGAGTCCACCCCAGCCTTTTGATACTAGAGCACGAACACCTGCTCGTTTTACTGCTCTGAATATCAATCCCGTAAGCTCGTCCGGCTTCTCGACAACGATTGATCCGAATCCGATATATACGGGAGGTGGTCCAGCCTCTAGGAACTTAACCAGGTCTTCTGGCGGTTGGTAATTTGATTTTGTCTTCAGGAATGAAAATCCGCAGATGCCGATATAAGATCCCCAGTCCGGCGGTTTGGGTATTAGGGACGATGACCTGCACCGTCTTAGTATATGAGAGAGAACATTGCTTAAGATATATACCAGGTATAGGTGAAGGGGACTTTCATCCTCGAAAGCAGCATGTGGCCCCATAGAGGACTTATGGCGTCTAAATGCAGTGTCTTCATCCGGAATCGGTTGATAACATCACCAAGTCTATCAATTAGTTAGACTCTTAACCTTTAGAGTTGAGAGGTCCTTTACCCCTGCCACGCCAGCAGTTCCATTATAGTATACGACATATAGTTCGCAAATTTGGGATCGGCATTAGTTCCTTGGAGCGACGCAAGTGGATGAGGAAAGAACTGCGTTGGTGACCATGGCATTCTGGTCTCAATGTCAGCTTCTCTTCAAGGTAGAGGTGGTCCAAGCGTACGTGAACATCATATGCAGCGGAATTCCTAGCTTCTCTGCGCAATGGATATGCCCATAGCTAGGCGGATTTGCGATGATAGCATCAGCAACGAAGGAACGGGCCTCTTCTTCCACTTGCGGACCGCTGTTCGTAGCAGCACCTGTCCTCTCGTCATCCATTCCATTGCCTGTTTCGATACAACTTCTCCAGCACTTTTCTAGAATAAGAGCGAACTCAGCTCGACGTTTGCCCACGTCACCTGCCTTCCAACTTTCTTTTCCCGGGAGTAGTCCGGGATTTTTTACCATATAGGCCATGAGGGAGTTCGGATCACCTCCAATTGAGAAGAACTCCAAGTCATTTCCCTCTACAAAGTCCTTGAAAACAGGATGCGTGCAGATCCTCACTCGATGTCCATATGGAGGCTTACTGAGAATTTGTCCAATGGGTATGAATGGCTGGACATCTCCTCGGGATCCAACGATATGGATCGCAATGTTGAGACGCGGAACTCCAGAATAGTTCCCCAGCAAGCCCTGAAAGCTTGTCTCATAATTCCGATCGGAGCTCAAATCCTCACCTCTCTGCGGGAGAGCCCATGGCGCTCTCCTTTGAAGGTGCTTCGTCCTCCCACTGAAATTAATACTGACTCGGCCATCGCGAGTGACTTGGGCTTCAAGATTCGAACCCTCGCTGGAGATGTACATCTTCCGCACATCTTCTGTGATGGAATTGCGATCTTGCTCGGTTGTCAATCGACTGTGGCCGACTGGTAGTTCTCCTCTAGTGGTCATCGTCAAGCCCGGTCTAGATGGAGGTATTAAAGATGCGACAGAGTAGAGTCCATCTCAGCACGATGAGATTGCCATACTCTAAAACTAAAGTAGGGAGAGACGCAGCAGAGAGATACCGTGCCATCACGTGCATGATGTAATAATTCTGCCGTGTTGTAAACCGGACCCCTTAGTTCCGGGCCACCATAGTCACGGGGCCATCACGTCAGTGGCCTTCTGATTATCACCAGTATGTTGTCCTTCTAATTCTCTCAAAGCTAGAACTGACTGTCGGAGGTCTCCATTATCCGCAAAGTAGTGACTACTTATACCGAGAAGCGCTTAAAAGTTGGTAGAGGCCCATAGATCAACTGTGAAATGAATCTTAGACAGCGTAGATGGAAGACCTTGTTGTATACGTTGCCTCTCTGATTCGTAGGCTGTGAGGGTCTAATTTTTGATAGTGTGGTGGTCTGTACGCAACCAGGAATTAATGCTGGGATTAAGAAAGAAGAGAAGGTCTCTATACCATTCGAAATGGAACTAAACAACGGGAGATCCATCGTACAAATAGCTGTTCGAGTGTTGCTGGGTTGATAGTAGTAGTAGAAGAATCCAGACGTTAACGCTTTTTCTAGTTCTCTTCTCTATGGCTAAAGGCAGATGCAATACTTAGTTGTTAAGAGATGGCACGTTGGTCTTTCTCCTCATCTATGATGTTATGCTCTGTTTGTAGATGTCGTGTAATAAATGCTATACCTCTAGATTCTTTATACTCTCTTAGGCAGTATTAATTTACTAGACTAGACATATGCTTCTAAACAAATGAGGTACAAGGCCGTTTCTTACATCTAATTAACTCTGTCGACTAGGTAGATTGTTAAGTTATAGAGGCAGGTATTAAGACGTGAGATTCAACAAACATATTAAGATCTAACATTAAGGGAATAGTTAATTCTAGTCCTAGTAAGGCCATATTACGTTGTTAATAAGTAAGGAGATTAATGATAGAGATGGTAGGAGTAGATCTAACACTAAAAAATCAAAAGCAAATATCTAGAAATTAAAGTGAAAAAGCAATATTAACACTGTGATATTATGCTATATATATCATGATATTTAGCTCTAATATTATACAGTGTTTAGCACAGATACTAGAATACCTATGGGATCTAGGTATATACCTAGGTATATACCTACCTAGACGATTTTAAAAAGTATCTAAGTATCTAGGTATTTTTAGGTATATACCTAGGTATTCTAGTGGTTCGTGCATCCTATATAGAAAAAATACGTATTTAGAATATATGAGATTTAAAGCTTAACACGTGATTTTTAAAGACTAGAGCACGTGATATTTCACGTGTTTTTAGTATCTAGCTGAGTATCTGTAAATACCTACCTTACCTAGCTAATCTAGCTTAGATACTTACCTTACCTAGCAAGTTGACAGATACCACCTAGGTAGTATCTGCCGAACACTAATATTATATCACATGATATTTACATACCTTATATTATACTAGCAATATATCATAATATTGAACATTATGATATTATCATGATAATATCGTGGTATTCCGAATATTATTCCCCACACTACTAGCACCTCCCCCCCTAAACCTCCTCCTACCAACCTACATCCTCTTTCTGCATCTATTCCTTATATATGGCTTCTAGAGCCCCACACTGCGTACAACACCCAAACTTCTCAAATAACCTCTTCTTTCTCATCTCCTTTTGCATCCCTTAGCTAACCCTATAAACCTCTGCCGCTTCCTTACACCTACAATCCTAGATCCGGTGCTTTCGATTCCATGCAAACGGCCCTGCTAATGACACCATAGGCAAACTCCCTACCACTCATCTAATACTTCACCTAACTCCCGTACCCCTCGCCCTTCTCCCCTCCTCCTTTTGGCTACCTAAACCCCAGCCCACCTCCGTTCTTGCTCTTGCGACTTAAATTCTAATTCCTCTAACACATTTATCCCCACTCGCTCGTGTTCAAACCCCTGATCCATGCTAACCTCACTAATACTGTCATCTACTTGGTCTATGACAACCCCACTATCATCAACCTCCTCGCTCGATCGACTGATGACACCCTCTCGGATGGCTCGCCACCTTTCTTTGTCATTAATACGCTGACACACATCACACAGCTACTCACCCTCCTCACACCTCTCTCGATCTAACCTTCCATCCATTACCTCGTCTAATATGGCCCGCCGGCATACGGACCCACCGACAAATTCCTAGATGTTAATCCAACCATTCACATTCTTGCGGGCAACCTCGCTGGGCTGCCCACTTCGCTTAGGCATGATGATGATGGCCTCGCTGCTCTGGCCATCACGGCCAGCTTGTCCGCTCTCTTGCCCGTAATCCTTTAACCTCCATACGACCTCGACGTGAATAACAACTCGGATGTCGGGAACGTCAATGCCTAAACCTAATGCATTCGTTGCGACAATGACCTGGTCTCTAATCTCGAAATTAGGGTCACTAACCATTTCAATCGTCGGGCTTTTCCATCCTCTGTATCGATATCACGGTGATACATCTCACAACCTATCGCCTTAGCCAACTTCTCGCCGTCCACCTTGTTGTTGCAATAAACCACCATCTTAGCTGGTGCTGCATACTAGTCACATTTGCCCTCGATGGCTTGGATGACCGCTGCGACTACTATTGGATTATAACCCTCCTCTCCGCGTCCCCAACCTAGCGGCACCTCTTCCTCACCAATCTCAACCGTCTGGACCTGATATCGGACATTCGGCTAGGTCGTCCGACCACGGATCGGCTTATGCTCCCGCGCTATGTGCGTCAATTAGTAAAACTCGTCTTCGTCCCGCGGTGGCAACGTCGCTGTCAAATACACCACCTAGGTCCCTCGTAACGTCAACTCCCCCAACTGCCTCAACTTAGGCCGGAACTAGGGCGTCCCATCTAATATGGTATGGCATTCGTCGAAAACAATCCGATCCAACTAATGCATCTCTTGTTTCCGGGTTATAAAATCTGCAAACCCCTTGGTCATAGCCGACTCGGGCGTCACAAAAACAATGGATGCGGTTTCATGCGGGTTCTAGCTCTTCCACATCACGCTGCTAATCCGCGCCTTCTCACACCTCTCTTGCATGTTGCCTTGCAACGACACCAACGGCGTCACTACAATCGTGACTCCACTAGGCGCCACTATTACGGGCAACATGAGCAACACGCTCTTCCTACAACCCGTCCCCATGATGGCGACGACGGGGCTCTGCCCGCTCATGATGGCCTTAACGGTGACCTCTGCTTCCCGCGGAACTCTTTGTCGGGCCCCAACAATGCTGCCAACCCACGGTAAATGTTAGCCGTCCTTAACTGCTTCCACCGCTCCAATTGAAACTCGCGGTCGGCCTTCTCCCATGGCGATCTCTTCCGCTTCCTCCCAACCCGGGCCACTAATGTGTCTTGTTTCTCTCGAAACCCCAACCATTAGTGCCATTTCTCACTGATCGTCCGGAACTGCTCACGCTTGCTCATGGTTTCAAACTTGCCTTCGGTGACTAACCGGGTATATATGTTACCTGCGACGTGGGTGCCATGCCCGGACTGTAAATCCCATGGCTTGTCTCCTTCCTCGTTGTCCTCGTCAAACCCCTCTACGTCACAATCTTCTGGCGTGCTGCCATCATTGAATATATCGCGCAAAAACTTCCGGCCAATAGCAATCACCGCGTCCCTCTACACGCTTATATTAACTTTCACCTCTATCCACTCGACGGACTCACGTTGGATAATCTTCCGCATCCTCTTAGATGTCCATGCTTTCCGGCGTCGTCTCAACCTCCCGCCATTGTCTGACGCTTAGCTCTCGTAGTCGGAACCACTCTCGGGCTGGCCCCTAGGCTCCTTGTCGTCCTTGCCATCCCCGTCTTCTATTGGGCCCGACCCCCACATAAACGGGCTTAAATCAATGGAACGGTGGTCCATTATCTCGACACACTCCCAAAATGGCTGGATCAGCCATAAATAATACACCAACAATTCCCCTACTTCTCGCGGCAAAAATCGCTAGATTACCTTCAACTTCTCGCTAGACTCATACCCCTTGTGATACGATGTCACGAAACAAACCAACCCGTCCTCGATGAATATATTTCGAACACCTCCATTCCGGCTGTTCTGATACCGAGTTCCCATAACCTCAGGCGCTCTTGCGGGTTGGCCCCCTGTATAATGCATCAAAATCAACAGCTCTTGTTCAAATGCCTCCATCTCGTGCTGGTTTGTTCAAATGGCCTTCTTTCGCCACTTCATGGGCTAGTCGGGATCTGTCTGGTGCTGTGTCATGTCCTTCCTCAACGCCTCTTCATCGATAACCCGCTTGGCTAACCACTTGGAACCCTCAACCCCATCAACGGTAAACCTGTTACGGATATCTTTCAAAAATGACCGCCCGGTGGCTTGCTCGGCTGGATTGTCCCACAACCGCTCCCACTCGATTGAGGGCAACGGCGTCCCTTGGATCTGATCGTACCCATCCAACTGTAACTTCAACAATTGTGATTAATCGTCGACGTGCACAGATGACCAACCCGCTAATCATACCCCAGATCTGTTCCATGTCGCAATTTATATTCCCTATCGACACGTTATTCCCTTTCCATCAAATGTTCCCATCCACGGTGATGCTATATCGGATGTGCAATCGTACGGTCGGGCTTCAATCATCCAATCCATTGGCGTGGGTTTCCCATTCTCATCCATCAGCATCATGAAGTTCCGGCACATGCTCTGGACCAACTCCACATGTCCTGGGCATTCTTCTTCGGCTCGTTCATGACTCCAACCCTGCCCCTACTCTCTCTGCAATGGTGTCTTGCCGGGTCTGGTATGCCATGATAATTTAATGACGGCTGACAACTTAGGGGTATAATCCTCGGGGTTATCCCAGCCTTTGTCTTCTCGTACGCCCAAAACTGCTAAACCACTAATGATTGCACTTTGGTATTCGTTGTCGACCAAATTATGATCTAATAATGCAATGCAAAACCGAAATAATGCCCGCTGCACATTTGCCTGTGCCTCCTCGCACACCTCATCATCGTCACTCTTCCCTTCCTCTTCATGTTCTCATATAATCTAACGCACCAAGTTGTAGTGTGTCATATTTGCCATTCTTGTGTCCTTCCAGGGCCTAAGTGCCAGGAGAGACACCTCCGGGCTGAACCACACCGACTCTTAGGACGTGAGCTAAAGGCTACTGTCCAGTTGCCGAGCAGCTATAAACTAAGAACAATTGAAGAGCTTCGATCACATAAGCCTCGGCCGGAAGATAAGTGCGAGCAGATACAGCAACTCACCAGTTACAGGGGGTCCCGCTGTCTGGAACTAGGGTGACTATGCCACCCGTCACCCCCGGAAAAGGAGAGAGCACTGTGCTTCTGCTCATAATAAAAAGGGGATAGACCATAGCGATAATAGTCCGCTGTGGGAAGAGTGTATCCTGCAGGCATATTTAACAAGCTATGGGCTAATTGATTATTTTGTTGGGTTGATAATAAAAATGGGAAAAATTGAAATACGTCGGAATTATCAACACCATTGAAAGAAGAGAAAAACTTCTTATTAAGCTAGAAAACGATTATCAGGACGTCCAAAGCGACATTATAAAGCAGGCGGGTATCGTTCAGGATTTCGGAGATTCACGATCAGCCCGGGTCCCATGGCCTGAGCGGTTAGGGTTTCCAAACCATTCAGCGGGGCTCAAGGACGAAGAGATCAAGAGCTCTCGTCAGCTACCAAAACCGAAGGAAGGAGACAATGCTGAGCTCGTCCGAATTATACAGGCCGCAGAGAGCGCCTTTAGGGATGCATATGCATTATGTAGCGACACATCGCCCAAGCGAAAAATGGCACAGCAGCGGGCCAACATTCCCAAT
Organism: Pseudogymnoascus verrucosus; assembly: GCF_001662655.1. Classification (NCBI taxonomy): domain Eukaryota; kingdom Fungi; phylum Ascomycota; class Leotiomycetes; order Thelebolales; family Thelebolaceae; genus Pseudogymnoascus; species Pseudogymnoascus verrucosus. The sequence continues at coordinate 188,103 of NW_017263690.1, forward strand.
GAATTCTATGTGGGGCGTTGGGCCGATGCGCTCTATAGCCCCCGTTGAGGGAGAACTTTGGGAGTGGGAACCTCGCTGCTCGAGTTGCGGACCTTGGGAAATCATAATATCGACTTTGGTTTTCATCATTTCGCGAAAAGAAACAGATGTTCATATAGAAAGTATAGATAACTAGGCATATAGTCTACCAAATCTAAGATCTTAGACAGATAATTTTTATTCCTTTCGCCCCTCCGTAGTAGCCCTCTCAGCCTCGAATGGATCCGGCAGCTGTAGGTCTTCGCTATCAACGGCGGACTCTTTGCATAGTGCATGCTGGTCGTCCATGACTTAGTCGTCTGGTTCCGAGTCTAAGATAACCAACACCTCGATACCGTGAGTAGAGGGGCCTTGGTAATGCCTTATATGTGGCGAGGCACCATGTCTTTGCGGTCCACAACTTACCCTCTTCCGCAACAAATCCATCCACTTAACTGTCGATATCCCACTTCCCGAATGCTTGTATTCGATAACCTTAACAGAGTAATCGGTTTTGAGTATTCGGAGTGGTATTCACCTTGCATTCTCATCCAGTCAACCCATCGATGCTAGGCACCACCTACTCTCTAGGTAACGAGGAAGGCCATTCTCGTTCTTCTTCTTAGCGCAAGGCTGTCACAGAATTGTCCGAAAAGAGCTTTGAACTCCCGTCGGGAGATAGTGATATAGATGAGACTATTCCAGAATCCTTGTAGGGGAATAACAAAAGCCGCTGCATAGTTTAAACCGAATGATACATAATTGGGATTAATAGTTGTGGATAGGCGATTGATCGAAGAGGGGACCTGCGATACATCGTTAGTCATGAGGGGAGAGCCCGTGCAGAGATAAAATAACAAACCCATGTGACAAGCAACGCGAGAAAAAAAAGAAAAGCGTATCTCGTATACGCCCAAGCCGCCATGGTTGAATGAGAGCTTGCTCTAGCAGACCCACTAGCACCCGAATGACTATTGATCGAATGTGCAGAGACAGCCTGTTGTGTAAGGGTTCCGCTTTGATCTGCCTGGCTGTGCTGCTGGGATACCGTAGGTTCCATCGCCTGTAACTCGGTGACAGAAGGATCAGCTATGCGGTTTACATGCTCTGCCCAATCACCACTCATCTCCACCGCTCGGAGCTGTTTGAGCTGGAAATAAATATACAGACCCAGGCGAAGATAGATGGTAAATGTGACGATGATGGTAAGCCAGACTGGACCATAAATAATTGCAATCCGCAGCGTTTTCCAAGGCACAGAAATCGAACAGTAAAGCTAACGAGGCCAACAAATAAGCGGATATCCATTGTTGAATATTAGCGAACTTACAACCGCAGAGCCATAAACCTTCCCTCTGTCTAGGGTTTGGATGAAAAGGAGGGTAAAGGCTGGGATAAAGGGCAGAAAGTAGCAGAGGAGCACGTATCTCCACTCCAGCTGTCGCAGCTGTTCGGAGTTGTACCCGTAGAAGAATCTCAAGTAGACGTTGCTTGCTATGCAGAGGGCCCATAATGCATCCGCTGGGAAGAACCTTAACGTACATCTACGGTCAGTTTTATACCGTTAATCGATGTGTCTGTGATACACACCACTGGAGTAGAAATGCCTGGAATTGACACAAGGGACTCCCTGTCCCATGTTGTAGTCCCGATCGCGACATGAGAGTCGCTATGTTAAGCAGCATATTCCCCCACAATGCGTAGAAGATCAGACGATTCACGGGATTTCGAAAGGCGCTCCGTGATAGAAAGGTCAGCACGGCAATACTAGCACTGATCAGCGACACAGACGAGCAAACGCGCTCGGTGATTGAGATGGCCAACAGTTGTTGTTCATTCAGCGACATTTCATCGTGGCTGGAGGTGTATACCTGGACCACTTTGTCTACATTAATAGGACTGGTTGATTCAAGACGAAGTTAGTATATCAAAAGGATTCTTAACGGATAATAATCGGACCTTCATTAACTTACAGCATCCATGAGATTCGCATAAGAATAGGATTTATGCGCCCTTCCATGCCAAGTTTCTCGCGTGCGCTATGACGTAACGTAGGTCATGGCGTAACCGACATAATGGCGTAACGGGACGGATGGCGTGACGGGATGCTTCGCGACAACCCACCCCACTAAACTTACCAACAACTCTGAATAACTCAACCATGACACGACAAAGAAGCCAAAAAGCTGCAGAGCGAGAGGTTCTAATATTAGAAGCAGTCTTAGGAGTCCAACTTAGAACTTATAAGACTGCATATGAAGCAGCAAAAGCATTAGGAGTTACTAGTCGTAACCAACTGTTCGCTTCGCCAGTGTAGGGAATAATATGATACCATGACAGGGTTAGCAAGAAAACTCATGTAACTTAAGCCTGACTTAAGCAACTCATGAGTCAGTTGAGTCAGAATCACGTGATGTAAAAATCATGTGGATATCACGTGACTTAAAGGTAAGTGAATATCATGTGCCTTATAAGGTAAAGGGAGGGTATAAGTAAGCAATTAGGTAATGTCGTAGGATGAGAAGTGTAGAAGTGTAGTGCCGTCAAAGTGCACGACTGCTGTAGAGCTTAGGAAGCTGTTTAATAAAAGGAATGCTAAGAAGGCTGTATGATAAAATAATGACTCTACACGGAGGTAATAGCAGTCTAAGAAGTGAAGATAATCTGAAGTCCGTAGCTGCTAAGTGTGTCCTCTTCCGTTGTCTCTCCTTATCCCTTCTCTTGGTCCCCCCTTTAATCCTAGCTTGCTACGGAGTCGGAATGAAACTACCCCTTTTAAGTCACCTGACTCCATAGTATCACCTAACTCCGCAGTATCTTTCGTGTATCACTAGATTTCCCCACCACAGTAATAGTAAATTTTAAGGTCCTATGGCGTAGTTAGATAAGTGGCTGACCTAAGATAAAGGTGCCCAGTTTAAGCCCTAAAAGGGAGTGCTTGCCTAAGTATAGAATTTTTAGTAGAATTAAGGCTCTATAGGTAACACTATAGAGAGTAGGGTTGTCATGCATACTACGCATATAATGCTCTTGCTACTTATTGCATGTAGTAGTTTAAGACTCTCTATAACTAGATTGAACTTGCAAAGCATGTGATAAGTAGGAAGGTTTAAGTTCACTGCTCATTCAGCTTGCGACTGGCAGCACCACGCTGAGAGGCACGTTCGGTGACTTTCCGAACCCGGTTGCCGTCGAGGTCGTAAACGTACCAAGTGGTCTCGGAGTTGCCAACCGCAAGCAATTGACGTGACGAGCTGCGCAGTCGGTTAAAACAGTCCCACGTCATTTGAGACAGATTAGAAAAAGACGTTGAGACCATGTTGCCATGGTTGTCAAACCTATAGTTCTCGCTCCTGTTCCCGACGGTCGAAGAACTAAGTCTGTTACCTTTGGCGGTAGACCTTCCATCTCTGAGGGCACTTGGATTGTTGTACTGACACGTCCGCTTCCAACCTGGATAGTGAGGGTCGCCAATTTGATGTCGAACAGATATCAAGTTGTCACACGTGTCATAAGAATAGCTCTCTGTATATTTTGCTAAAGCGTTATCGTCTGTGTTGGCGTCAGGCCCAAGATTTGGCGAAGAAGGAGGACCAGGAGGATTGCCTCTAGTCTGGCCCACGTGCTCTCGTCCTGTCGACTCAGTAAGTCGATACAACGCATCGTAGGTGAATTCCAGGTGAGCGTCAACAGGGCCAGAGCGGAGAAATGTAGGTGGATGGGCTGCATCCGCAACGTAGGTGGTATTCCCAACGGGATCGTACGTGTACGCATTGTCCTGATAGACCTCTACCCCTGCTGCCAAACTTCGTACCTGTGATCTCGTCACATTCTGGGTTTGAGGATCATAAGTGTCGGTGATTTGCACTGGGTTGCCATTCAGTCGAACGATTCTTCGACTGTATGCGTCGTATTCATCACTCGTGACGAAATTTGTCCATACTGTGTTCGTCCCTTGTTGTTCACCAATGAGATTGACGTCAATGGCACCTAGCAGACCACTGCCCGGAAGAAAAGTGGTTCTGAGAGTGCTAAGATCTGGAGTCGTGGTCGTAACAATACGATTCAGCGCGTCGTACGTGGTCGAATTCAGATAAATATCGGGTTCTGATTCAATGTTTGTGTCATCAGACCAGTCGAGATTGGATTTGTAGTCCTTGGCAAATTGACGCTGTTCCCGGAGTAGGTTGCCCTTGAAATAGAATTCAAGGTTGGTCACCGTACCAGCTTGATCAAACACTTGATATTCTTTCTTACGAAAATTGCGAAATTCTGGATCTGGCTGCTGGCTTTCTTCTCTGTAAACAACCTTGGCGTCGAGATACTCAGACACTCTTTCGTCAGAATTTAGGATGTACCGTTTCGTGACACGCCGAAGAATATCATAACCGAAACGAACACGGTAGCCTATGTCGTCTCATTGCATCAGCGGTTCTCCCAAGGCCGTAAATATTCTCCAACGGGGGCCGAAGTCCATGGATTTGGAATTGAGTTCAAGCCCACTCATCTCAAAGATGCTCTCACTAACAATCCGGCCCTGAGCGTCAACTAACCTGAAAACCTTGCCTTCAATGTCGTATAAACTCCGTGTCGACGTAGTTTCGCCACCCTCGTTCATCCTCACTTCCAGGAAGGCATTGTCCATCGAGTCCATATGAGACACTGTCGGAGTGTTATTGCACAATGCCGCCTTCTTAGCGGCAGCCTGTTCCTCAGCGCCGAGAAGTCTAGTGTCTCTCTGTTCGTACCACGTTGGCAAATAGCGGGAGGTCGGGAGGGACTTGATCAAAGGTGCAATATCTGGGTCTTCATCAGGGCTCGAGAGAACGGTGTCGTTCGCATCCCAACTTTCACTTTTCCATGCCCCCAGACCACTTTATTGTAAGATTCGTTTGGCAATAGAGTGACTACTTTGCGATCCAACGCATCGTACACCTCAATTGTGCTGTTTCCCGCAATAGCGTTCAGTTCCAGAGCAGCAGAGGAGGTGTAAAAGGGCTCAAACACCTGCACAGGTAAAGCCTTGTTGTTGAGGGCGACCCAGCCTGAGCATCGCCACCTGTGCGACGCATTACCTGGATTTGCTGGATCCGGTTCTGCCGATGCCTTTTCTTGGATGCTTTGACCGTTGCCGTCCATAAATTGAATTGAGACTTGGATTCTGATGGCTTTACCAGCAGGGTCGTGTAAATGGGCCTCACGAACGACGTGTGATGACCGCATACCGACACTTGGTCCACGTCTGTAAAATGAATTGACGTCGTAGATGACGCGGGAAGTTGCTCCAGCTAACAAAGTCTTGCCTGTTGCAGTTGGGTCGGCAAAGTATTGATCAAGTTCATCGTTGGTCAGATTGGGACGAAAGCCGTCAAGGGTATCGCCTCTATTCTCTCCTTGTTTACCCATAACTGCCACACCTGGAAGTAGTAGAGTAAGTTAATTAATAATCTTCGCATTCAATAAACTGAACCAAATTTGCTTACCGACTGCTCCTCCAAGAGCGTCAAAGGCTACCTGGGAGATATTGCCATTCTCGTCTGTGATTTTTTGAAGTCTCAGCGTTCGATAGTCCAGGTTGCCGGTTAGGGTATTTCCCAGAGGGTCTTGCGTAGATGAAGTTTCAAGGTAGTAGTAGTCGTAGCGGATGATAAAACTGGCTCCGAATGCATTCTGTATGCTCTGAGGAGAAAAAAAAGATTCTTGAGCAGAAGCAAGTTCTACTGCAGGTGAAGCATTTGCGGTTGGATCATAAAATACCAAAGCCGAAGGCGACCATAAATTACCATCGTTCTTGTAATCTAGAAAACCACCTGTTTCAGAAAATACCACTTCTGCATCTGGCAATAACTTTGTGCCATTTCGATTGAGAACATTCAGAATTGATGGTGTAAGACATAGGTCGTAGCTTTGTCCCGGTAAACCAAGAGACTCGAGTTGTCCTACCGGAAGGAGTGAGGTCATCCTTTCGATAACGGACTTCACCTACTTTGAGTATTCTCTTCGCAAGTTGTGAGCCTTGAACCGGCTGGTCATACGGTATTTCCGGTAGAGATGGCACTACTTGGAAATCATGCAGAGTAAATCTCCCTGCGGGTCCCGTCGGTTTAAATCCAGTGATCTCGTATGATGTTGATGTCGAGATCATCGGCAAACGATACCCATTGTCAGTATCATCCACTGCATTGGTAAATGTTTCAACAACATAGTGATTCTTGGTCGTTGCCTGTATGATCTAGTCATCCTGGGAGAGTGCAGGGTCTCCTTTCAACCTTCCATACCAGACAGTTGCAGAAGTCAATGTATTGCCAAATTCATCCTTTTCCAGGGCGATTTCGTGTTCAATCCGCGGGTCTGTAAGGTCACACTCGTAAATATGTACCAGATTTTCTCTCTGGTAAGGGTAGAAGACAGCAGGACTCGATCTATCAACACCCTTTTGGAGCGTGTTACCCACATCGACCACCTCGTAAGGCAGGTGAGCATTCGCGCTGCCATCGTCAGCGTAAGTCTCCTTACGCAGCATTGCTCCTTAAAGTGCTCGTGATGCCAGTCGAAGTTCATCAGGTGTAAGGTCGTGGACATCTGGTAGGATTACATCGTGCAACAGGCTCGCAAAGAATACTTCAAATTGGGATTCGTCGAGACCATTGGAGCCGAAGTACTCACTTCGCGCATAAAGACGAGCTAACCCTTCGTAGTCTGTGTAGGCACCTGTGTGGAACCAGCTTTTTGTGTGCAGCGGCGGCGTGTCCATCAGCGTTTCAGTGTTTGAAAATCTCGCCGTCCCAGCCAATACGTTAAACTTATCAGTGTCCCATTGTTCTACCATGCCGTAACCCCAAAATTCTTGCTCAATGCCGTAGTAGTATCCGTGGTGGTAACGGAAGCGTTTCGTATATACACGATTAGTGATGAGATCTACAGCGATTGTGCGGTCAATGCATTGCTGAGGAAATGGCAAGCGAGTGGCCCACAGGATTCCGGCCTGTTCGTCCTGAAGGTAGTACATCGTGGAAGGGGCATATAGCAGCTGAGTCTCTCGTCCCATGTTGTTCACCATCTTGGTCAGGAGATAAGGCTTCATTCTGGGAGTAAGATCGACATATTTGAAGGCCTGAGGGCCTGCATCAGTTGGGAGGGAAGATGACCATACCAGACACGTCGTTGCAGCGCCAAGCATGTCGACGGCTGTGATAGTGGTGAGTCTGTCAAAGGCAGGAACTAAGGATTCCAGTGACACGGGAGCGCCGAAGGCATTACCTGAAAAGTTCAGGTATACCTGCGCGATTGAGCCGCGAAAATATATTATCTGCGACAGAAATCAGCAAGTCTGCATGCATCGGGCATCATTTTCCTTCGGTCTTACATCAGTGGTACCAGAACCATCTATATCAGCAAGGATAATACGAAGGGAGTAAAGCTGACATCTTCATCAAAGATAGGAGAGCTGCTCATGGTAACCATTGGGCCAAACCTTCCGTATCCTATATTCGGCCAATAGCAAACGCTTCCATTTCTGATCCAATATCAACCAAGCCATCGCCACTCATATCTGCCAGGTAAATTGAGTTGGTTGGGTCGGAAAACAGGACACGAGGTCCTTGGCTCTCGTTGACGGCAGTCTGGAAACCAAGCTCTCCAAGAGATTCGTAGTAAACAAACACATCATCATGAGTTACTAGAACATCAGCAGTGCCGTTGCCTGACAGGTCGACCAGTCGTACGTTGGGTTCGTCCAGACTGATTGTCGGCGAAGATTCAAAAGGCCGAAAAGGCGTCCAACCTGCCGTCGAGGTGTTCACTGGTCCGATGGTGGATGATACGAGACTTCGATAGAAACCATTCACTTCTCCTCGCATGCGGACTAGGTCGAGGCAACTGTCCCTCGCGACAGACATAAAATTGAGACCTGATTGGCCTTCTGAGGTCAAAACTGGCTGATTTTCCACCGTCTCCAAGGGACTGAATTCAACATCTTCCACACGGAGAGACGCCAGGCCCTGGATGATCGACTCATACGTCCTCTTCGCAGGGAAATTGATGGCGCTCATATTTCGCGTATAAGACCAATTACCACCCTGATGAGCGAAGATCCCCTCCAAGCCCTCCCCGAGTAGGTCCACCCATTGGAAGGGACCCTGAACCCCAGCAGGAACGTTTTCCAATCCTGGAGCCTCTCTGACGTCTTCCACGGATAAATCTTTCATTTCATCAGCGGTTAATGGCAAACTGTACTCAAGTTCCAAAGGCGGAAGCCGCATAGTATGATAAGGTCCTTCGTCTCCGGGGGAAGGTGGTGGGTCTAGAGGTCCGCGCAAGACATGACCTGCACCGCGCACAGTAGTAAGTAGCGAAACGGCGGGGTTTTCAGCATAAGTCAGCTCGACTGAGCTTACTAGATAGTCTTGCTATTTTAACTCGTTAAGAAAATGGTGAAACATCAACACGCGCTGGCAAAGCCTGTAAGTACGCACCTCGAATGCGGCTTTGTAGGATGAATACGGGTCCTTGCGGCAATGCCAGAGAAGACCTGGGTCTTCCTCGTAGCCCCCACACATTGTCACTTTGTATGAGAGCTGCTTCTTCAACTCATGGCTCCCTCTATAGAACCTGCACATGTGCTTACGCAATTGATCTAGATGCTCCAGCTCGTGCTCTACATCCCATACTAGGAAGCCTTCATCACACCTCTAACGCCCATGGACTTTTGACAAAGAACCGTTTCCGCCAAGACCGCCTGATTTTGTATGGGAAAACAGCCGACCTCATCAAAACTGCACCCAGCTTCAAACGCTCATAACTTTGTGACCCCTAATACAGGTCAATCGCCTGTCGCTCTGCATGATACGCAAGTCTCCCATGCATGACTCCTTCCATATAAAGTATGTGGTGCGAGTGACGGCTGCCACGTCTTGACCAAGAACCATTTGTAGCGATTTTCGTGTGGCCCTACGCACGGACCACATTTTGGGTTCTAAGTAAGAGCCACGTCTGGCGGTCCGACATAATACGGGGTAGGGTTGGAAGCTGTAGTGGGGGAAAATGCACGGTACCCCATATGCATGGTTACCCCGTACGTTACGTTATATAATACAATTATACGCGGAGTCTGAAAACTCCACTTAAAGTCCCGCCAGGGAAATATCCGGTGACCAGCTATAAAACTAAAGGGCTGCACCCCCGTAGTCTTCTTTAATTTAATCCTTCTGACTAATGTGAGATGGATTCCACAAAGAGAAGCTCTATTGTAGTCAGTCCAAGCCGGAAGGAACCGGTCGACTAAGCTGCTGAGTAAAGTTAAGTAGGGCGAGCTAGCAACAGCGCCGATGGAGCCATTAACACATTGTTGGTGCCGTTCTCTGTCTTGATTGGCTTTATCGCTAGTGCATTGATCCTGGCCAATTATGGCTAGGTTGCCCCCTTAGGGGCCAGGATGAGTTCAGTAGCGCCGACAGGACCCCACTTGGAATTAGTGTATGAGTTGTTAGCATCATAGATGGCGTACGGAACTCGACGGCTTATTTCAAATAGGGTGCTAGTGGCAACAAAATCTAAAGGCCAATAATATCTTGCATGCGAACCCAAGCGAGGAAAACTTAAAATTGACCCACTTTGCTGGTTTGATAGCTGAAGACGAATTAGGTCTAGTTTCCACATCATCCGTTAGATTGGCGTTCTGAAGACGAATTAGGTCTAGTTTCCACATCATCCGTTAGATTGGCGTTCCGGGGTCTCCGCTCGACACAGTAGTGCTTGCCTAGGGTTAGGTAAGCTGGCTACAGAGAAATAACATGGTTACATCACCGTTACCCGTGTAGCTCACGACCTTTTACGATGAAGACTGCGATGAGACCGGCCTGTCTAGGTTCTTACCATGGTTCCTCGAAAAGTTCCACCGACACGACAAATCTGGTAGCCTACTGGAGACGTTCCCTAAGTCTTTTGATAAAAAATAGATATTTTGTGTCGTGCCTCCGCCATGTATTAGCCTTGTTGATATCCGCTTGAGACCCGCTATTGCCGAGAGTCGGACTCAGCGGGCAGGTAGCAGTTAGGTGCTATATATCTAACCGTTCGTCCTCAGATGTGCGCATTCAAGAATTGTGTATACAGTCATTTTCCAGCACTTCATCTCGGTATGGCTCCTGTAGTAGACCCCAATTCGAAAGGCCCGTCAAAAGGTTGGATCTCAACATTTCGGAGGATTGTCCGCAACTTCACTCCTTCGTAAGCCTCATCACTATAACTAAACTACTTTAGATCTAATTCCTTCTAACAGATGGTTTGCCATTACCATGGGGACCGGTATGATCTCGATTCTTCTCTTCAAACTGCCGTATAATGGGGCATGGCTATACTGGATATCGGTGGCAATCTTTGCTCTGGACGTCTTTTTGTTTACTCTTTTCTTCTCCGTCTCCACCGTGCGATATATTTGTTATCCGGAAATCTGGCAAGCAATGATAAAACATCCGACAGAATCGCTGTTCCTAGGGACATGTCCAATGGGCCTCGGCATTATCATTGAGATGATTATAAACATATGCGTCCCAGCCTGGGGCCCTTGGGCAGCGACTCTTGCTTGGACGCTGTGGTGGATTGAGGTGGTGACCTCAATCGCGATTTGTCTCTACCTCCCTTTCATTATGTATGTCCCCGCTTGCATAGTCGATTTTATATCGTTAGCTAACAATTGAATGTAGTATGTCTGTCCATAAAACCGAGATCTCTTCCCTAACAACCTTATGGCTGCTGCCTATCGTCTCAACAATTGTGTGTGCGGCAACTGGAGCCATGGTCGCAGAGACTTTGACCAACTCCGCACATGCTTTGTGGACTTTGGTTGTCAGCTATATCCTATGGGGAATTGGTGTACCTCTCGCGATGTTCACGCTGGTGCTGTATTACCACCGTCTCACAATGCACAAAATTCCTCCACGGGAAGTTATCTCCTCGGTGTTCCTCCCTTTGGGACCGCTTGGCGAAGGGGGATTCGGGATCATGAAGATAGGCCAAGTCTCACTGGCAATCTTCCCTGCGACAAATACCCTCATACCTGTGGCTGGCCAGATTTTGTATGTGTTTGGCTTCGTAACTGCTCTTTTAATGTGGAGCTTTGGGCTTGCCTGGCTGGTCTGGGCTTTAGCTTCTTTTGGAAGAGCTAAGTCTCCGTTTAATATGGGTTGGTGGAGCATCGTATTTGCTACTGGTGTCTTCACCGGATCAACCATAACAATAGGACAAGAGATGACGTCAAGGTTTTTCAATGTTCTCGGAACGGTGAGTCGCGTCTATTTGTCTGTGTGATAAAAGCTAATCTAATGTAGGTTTTTACTGTCATAATTATTCTGTTCTGGATTGTCGCATCTGCATACACACTCCGTGGAACTATCTCTGGGGACATATTCTTTTCCCCATCCGTCGCACAGCTTGAGGATACAGAGTAGCTGATATATTCTGGGCTTGAAGTGCCAAAATGGACATGGATCTTGATGACCTCTTTACTCGCTCGTCTGACGAGTTTCACTATTGCCCATATGTCTGAATAGGTATGATGTTACGGACAGCTGGTATCGACAAAGCAAACATAATTGAATAATACTTGCTACGCATTTAAATTTTTGAAGTGTCTCCTTCATCAGGCAGAATTGTCAGCATCGCAGATAGTCCATAGTGATCCGTAATCCATTCCAGCCCGCCCGTCAGACTACTTAATTCGTTCCGCCTCGACTCGTCAACTCTGATCTCGCCGCAAAACAGCACCTTATCCATTCGGCTTGGTCCAAACCTCTGCATCAATACCTTTGCACACTGATATCCCCATGTATGCCCCTCGACACTATCCTCTAACCCACCAAGAGCAAGGAAGGCATCGTTAAGCTTGTTTTCATTGTGCAAAGTCCGGTCGAAATCTTGTATAGCGTTAAAATCCCCTGCCAGTATTCCTGCGCAGATCCAAGGTGCTCTGAGATTGCGCGTCGAGGTTGCAAACTGAGCCGGACGGAGAGGGGGATTAGACACAAGGGATTCTAGATGTGTGTTCCCTATTCGAAGGGTTTTTGGGATGCTCGACGTTTTGACATCGCGACCAAATTTCGAATCATAATAAAGGCGAAAGACTTTCTCATTCGACAATCTCTTATATATCAGTGTGGTGGTTCCGTAACGCTTGTCGGCCCAGTACCTGTCGGAGATGTCTGCCATATGGAAACTGTCCTGTATCCACCTAGAGGCCTTGATCTGCCGCAAGCCTGAGAGACTGATCTCTTGAAGCATAAAGACTATAGGCAAACTCTTCGGGGTATTGTCAAACTCCTGCTTCAGGAGGTTGAGCGCTGCGTGCACCCGAATCTCGCATCCACTGTGAAATGCGTCGAGATTCCAGGTCAGAAGCCTCATTACGGATGAGAGTACCCTGGAATCCTTTGTAGGCTGACGTGCTGTGACTTCGCTCCACACGCCGCTGTTGTATCCGTAGAATGGTTGAATTTGCGGTTTGTGGTGAGAGTGAAAAGTCCACGATTGGACTGGTAAGCCCGACTAAAGGGAGGTGGTGATGCCATACTGAGATTTAGTCTCATGACTGGGGAGGTCAAATACTTTATCAGCGATACGGTCTCTTATTTACAGAGCGACTGATGGAACACTCCCTCGCTGTGGCATCATGCGTGTTTCGGTCAGCAAGGTGCTGACTAATAAATGCCGATGCTCAGTGCGAAGCTTGTCAAGCCAAGTCTAGCCTAGCGAGAATTATGTCACAAAGCCAAGTGGCAATATCAGATTTGCCCGATACCCCCACCCAGACTCCCCGCTTACCATTCGCAAATGAATTAAAAACCATTACATTACTCAACATGTTAGCACCATCAATGGAAAGCGAGAATGAACCTTCTACAGCTGAGCTGGCAATCCACCGGCACCAGACTATCCCTACGAGAGTTCTCGATACAAACTCGCACCTAAATAGCAGTGTTTCGTCAGAACCAGAATCAACCCATAGGATCCGCAGGATCGGTAGAGCGTGCGATGAATGCCGGGGGAGGAAAATCAAATGCGATGGAAGACACCCGTGCCAACATTGCAGCTTGCTCGAACTAGGTAAGTAATGGGACCAACTAGACTGATCTATTATCTGAATCCAAAACAGACTGCACCTACGATCAACCGAACAAGCGGTCGTCACGTCTCTCCCGAAAAGAGATTGACGAACTAGAATCCAAGCTGGAACGAGCCCAGAGTCTCTTGAAAGCACTTTTGCCGAATCTAGACGTCGACAACCCGAATCTAGATGCTAACACATTGAGCAAATTGCGACTACCTAGCACTGAATCCCAGACTGTAATACAGACTGGCGTTGGCACTTCGGATACAGCCACACGGAGTTTGCCACACGATGGCACCGAGAAGGATGTCGCATTAGAAACTGTTCTCGAAGCGACTGGGCAACTGGATCTTGATGACCTAGGCAACTGGAGCTATCACGGCCATGGATCATCATCTGCCTTTATACGCCGCCTGGGAGAACAATTCGGTAACATTTCAGACTCAGGTGTTGGAAAGAATACGGTGCTCAGGCTCCGGTCAATGCCCCAGATCCGCGAGTCGCCAGGAAGCTCAGATGACCAATCATGCAAAAGCGCAATGCAGGACTCCGTCCCACTACCTCCACGAGACGTTGCGCTGGATTTAACATCGAGTGCATTGAATGAGGCATGTGCTATACTCAGATTCATCCATCAGCCAAGCTTTTATTCCATGTTTGACCGGTTGTACCTTGTCGACCCTGAGCAGTATGGCTACGAAGAGAATATGTTTCTGCCGCTACTTTACGCTGTTATTGCTGTAGGCTACCTATTTTCGAACAGTGAGCGGGCTTATTTCGGCTCTGCACATGCTGTATCTGAAGGGTCCGTCAAGTTTCTCGCATCTAATCTCCTAACTAGTTTTTCTAACTTATAAAGGGAAAAATACTTCGTCGCGTCTCGACAAATGCTTGATCTCACGGAATGTCGCGACCTGTGGTCACTCCAAGCGGTCGTGTTCATGATCATCTTCTTACACTCATCGGCGAAAATGTCCACTTGCCACTCGTACCTTTGCGCAGCGATGGCTGCCTCTCTGCAGATGGGCCTTCACCGCCGTGAACCTGAAGCTATGAACCCGATCGAGCGAGAAAGTCGAAAGAGAATCTTCTGGACGATCCGCACTATGGAGACTTACATTGTTGCCATCCTAGGGTTACCGAGGACGATAGGAGACGATGATATTGATCAGGAGATGCCCTTGGAGATTGATGATCAGTATATAACTAAGGAGGGCATACTACCAATGCCAGATGGGCAAGTATCGATGGTCACAGGGTTTAACGCTCACACAAGGCTTGTTCAAATCTTAGGGAAGGTCATAACGAAAGTTTATCCCACGAAATGCATGCAAAAGGAGGTCGCGCAGAGACCAAGAGCATATGTAGTCATCGATGCGAAGGTTCGTGAGGTAGAGGGAGACTTACAGCTCTGGGCCACGAATCTCCCGATGCACCTCCGGCCAGGTGCAGACTCGCCAAGAGAGCTTCTGAGGTAGTTTAATTAATAATCCATCATGCCAGACCGAATTATCTAATACAATAAGCAGGGTACAACATCACCTCCGGCTAGCCTTTACGCATGTGCAAATGGTTCTCTATCGGCCATTCCTTCACTATATCTCGCACTCCAAAACGGATTCACCAACAAGCGGACAGTGTTATGCTTATGCTGCGGCATGTGTGGATGTCGGCCGAAATATCATTCACAATGCACGACAAATGGAGAAGCAGGATACGCTCAATGGGCCATATTGGTTTTCCATTTATACGACATTCTGCGCAACACTTGCCCTAGTGTTTTACGTCTGGGAGAATGTGGAAGTGGAGGGAACCTTGCAGACATTGAAAGACGCTGAATATGGCCGGGACGTGCTTGCAAAACTTGCTTATAAGAGTATGGCTGCAGCCAGGCACTCTGAGATATTAGCGGTCAGCATAGCATATACAAATCCATAAGTGACATTATTGACGCCTCTAGATCATATTCACGCGGCTTCCGGGAAGATTAGGGAAAGCCCAGGTGACGGCGCAATCGAAAACTCGGAGAAAGCGCCACACATCGTTGTCGAAAAAAAATAAAGCTCGAGAAGCCCACAGCGATCAAGAAGGGACTGACCACAGCTCATACGAGTACCAGCCGCAAACTAGCACATCCGTTAACCCACAAACCTCCACTCAGGCAATTGATTCGGTGGAATTAGGTAGCTCTGCATCTGTGGAGACCCCACAGGAGCCCTGGCCTGTTCCTGAGACATTTTTTCTGTGTGGCGATTTCTCTCGGTTTCTGGGTCCTGATTCGATTGAAGATATGTTTGGGCGCCAACCCCTGTATCTTAAAGGCGGCTTGTCCCCAGATTTTGGTTCGACAGTTATGAATCCCCCCCAAAACGTTGACTCCCTAGATCAGTATGTGAGCACGTTGGATATGCAGAGAGGGCAGATACACCCTCACGATTTCACAGGAAGATTGGACAATGCTGTCATCGATAACATTGGCGAGCCATTTGTTCCTTTATCTCCATACCTTTCACAAATGCATGCACCTAGTGGTAATTCTTTCGTGTCTCGTGAGTCTAACAGACTCTACACAGGAGATTACTATGTGGTGGATCAGAATGATAATCTACGAGAGATATAGCTCCAAAGTATGACGGATGGTGTGGCTTTTGCCGCATCTCATCTGCAGATTCGCTATTACGATAATTGGGACGGAATACTACACGCCACGACGGTTTTGTCGCCGACATTACTTTTATATCTACATGTTCAAGGTTGAATTCGACGGGAGAGGCCTGGGAAGTTTATGTAAAAATAATGATTAGAACTGCAACCGTGAGGCCATTTGCATAGACACGAGCTTGAGCGAGCTTCTGCCTCGTTGCAAAATTCGAATATTGCTCCCCACAACGACAAAGGATGTAACTATGCTCACAGTCCGTGACGAGTAGATACTGCTATACTTATTTTCTCTACTCCATCTCCTTGCCTGTTGCGAGATCGAATGCTATTTCGCAAATTCAGCGAGGTCTCGTTGAGCATCATCAATATACCTCCCACAGCGGGCAATCCAAAATCACTCGAACTCTGTCTGCACTGACGATAGCACCAAAGATTCCAGCGGACTTAGAAGGGTATAATTTCACAGGTAACGTCAACCTCTGAATGATGGCGGTATTCGACAACTATACAGCCAAGTCCTATCGCCACTCCAACAACACCGCCGGTTACGCCGCCAACGAGCAGGGTAAAGAAGTGAGAAATAAATTCTTCCTTTTTGAGGGCTGTCATGTCGATTTATGGTGACTACTGTGAGAACGCCAGATAAGCTAAATAGTATAGCCATAGAATGAGCGTAATGTACTATCTACCCGTCTCGGCATGATAATCAACTTTGACCTAAGAAGTCGCAGATAATTTAGAGACCGAAACCAAATCAGATTTAGTTTCCGCATATCATCCGTCGGAAAACACCCAGCCCACAACCGGAGAGGCCCGGCGGCTAGCAACGGCTCACCTACCCGCTTGATCCGCCTATCCGGACTGAGGGTCGGGCGGATATCCGTAAAGTGGTCTGCGTGACGGTCCTAACCTGGAACTATGGGAACGTGAGTACGATTGCAAGCGTTGCGGGCCATTGCTTATTTTGACCTTAACTCGACGATACCACGAGATATCAGACTATCTCGTGTACGCTAGCCTAGCCTAGCACCAGCACAGATTCAACTCTCGAGCTGGGATAGTACATATATGGGGAGTTAGGGGCAGAAGGAGAGCCTATGGCTATAGTACTCCTTAAGACTATAGTTACCTTTGAACTTGGAACAAGGGCTAATACCAGCAGAATTTGGATAGCTTATAGCTTAGTGCAAGAAGCTTATAAATAAAACAACAATAACAATAACTAGGATAGGATAGGACTAGGACAGCAGTAGTTCTTGTCAAGCCAGTCGTGAGGTTAATGTAAATGCCAGCAAATTGAAGGGGATGGTAGTATGAATAATTTCTCAATAGTAGGGTTTTTAAAAAAGGTGGATAAGGTTTTATTGCTTAGACTGTACTAAATAGGGATATGGACATGGTTGTACCAGTTTGAAAGATTGTTATAGTTAAGCAGCTTCATCTCACTATTATCGTTCTACTACTCTCACCATTCGTGCCTTTGTAGCACCTCTACACGCTATCTCGCCTATCGTATCTGCCACTGTTGTCGCCGGCCCGCCTCCTTTTCAAGCCTAGTATCATGGCCTCACGCGTAGCATTCGTTCACGGTGCACACTCAACGCTTTATACAGTAAGGGGACAAAGGAGCATGTATTTCTACGAGGCTGGTATTATCTTACACTCTACATCTTGCTCATCAACTCACCACAAACCCCTCTTCACTCCCCTTTACACCTCCGATCTAATAATAGTACGTCTCATCCACCGTCCTGCCGCGCATAAAGTCCGGCTCGCTGCCCCTAACATAAATATCCTCGAACAAGTTCTTTGGATTGGCCTTAGGGGCCTCCATCTTCTCCGCCTCCGCGACCTCGATATCGACATCCTTTCGCGCCTGCGTATCAATGCCCTTCAGCTCCTCCTCGCTCACGACCTCCCAGTCCAGCAGCTGCGACTTGAGGTTAGCGATAGGATCGTCTGTCGAGCGCATGCGCTTGATCTCCTCGCGCGTGCGATACGTGGTGCCGGGGTCGGACATCGAGTGGCCGCCGTAGCGGTAGGTTGAGTACTCGATGATGACGGGACCGTGGCCGGCGACGGCGTGGGCCTTGGCGTGCGCGACAGCGGCCTTGATGGCGAGCACGTCCATGCCGTTGACTTTAAGGCCAGGGATATATTGGCCGCGCTTGTAGTAGTCGGTAATGGCAGAGGAGCGGTTCATGGAGGTACCCATGCCGTACTTGTTGTCTGAAATTCACATATTAGCTTCTAGTTCGACCCAGAATAAACAGGAACGGGTAAATTATGACGAAAGCGGAAAAACATACTCTCGCAGCCAAATAGAACAGGCAATTTCCACAGCTTCGCCATGTTAAACGCCTCAAACACCTGTCCCTGGTTCGACGCTCCATCACCATACAGCGCCACTGTGACATTCTTATCCCCGTTATACTTATGCGCGAACGCCAACCCAGCACCGACAGGCACTTGCGCGCCAACAATACCGTTGCCGCCGTAGAAGCCTTTAGTGAACATGTGCATAGAGCCTCCCTTACCGTAAGCGATGCCCTCGCGGCGGCCTAGGAGCTCGCCGATGATCTGCTTGACTGAGGCGCCACGCATCAGCGCGTAACCGTGGCAGCGGTAGGCCGTGATGACATCGTCGGATTTGGCGATGGCGTGCTCGATGCCTGTGGCGACGGCTTCTTGGCCGGTCGACAAGTGGCAGAAGCCGCGGATCTTCTTCTCTTTGTACAGTCTGTCGGCGGCCATTTCCATGCGGCTGATGTGTGTGAGTACGGCGTCGTCAGGGGAGAGGAGGTTGGAAGCAAGGGGGTGTCCAATGTGCTTACCGTGTGGCTACCATGTCGTAGTACATCTGCTTCAGCTCCTTCTTCGTGGTGTTGAGAGTGTATGACGGCGGGTCGAACTCGTAAGTCTCGAAGCTCTCGTCAGAGAGACGCACTTCAAAAGGCTTATCATCCTCCTACAACCCAGTCAGTACACCCTATCATAAAATGCACTCCGACCTCGTCCTCTCCATCCTAATTGATCGACATACGTCAGGGACACACTCTCTCTCCGGGTGAGCCGACGCAGCTCCAGTAGTGACCGAACGGCTCGCAATCGCCGTCCTCGAGAGCGCAGATCTCGGCAGCCGCGCCGCCCGGCTCGTCCTCAGTGCCCGTGAGAACATCGTTGTGTGGTGGTGGCTGCTGAGGAAAATGAACGCTCTCTGCTCTATCGAATGGTTGAAGTAGGTGCGATGTATAAGGTGGTAATATGGGAAGTAAAATTCGATTTTAGAGGCAGTGAGCTATAAAGCTTCGACTAATATGGCTATCATGGGCGTTACAAATGAGGAGATGATGTGGGTCATTTGCTTTTGCTTAGGTTGAAGACACAGAGAATAGTGACACTTCTCTCCCCGAGCATGACGGCCAAACGGTACGTTATGATAAGCCTCGAATCTAGTCAGGGTGACGATCCATTCAACTCAATCAATCAATGCCCCCAGTGGAGTGGATATAAAAATTAGTCAGCAGCTGCATCCAGTGGAATGGATCCACCACTAATCGAAATTAATTTAATTTATTGGTGGAAACTATCTCGCGGTTCTCGGCGTTCTCGGAACAGCGAGACTAATTTGTTTAGCCTCTGCAGAAACCTTGGAATCAGTAGAGCCTAACTACAAATTGTTTAATGGCGGCCGCCAGATACAGAATAGCACTAGCATAATCAGGAGAGACTGAATACCGAGTTTACCCGTGACCTCTTGATCCCCATTCCCTAGCAGTAGATACTCAGGCTCTTATTAACTCGCAACACCGGGAACACTTGCAACAAATATAATCCCATTTTTGTCTCTATTACGCTATTGAGTTGTTTCCTACGAGGCGGACTCATTCTTACCGAGTCACAGATCCGCCCTTGCGTCCTCTCCAGACCACGTCCGCCTCAGCAACTCCCTGATAAGCTGCTTCTCTATAGTCCTTGGATTCCAGTACGAGTTCCCGACCGTAATCTCCGCAGCCTTGTCTATATCTTCGTCTTTAAATCCAAAGTCCTTCAATGATCTCTTTACCTTTGGCCTCTGAAGCAGCATACTCAGCCCGTTGGTTGCATCGCCATCACTAACCTCTTCATAGTATCGGGTATAACGGGAGGGAGCATTATAAGCCAACACATGAGGTAGGATGATGGTGTGTGTTTCGGCGTGCGGCATGTTAAAGGACCCTCCGAGGGTATGGCATAACTTGTGGTGGAGAGACATTCCGACTGCACCTAAGTAGGTGCCATAGAGCCAGGCGCCATAGACGACGGATTCACGAGCTGCGAGGTCCGCCAGTGATTCGACGATCCTGGGTACTGCGTGTGCATGGAACTACGACTGGGAGGATTAGCTAGAGAATTATAGGAGGTGGCGCAGACGATATACCCAACTGAACGGTCGCACGACCTTCCTCAAACCAGGCACACCAAGACACTGTCATGGGGACATTTGAACTGGAGAATGACGATTGTGGTTTCGTCAGAGCTCCCTTCCAGCTGTCCAGCATTTTGATAATATATGCTTGATTCGAGCAGCCATTACGAGCTGGACAGCATTTTATACTGAAGAAGGTTAGGCAGGTGCGAGATAATGGGATACAACATGTCGCTCTAAATCTCCATTCGACACCGCTGTTGGAGGCTGCTGTAAATGGTAATTGAGGTGATACACTCTACTAGAACGTGGCAGCGCAGAATCCACCCAATGTCCAGCAACACTTGTTCATTTGTCCGTCTGATTCGCAGTTCCCGCTCCCTCCACTGCCCTGTCTCCTTTATTCGGGAAAAGTTAATTGAGACTGACCAGCAGAAGGATAAAGGATATTATTGAGTTAAAGCGGCTGCAGCTGTCATCTTCCCTCCCCCCTTTTTCCTCTCAAACCCTTTCCCAGCTCATCAGATGCAAATCTCGTGTCAGACTTTTTCCATCATCATTCCACGCCTTCCACGTTAGGCACTGTAAGTTCTAATTCAAATTACATAACACTTTACCTAAAGTTCCAATTAGGATCTTTGTGTCATATCCCTTAGGTTGTGATATTCGGGTACTTGGCCGTCTCTGTGGTCGGCGATGAATGGTGGTTTCTCGTACCCATTTAATCTATGTAGGTCCGCAACCTCCTTGTTGATCTTCTCATTTGAAACCCCTTCTGCAATTCCAACTCGGACTTTCTGCGCTGCTCTAAAACGGACAGCAATTGTCCTCAACTGTTCACAATTATGACCATTTGCGAAATAATAGTCATTATGACCACCGCAAGGATTCGAATTGGAAAGTCAGAGCATATCAGCTTTTCCCAAGGACTCTGGCTGCTTGACATCTTTGTTTAATGCATGTGCTAGTAAAGGCTCGAGTATATCAATGCAAAATGATCGAAGCCTTGTTCACTAAAAACGTGTCGAATCGTTATATATGAGGTTGATATATGTTCCGGCTCAACCACCAACTTTGCTGGTTGGCCAACTGGCCGGCCCAACCACCAACCTGCCAAGGAGCGGGGTATATAGAATCGTAGAAGCTTCATATTGTAGACCTATTCTACAACTATAGCTATAATGGCTACTATTGCTTCAATCAACCCGTTTCCAAACGACGTGCGCACTGCTTTTGAAGCATATAGAAGTAGTACAACTTACTACAACCGTGAGCAATTCTCATATGAGAAATGGGATCAAATATGCACTATACTACGCAACCCAAAAGCCTTCAAACCTACAGACAAAGAGTCTAAGAACCTTAAGCACCGTGCACAATTTGATTTTGAGCTTATTAATAATAAGCTTTATCGACAGAGCAATACACGATATACAAGCTCACGATATATGGTACTACAAGCAGAGGTGTTTGGTGTTATTGCAGAAGAGCATCTAAAGCTCTTACATGCAGGCCGTAATAAGGTGTAGCCAACTATCAAGCAACAATACTATAGAATAAAGCGAGAGGATGTTGAGTTTATACTCAAATAGTGTAAGAATTACACACTAAATCGACCAAATACAACTAAGGCTCCCTTAGTTCCTATTATAAGTAGAAGAGCGTGGGAAAGGGTTTAAATTAACCTAATTAATATGCGACACGAGCCGTCAGGACAATATAAGTAGATTCTACATATAAAGGATCACTTCTCAAAATATACATAGCTATGTCCATTAAAGAGCAAGCATGTAGAGCCTATTGCAGACGCCTTTGCTCTCTTCATTGCAGCCTTCTTACCTCCTAAGATTATGCAAGCTGATAATAGGAAGGAATTTAAGGGAGCTCTACTCATTCTACTACAGAAGTATGGAATTCAAGTAGTAAATGGAGCACCACGGTCGCCTTAAACGCAAGGCCTTGTTGAGCAAGCAAATGGGGTTGTTGAGAATAAGCTACGGGCATGGAAAATGGATCATAGGTCTACAGAGTGGAAAGATGGGCTACTTGAAGTCACGCTTGCAATGAACACCCAACCCCACTCTACAATTGGGTGCGCACCAGCTGAGCTACTGTTCTGAGAGAGGAACTCTCATATTGACTGGCTTAATAGCCAGGCTCGGAAGGATCTCTCAATTGGGGTTGAGCAGGAAGACCCAACTATGGCACCGATTTTTGAGAGTGATTTTGAGCCTGAAGCTCTAATTGACCCACAGCTCCGCCAAGCGCCAGATCTTGGAATTGAGCTTAGAATTGAGAGCTCCTACTCTGAGCCAGAGCTCGGAATTGAGCTTAGAATTGAGAGCTCACACTCTGAGCCAGAGCTTACAATTGAGCTCCGGCGTGGGAGTAGGACTCGATTGCCAGCTCAATCTAGGACTACGGTAGTAGCTACACCTGACCCTGTAATTGAGAGAGCTATAGCAGCTACTCAAAGAGCAAGGGTTTCTATGATACGCAAGTATACTAAGAAGCACGATATCCAACACTTTGATGTTGGAGCTATAGTCTCTAGAAAGGTTCCTCGAGAGGATAGAACCTCAACTGATAATAAGTGGCTATTTGCACGCATTCTAGAAGAGCCTTACCCTCATAGGTATCGCATTCTTACACCTCCAGGTGTTATACAACGCCTTATACCTACAAAATCACTCGGAGTTGTAGAGCAAGCTCTATGGTCTGATATCATTATTCCTACTTCTACAAAGCAAGTAACACTAGGGCTTGCAGCTAGAGAGGCTTCTACAAGCGCACAGGTTGGAATATCATGTTAGTGTAAAGGGCAGTGTAGTACAAAGCGGTGCCGTTGCTATAACGAAGCTAAGGAGTGTAGTGTACACTGCCACAACGATGACCATGACTGTGGCTATTTATCAGGTCTAGCTACTCGTACAGAAATTGCATTAGTTGAGAGGCCTCGTCGGAAACGGGCACGGGCAGACACAGTAGGAAATAGTATATTGATTATTTGATTACTTTACTACTATTTACTACTATGTAGGTTGGTGGTTGGGCCGGCCAGTTGGCCAACTGACCGGCCAGTTGGCCAACCAGCAAAGTTGGTGGTTGGGCCGCAACATACATAAGCTGCCAGTAGCAGTCAATCTGAAATCTCTGACATCTTTCTAAATAGCGCACCATCTATTGGAACTTAGTAGCAGTGATAAGGAGACGATATCACCACTCCTCTCCAAACAACCGAACCTCTTCGAACCTCTCATCTCTCTCCTCACCTGCCATGCTTGCCGCCTCGCTGCTGTGCCTTCTAGCCGCGGCCACGCTGGGCGCGGCCTCCCCCACACGCCGCTACATCGACCACGTCGTCCACGAGAGCCTCGAGCACACGCCAGTGCAGTGGACGAAGCGGGAGGACTTCGCTCTGAATCCTGGTGCGCGGCTGCCCCTACGGTTTGGCCTGCGGCAGCAGAATCTCCATCGCATGTACAAGTTCATCGACGGCGTGTCCAACCCGCAGAGCAAGAGCTACGGGCAGCACTGGACGCACGAGCAGGTGACTAGCACGTTCGCGCCTAGGTAAGTTGCGGCGGTGCGCCCCGCAACTTCCTGGACTTGTACATCTCGCTGACAGCCCATGCAGCGACGAGAGCATTGCAGCCGTGACGGAGTGGCTGCTGGAGAACGGCATCGCGGACCACCGAATTGAGGTGGGGTCGTCACGGCTCTGGATCTCAGTCAACTCGACCGTGGAGGAGGCCGAAATGCTGCTGCACACCAAGTACCACGCGTACGACCATGACACCACGGGCCAAGGGTACGTGGCTTGCGAGGGATTGTACAGCATTCCACAGGTGCTGAGCGAGCACCACGTCGACCTGATCGTGCCAACGCTGCACTTTGACGTGCCTCTGCGTGCGCCGACAGACGGCGAGCGACGCCGCCGGGGCGAACGTGATGACAAGAGGAGCCTCGACCTCAGCCTCGCCCACCCTCTTGCTATCTACAGCCCGCAGCCACCGGCTGGTGGCGAAGACCTGGACAGTTGCAACATCACCATGACCCCGACCTGCCTGCGCACGCTGTACTCGTTCCCGCCGGCCAAGCGGGCCGCTAAAAGCAACTCGTACGGCATCGCTGAGTTCTCACCCGCGTCGTACTTGGGCTCTGACCTGGATTTGTATTTTAGCGAGTACTCGCCCAAGCTGGTTGGCCAGCGGCCCATCCAGGTCGGCATCGACGGCGGCGCTGAGCAGAATGCTACGTACGGCTTCAACTTCCAGGGCAGGATCAACCTCAACCTCCAGATAGCCATGACGCTCGTCGCGCCGCAGAAGGTGACCCTTCTGCAGGCTGGTGACGACATCGTAGGCGCCTCCTTCAACACCGTGCTCGATGCCTTGGATGCTTCCTATTGCACCTACGAGGGCGGCGAAGACCCGACCCTGGACCCCACCTACCCGGACCAGCAGCCCAGCGGCTACGATGGGCCCAAGTCTTGCGGTATCCCGAAGCCCCCGGGCGTGCTGACGACACCGGTTAGCTTGAGCGAGGCCCAGCTAACCCCGTTCTACGAGGACCGACAGTGCCACGACTACGCCAAGCTTGGATTGATGGGCACAACCGTGCTGTACTCGGCGAGCGACTACGGTGTGTTGAGCCCTTCTCGTCACTCGTGAAGTCTACTTAGGTCCAACTGACATAAACGTCCTAGGTGTCGCTGGCGTTGGAAACCGCTGCCTATCTGATGACGGCAGCGAAGTCGTCGGCAGCGGCCGCTACAATCCGACTTTCCCAGGCGGGTGCCCATACGTAACCAGCGTGGGCGTGACGCAGGTGATACTGGGCATCAACATCACGGCCGCCCTGGCCAAGGGCGAGCAGGTCGAGAAGGCCATGTCGCTGGGCCACATCTTCCCCGGCTTTGGCTACAGCGGCGGTGGCTTCAGCAACGTGTTTGCGATGCCGGCGTATCAAGAGCACGCCGTGCACCGCTACTTGGCCTCGCCAAACCTCTCCTCAATCAGCCAGTACTTCAACAGCACGGGCCGGGCGCGCGCGTTCCCGGACGTCTCCGCCAACGGCGTCGACGGCCAGGTCCTCCGCAGCTCCAGCGCCAGCTGCTCGGCGACAACATTCGGCAGTTTGATCACGCAGATCAACGGCGAGCGTTTGGCTCCTGGCAAGAGCACCGTCGGCTTCATCAACCCAGCCCTGTACGCGTTCCACGAGGTGCTTAAGGACGTGGCTATAGGCAGCAGTCCTGGTTGCGGCACGGACGGTTTCCCCGCCGTCGAGGGCTGGGACCTCGTCACAGGCCTTGGCACGCCCATCTACCCCAGGATGCTGGAGCTGTTCATGTCGCTGCCGTGAGCCGAGTGCAAATGCCCGCATGACACGACGTACAAGTGAATCTCTGCGGGTATATGGTACAATCTCACCCCCGGAAATGGGTCCCGTTTATCCCGCAGATATGTACGCTAAGCTAGAACTCTAGACAAAAAAATCAATCACACAGGCACTTTCTCTGAGCCTGTTTTGGATTAGCTGACTTCACGAACTCTCATGTTGTTACTGTGACTCGCGCATCTCTTCCAGGAATCAAAATCCATCTTTCCAAGCGTAGCAGCGACTTCCTCCATTTGCTTAGTATATCATGAAATGAATTTGCGTTTTCAACTGCTATATGCCTGCTCTAAGTCGCTCTTTGGAGGGGGTGGGGTGGAGCTGTTATCGTCGCTGCCTCTCGCTGATCGCTGGGGGTGCTGGGCTGAGCTTTTTCTTGGCAGGGCTCACGGCGAGGCCTTTAGGCGGTGTGGCCGAGTTTTAGCTGCAAACAATAGTGCAGCAATTTAGTGACTTGGCGAGGCGATCCCTCAGGACGACAGCTCTTTAGACTGACGGTGCACTGGGATGAGACACGCATCTCTCACATGAAGATAATTATCGGCAGATGGGGCAAATGCCCCGTATAAAGCCTTATGGGGCAAAATAAGACGAACGAAGGTAGAGTGCACAGTGTATGGTATGTGGTGCATCGGGGACAGCTTCACTGGATGACGGCGTTCCTGGACCGAGCTGACATGTGCCAATAGTAGACCCATCTCAGGATTTCATCAAAAAGTCTAAAGTAGATACAGCTGGAGAGTATGAATATAGCGAAAGAGAAGAAGAAGAAAAATTAGTATGAAGGCTATTGGCACAGTACACCAGCTAATACGGCTTCACATCCGCCGACCGTGTCCCCCGATTCAGCTGAGCATTGATGGCTGCGCCCGCGAGTGCCACGAACTGCTCTTCTGTCAAGTACAGATACTTATCATTCTGCCAATGCCTCCTTTCCATCTCGGATTCCGATTCGCGCGCATCGTTCTGCGCCCCATGCGCCACTTTCCACTCATCCTCGGGCGTGCCGTGTGCCGTGAAGTAGGGCAGCTTGCGCATCTTCGCCAGGTTGCGGAAGCCGGTGTAGTGCGCTCCGGGCGCCATGATCTCAACGACGGTAGACTGTTTGGGGAGGAAGAACATGTGCGTCATTCTCGCGCCCATAGCGCCTATGAGCACATCCGTCTGGCTTATGATCTCGAACTGCTCGCGCAGGGAAATGGTTGAGAAGTCGACGATCTGGAATTTGGTGTCGCGGAAGGTGATTTTGAGCTTCGCTATGTGGCTGTCGATGTTGAAGATCTGGCGCGTTGTGGTACGATTGATGATTGTGACGACTGTGTTCTCCGTCGTGCGCTCTTTGTAGGTCATCCCAAGGTGAGTGTAGATGTCGCGGATGAAGGGGTCAATTAAGTAAGCCGACTTGCAATCCATGTCGTCCCAGACACCGATCCAAAAGGGACTGCTAGTCCCTACGAGAGGGAGTATGACATCGCCGAGGCACGTATCGCTAAGGGTGCTGAGGCGTACTGGCTCGCTGCCAGTTACTATACTCCAGAGACTGTCGACTGGTCCCTCAGCATCATCTTCGAATACAACTTGCACTTCTTTTCGCGCAGCGGCTGTTAGATACGGTTGTCCTAAGGATGATCCATAGTCTGTCATCTGGAGAGCGTCTAGAGTAAGTTTGGTTTGCCACATCTCCAACAATTTATGCCAAATGTTGTTGTTTCCTTCCCGTCTCACAAACATCGTATATTTCTTGTCGTTTTTCTTCGTGTTACAACTTTTACCGTTGTCGTTTGCTTCTCGTGAAATATTCCACCGCTTTAGCTGCGTGCCTACACCGGTTTCATAGAAGTACTTCTTGAACTTATCGACATTTCGAAACAGCTTCAAGTTGGCAGCTTTCGACGGATCAAGAGCGATCTCAGTCGTGAGGTTCCGCAGTTGACAGTTCATGGACCAGGACATCTTGTCTTTGAGTCTTCTGATAACTAACACCCCGAGCAACGCAGGCCACGTCACTGTTAGTAGTTGTGAAGAACTCCAACGACGAGCGAGATCCATCTTCACAATAGAAGATGTGATTATCAGCGATGTGCTGTAGGTATTGAGGGCCGTATAATTTGTTGCAACTCTCATAGTCATCAACAGGCTGGGTGCGGTATTGGTCCAGAGGCTCTAGTTTAGAATTTTGCGAGCCTATGTAGCCCGAGGTAGAAGAAGGCGTAAACTGGCGCCATTCAAATGAATCGCCATGCGTGATAATTATGTACTTCCCCACGATGAAAATGAGGCCGAGGACAACGATGCAGATAATCGATCTCCGTTTGGACAACAGACATCTGAGAACCGACATTCCGGCAACAACTCTGCGACGACACAAGAGGGAATAGAAGTCATGACAGACAACTATGTGTGCAAGAGAGCAGTACTCGTATCGATGACTTTGCGTGACAGTTCCAGCCGCAAGGGGGGACCCAGCAAACGGGGAGTAGCGTTCCCACCTTCTTCTCAGCTTCAATGCCAAGAACTGCGCGACGCGATGAGGACCAACATGCAGGGGGCAAGAGCTGACTGTATCTGGGCTCAGGGCCCCACAGTGTGGATTTTCCCACAGTATTGATGAGTTTGAAAGTGCCACAGACACAATCTCGCCAAGAGCGTCCACAGTCCTATTTTAGTATAGCATTAATTGGTCTGGAACAGAAGATCACGTAATGCAAGTTGCAATTTTTCCCTCGAATGAATATGTGTTTGTAGAACACGAAGTTTCTGGACACTATGCGCTGCAGGCAGCAAGACTTGTAACATACCTAGTGTAAGACAGCTTTGTTAGATTTAGCTGCATGACGCACCACATACATGTGGTGGGAACAGCGCTAACAGACCCTAAAATGGCGCTAATGTAAGACAACTTTGTTAAATTTAGCTGCATGACCCACCACACACATGTGGTGGGAACAGTGCTACTGTAACAGACCCTAAAATGGCGCTAATGTAAGACAACTTTGCTGGATTTAGCTGCATGACCCACCACATGTGTGTGGTGGGGACAGTGTTAGCAGACCTTAAAATGGCGCTAATGTAAGACAGCCCTGTCAGATCTATCCTAAGACGGCGTTAATGTGCAAGTGGGTTAAGAACAAACGCTCTTATGTACAGCTTTCTTGCCCACTGCCCTTACTTTTACAATTCAATTAACGTAATTAAGGAGGGCGACGATCTTATTACTCCACCTCAACAACAGTAATTAACTCGTGATGAACGGCTTGATGTTTTAAGGGGTTTTTTTTCATGTAAAAAGGACTAGCCTCTTTTAGGAGAAGGACTAGAGGTTGACAAACAATGAGTTATACTACGTACGCACACACTATGTCACAGGCGGGTCCCAACCGGTTCGACCCCAGTGCGCGCACTAAGAAGTTGGGCACACCTGCCTCACGCATTCCTAGGACCACGTACGGGTTGCCTACGGGTTTGTTGGGCAGCCCGTAAAAGGGGTGCGTGACGGCCCCCTATTAGATCGCCTACGAACCAGACTAGCATTGCACCATAACTAGAGGTCAAGCCCCTGTATATAGTGAAGACGGACCCTGAGGGAATAGGGGGCAGAGTTTAGTTTATAGAATACAGTATTCCGGCTCGCCGGGAATACGCGTAACACGCTATATATACTGTAACGGTCGGTCGGCACCACCCCGTTACAGATCCCCTGCCTCCTCCGATAAGTTAAACTATACGCAAGAAACCCTTGTGCATCCTATCGTTTAGGATGCAGCCTTACACTATCTTGCTCTATCAAGTGGTAATTCATAGTCCACTCGTCAGCATTTTTCAAACTGCATCTATGCTATAATCCAAGGCGTTGCAGATTTGCTCGATCCTGATGATAGTCAGTGTTTACTCCTGAACAGGAGAAGTATATATACGTTAATACATCACCAAGAAGCTGCTTAATAATAACAGGTATTGAGAAAGGAATCCAACTTGGATCATCGATAGGGACATTAACGTTACAACTAATATGGGCAAGTTGTTTGCTCAGATATGGGAAGGAGTGAGTGCATGCCTCCCACAGCAGACCGTATTGCGAAACTGGCCGTCCAGCTGCAGAATATTGGTCAGTCATTGATTGCTTCAGCTAGTACGGAAGGGATTCCTACAGAGGAAGAAAAACTCGGTAGATCCACGGCCCCATCCCATTTTCTTCATCATAGTACCTGAAATTACACGATTGATCCAAAGTGCGCCACGCCTCAAACGATATAAATTTGCCGATCCAGAGCTCGATATACAGATTCGCATTAGGCTATCGATGGTATCAATTGGAAGACCTTGATGCTCCATTACCACACACAAGGACGCGAAGACCAATTCGCGGAAGATGTGCACCTGTACAACAAGGCCCTCACTTGTTTGGGAGGCTTTACTGTCTATAGCATACTTCCGAGCCGACATTATCAAAGCGTCAGTCGCATAGAAAGAGTCTCGGGATGTAGATGGTGGAGACTCGTCTCGTGGAGGAAATAGGTCTTTTTTTAAGCCTAGAATGGCTGTTAGAGCATACTTGTTCCGTTCGACCGAGTCAAGTCCAATAACCACTCTCTTATCTTCCCAGCTACTGGCTTTGTCCCACCCCGTGGTTAATTGGTTGATGATTTGCTTCCAGCGGGGATTGCCTCCGAATATGTTTTTAGGCGGCTGCGTAGTTGTGAGCGACAAGGCTGGGGAAGACTGCGTGGCTTGGACGATTCGGCTCTCATCGTTGACAACAACAATGTCAGGCGGAAGATATGGCAAGTTTGCATCGGCCAAAGGGGGTCCATCTACCCCTGTATCGCAGTGTTCATGGTGGCGTTGGAGATACGAGACTTTCGCCTCGAGAAAGCCGATATAACTGATCAATTCACTGATCTGAGCTGTTTGGGTCTGCCATGGAACGTGGGTACGTCCCGGAGTTGTCATCGTTTTGTTGTAACACAGCAAGAAAGATCTTATGAGATGTGTCTTTGTATCACGCTACTTAGCCTGTTGCATAGACCGAGTGATTATAAATAGGACGTATCTCCCTAGCTTAGCAAACGCTGTTCGGCTGATGACAAACAGATCAGAAAGAGATCTGCGCGCTAAAATCTTACACGAACCTAGCAAAGGTGCCACCACACATGTGTGGTCTTGGATGTTGGGTGACGGCGCTAGTGCTATCTTTACCTGAAAAAGCTTGTTTAGTAATCTGGTTGGCTTATGACCTGCTTTCAGATGGAACTAACGCTTCTATCATCGACCAATTATAATCCATCTGTAAATGGCCTTCAACTGGCTAGCAGTAAACCGCGGGAAACCCATAAAGGTCAAGTATAAATACCTTGCTATTATTCACATCAAACATATCAAGCAATTGGCCATTACGCTTTCGTGCTCCAGATTACCCTACAATTTTATTACGGTAAGACCAGTTTTACCTTGATAACAAACCTTTCAATTAGACAAGACTAACAGCATTAGGGTATCAATGACGATGAAGTTCAACATCGGACTTCTCCTGGCTCTTGGAGGCGCTATCGCTGGGGTGGGAGCAGAGGGCATAAACTGCAAGGGTAATGCCCGTTGTGCTCAGCTGTCACTCTACACACAAGTCAAAAACTACGTTGCTATAATCGATGGAGTTGATCCAAATCGCTGGTACAACAACGGTGAGCACATCGCCTGCATAAAAGCTGATGTGCCAACTGGACTCTACTTCTCGGACCATATTTCTTCATGTGTATTTTTGCAGAATTCTGGCGGGGCGCCCGGCCATTCTCTACCGCCACTCATCAAGCTTTTACGCGAACACGGATGCAAAGGTTGTGGGAGCGTACCCTTGTTTGCACCACAGGGCAACAATAATGTGGCAGATGGCGAGTTGACGGTTAACTATGTTTCGGATACATATGGTTGCGATTACGGACTCTGCTAGTGTATCCTTTTACAGTCGGTGTTTGGGGGCTATCTTTTTAGTTAAAACTCCACTATTCATTTAAATAACGGCAAATGAAAATTATACCCTGCAGTGACTAGCCAGCTCTCCGGAAGAGGCGATATGCACCGTCTGCCAACCCTTCCAGTTCCCACGGTGACCGAGGCACTCGGTGGGTGGTGACATCATCAACAAGATGTACGCATGTCAACCGCGGATCTGAAGAATCTAGACCGCCTACCAAGGGCCTCAATCTTTTCCAAAGTTTGACAACTGAAAAAACCGAACTAATAATCCGCAGTCAAGGTAGTGGGGATTATAGGCTCTCCTCTGCCTATCTAGAATATGAGGTCATCCTCTTCTGTTGTATTAGAGTTGGTTAGAGGCTGCTGCACCTACAGGAACCCCTCTACAGACGCTAACCCTTGGGTTTCTCAAACACCTTGCAACCAATAAATGCTCTCTTATAGACTACTCTAGTCAAAAATTGCATTACATAAAGGAACCGCTATTTTTGCAACTGTTACTGTCACGAGTGTTGACAGGTGCTACGTGGCTGCTGCCGGTCTTTGGGGCCTACAGATCCTTACTGTAGTAGGGCTGGTAATTGGATCAATAATGCGAGAAGCTCAAGTCCGTACGGAGGTAGCAAGTGAGAGTAGTCGGCAGGTGGGCTCTACGGGCCGGCCAACGGCGCTGTGGCCGATGTGAGAAGATAGGTCATAATGCCCGTACGTGCGAGAGGCGCCAGGGTGAAATACGTTATCACTTGATTTGAAGGGCAGTTATAGATGCAATTTTATTCTTACTTTCTGTTCTCTACCGTAAGTACGATTATTCCGGGATGAGTACTGTAAGGATCTTGGGTTGAATAGGGCGGCGGGAAGTCACGTTTGGGCCTATTACGTAGAATCTTCGTGTATTACGAAGACTGAACGCTGACCCTCACGAGTAGCATCTCACTGAGGTCCCATTCCCTGACTTATCCGTAGTTCCAGTCTCCCACTTGCACCCATCTAGTCAAAGATGCTCTCGAAATACACTATCATAACGCCCTCGTGCACGGCCATAGCCACTTTCTTGATACCCGCATGCCCTGTGCACTCAGTGTCGTAGAACAACATATCCTCCTTGTTCTTGAAGACTGTAGAGACGGCCAGGGTGAAGTCCTGGGCGCGCTGGTCGGGGAATGCCTTGCCGGCTTGGATGTCGAGGAGGTATGGCGCGCCGTCCTGAGGATCTCGTTAGCTCTGGGGTGAGGTGTAGGTGGGATAGGGAGGTGGGTGGAAATACCTTAAGAGCCTCTTGAGGCAGGGTGCGGTATTTCGCAAGGAGCTGTTCTTGACCCTCTTCCGTTGGGATCTTGAAGAGGGTGACGCGGCGGATGGGCTTGGTAGACATTGTGATATGAGTTGATTTTTGCTGTTTAATGCCAAAGGGGTATAATACGGAGTAGAAGTAATAATTTTGAGTGAAGATAATCGATCCAAGTGAATGAGTATCCGGGTGGCTAGAAGAGGGGCTTTGGAGATATTCGGATCGCTCTGGCTCTGAATCTCGAATGTAATTACCAGAATAAGCTCAAATCCTGAGATCTCTGCGGGATGATTAACACTGTATTACTAGCTTGAACTTGCAAGAACATTTCTCTCCTATTCAACGCAAGGCATCGAACGTAGTTTCCCATTAATAATCCGCGGCATCTTTGTAAACACAGAAATTTTTGAGTGGTTGAGTTTGCAAAGACCGAGCCATCCGCTGGTCGCTTAGTTCCGAGTTTAAAGATTAGTGATTAAATGGCTCATTCTAATCAGCAAATACCCCCCAGTGCAGAGCCTACCAAGTCACTCCTGGAGCCTTGCTGTCGCCTGTATATATCTACTACTAGCACCGTAGTGCAATATATGTGTTCCGGCCCAACCGTCAGATTTCCAGCTCGCGAATGGGCCGGCCCGCTCGCGAGCCAGCATATCTTACGGTTGGGCCGGAACATATGTAATGCATTTACATGACATGGTACCCAATGAGCGAAGGAGTGGATTAGTCACGGTCCACCTTACCTAATGCGGAAGTGCGACGTATTTTCTGACAAATGGGAATTTTCTTCAGGATCAGTCCCGTCATTACAAAGCAGTGATGACATGCAAGTTAAGTTGTAACAAAGGTGCTGCGAGCAAGCCACTGCAATGATTTTCGTGCAGAGCTCGACAAATAAATAGATGTGGAATGGTCCCTCACGATGAAGTTCAGAAAAGGACATCAGATCAATTGAGTCAACCATCACTTACAGTGCCCTCGAACAAGCCAACGATCAATCAGCCTCGGTTTTTTCATCTTCACGACTCGTTTCACCTTTAGTACGTAATTATTACACGATGGCGCCTCAAGTTCAGGGACGCAAGATCGCGATTGTCGGTGCCAGTGGCCAACTCGGCAAGCCCACGCTCAAAGCGCTCCTGGCCAAGGGTGTCCACACTATCACCGTGATTCAGCGGCCCGAGGCTACCAGCACGTTCCCTACCGAGGTCGCTGTTAAGAAAGGTGACCTCGAGGATGAGGCCTTTCTTGCCGATGTGTTTAAAGGCCAGGATGCCGTCGTTCTTATGCCTCCTCTGTCTCATATCATCAGCATCCAGAAGCCCGCCGTGCGTGCGGCTGCCAAGGTCGGCGTCCGCTGGATCCTGCCCTCTGAGTTCGGCCCTGATCCTTTCGCGAGCAAGCTGATTGAGGAGAATATCCTTCTTATAAATAAGAAGGAGATTCGCGACCTGATCGATGAGCTGGGAGTCAGCAGCTGGGTCTCCATTGCAGTTGGCCCTTGGCTGGACAGCAGCCTCCCTGTCGGCCTCTGGGGCATTGACCCGAAGGCTCGCAAGGCCACCATCTGGCGCGGCGCTGACGCCAAAACAAGCACGGCGACGGTCGCGCACACTGGCGAGGTTACTGCCGCTGTGCTGAGTCTGCTAGAGGCTGACCTAGCCAAGTACAAGAACAAGGCTGTTTACGCGCCGTCGTTCCGCCTGTCGCAGCAGGAGATGCTGGAGGCGGTGCAGCGTGCCACAGGCACCACGAATGCAAACTGGGACGTCACGACGCGGGAATACAAGGATGTCGCCAGCGAGTACGAGGAAAATATCAAAAAGGGTGATGGTATGGCGCCCTTTATTAAGTTCTTTGTCACGCACTTCGTAGAGGGCCTCGGTGGCGACTTCGACCACAAGGTTGACGCAGCGGAGCTAGAGAAGCTGGAGAAGCTTGGAGTGCCAAAGGATAATCTTGAGGAGGTCATTAAGGTCGCACTGCAGTGATCAAACTGATGTATTAACCATTTGTCGTCGTCTAGTATAAATTGATTACTCACTGATTTATTAAGGCGTTTGTTTATTCCACGTGTCAGTGAGTTGAACTAATTGACCTAGATACCTAAGTACACATATTTCCCAATAAACTTTTTAGGAAACTTCTATGCCCCTTGTCATATATTTTAGGAAAACCGTCCCGTCACGGAATATGGGCCAAATTACTCACATCTACTTCCCACCGCAAGCATCGATTTTCTGCTATGTAAAACGCCCTTTACAAAAACCGGCGATGAGCTCTACCTGTACGTGGTGCGGACCTTCTATCTACAGGAAAGCCAAATGAGTCTCATGATGGAGCACTATAGTGGTGGGGTTGCCGCGATCGAGGCTACAAAGGACAGAAGTTAAGGTTAGAGCTACTGTTTGTAGCAGGCCCAGTAGATATATTATATAGTCAATTGATTTATCTTATAACTACTGTTCTATATATCTATATTATACGTTAGGTACTTTCTCAAACATCCTTGTTGCATAATTGATGCTGAGGCCGAAAGTTGGCTTCTGAGTTTACGTGAGTTTTGCATACCGCTCATAGAATAGGTAGTTACGTCAGGTCGTAGTGGTGGTCAATCAAGTTTATACGCTCTGTTACAACAAATCCTAGCGTCGCGGATGTCCACCAAAACTAGGTGGATATCCCAACAGGCGAATAGAAATATCACTGTGGGACATACCAAATGAAGCAGCCAGAATAGTGCCACAACCGTAGGATACAGTACGTACAGTATCTATGATATATACTGAGTCTATATACTATTTATAGGCCTGCTTTTCGTGCCAACTCGTGCCTTAAGTTGGGCCGTTTGGCTGGCTGATCTGAGTGTACTGCTCAGCTCAAACCCCCAGCTAAGGCGAAACTGGTCGTGGTCCAGAACTCGTCGTGACGTCCCGTCTCACCTCAACCACGAGGGCTTGGCGCTCGGCTCCGGCGGTCTCGCCATTTACAAAGGCTTCCAGCGCCACCGACGTGGGCCCATGACTAACGTGCCCCAGGACTGCGGGGGCTGGCTTACAACATCAACGAGTACATAAAGTTTGCCTATTCCCCCGCAACGAAAAAGGGAGAGGCCTGATAACTGTACAGTCACTTGCTAGTACCTGCATATAACCTTCTTGCACACTATCTACTACTCAATCTGCCTAATTTCTTCATTTCTCTTTTCGAGCTGGTCCTTGACAGCATCTATCAAAGCCATGGCAAAGACGCTGCCCGATGGGATTTATGCCCCTCTGCCTGTTTTCTTTAACGAGAGCGATGAACTAGGCAAGTCGCTGTCTATGCCATCAAATTACCTTTCTTGTCTATCGCAGAAGAGGACTTTACTAATGCTTCAATAGACTTCGAGGCATATGCAAGGCATGCTAAATGTAAGAATTCAATGCCCAAGAGCTAAAGAGTTGATTAAGATTAAGTACTAACTGATTCGTAACAGTTGTCACTGCTCCAAGAATTTTCCCTGTCGTCTCGGCCAGTATAGGAGAAGCGGCCCATTTGGTTTGTGATTCATCTTGTTGTGATGCAATTGCTAATCGGCATTGTAGGATAGCCAAGAGCGTATAAAATTAATCCAGACTTTACGACTTGCCCTTGATGATATCGGCTTATATAAGACGCCAATTGTTGCTGGCGTTGGCGCTCACAGCACTCGGCAAACTACGCAACTGGCGCATGATGCGGCTGCTGCTGGAGCAGACTTTGTCCTCGTAGTTCCACCAGGCTACTATGCAGGTGTCCTGAAGACAAATCCGACAGCGATAAGGAAGTTTTTTATTGATGTGGCCGCTGCATCACCAGTACCAGTGTGTGTCTTCCCTTCCTATAACATTTACCTTATCATGTTTGCTCTGTTTGGGAGATATTTACGCTAGCGAAAAAACAGTCCAACGAATCAGCAAGAACATGAGTGCTAACTTATGTCTGCAGAATCATTTATAACTTTCCAGCAGTTTCTGCAGGAATTGATCTAAGTAGCGATGATGTTGTGGAAATTGCAAAAGCAGCACCAAACATATGCGGAATCATGCTGTCGTACGTAGCTCCTTCAATTTGAATCTTCTCAAGGTGGTCATTAATATTATAATAGTTGCGGCAATGTCGGAAAATTGGCAAGAATTACTGCCCTCGTTGATGACTCGTCGTTCAAAACTCTCGCTGGGTTCATCGACTTCCTCCTTCCATCTGTTGCTGTTGGATCTGCAGGTGCTATCAGCCCGTTGCCCAACATCGCGCCGGTTAGTATTACCTGTAACAATTTGATAACAGGATATTAACAGGTTACTAGAATTTTAGTTCAAAGCTGTGGCAGGTGGCCCAAAGCCTAGGAAGCGGTGTTGATTTCCAGGAAGCCAAGGAACTCCAAGGCAAGGCTTCGTTAGGAGAAACAGCTTTACTAAAAGAAGGGGTAAGCACAGCTGATATTTCGTTGCTTTGGACTCAAAGTGGTATGTAATGGGCTAATGTTTAATAAAGCTTCCGGGCTTGAAGGGCTTGCTCAACCAACAGTTTGGATATCCTGCAGCGCCTAGGTTGCCACTGATGGTGGTAAGCAATGATGCAGTTACAAAGATGTCTGCAAATAAGCACCTGCAAGACGTAATGGCTCAAGAGAAAATATTAGAAACAATGAATGAAAGATAGCATGGGGATTGCAGTGATGAGATAGCCACGGCGGCGCAAACATGGTCTTTGCTATAGAGCTATGGTATGCCAAGGTGTGGCGATTCTGGTTACTTCCCAAGAAAGAAGTGAAGTTTTTATTGCAGGAATGTTATGTCGGATTAAATTGCCCAACCGCTTGCTACTATGTATTGCTTGAACTCTGGTATACCGGCAACGGTGTTAGAAAACCGATAACCTCCCTTGTAGTCACCTCTGTAATTAACCTAAGACTCTCCACTGGTCCTAAAACCATAATGTATGTAAGTATAGGTAGAAACGGGGCTACACAAACATACATAGGGAGTTAAATGTAAATAAGTAGATAATAAATACGTAGGCTGCGTAGATATTGTAGTAATCCAATTGATCTGCTTATACTATATACTGTATATTTACTGAGGCCTCCTGTGCGTTGCCCCAAAAGTCAGAAGTTCCGGCCACGGTCCCCGTATTCTGGTACACCCTTCAAAATATCGAACATCGAACATCGAACACGTGACATGAACACGACAGCTTCAGCCCCAACTGAGAGATTTGATCGGCCGAGCACCCGGAATCAAAGTTGGTTTTTGCAGACATCGAGGATAAGCCATCATTATGTACTTGGATCAGGTAGTCATGCAGAGCCTTCCTTGGCGACGGCTTCGTAGAAGGCCTTACCTTGAGCCTCGGCAATTGTAAGCTCTAGGTTGGTAGGTTGGCGACTACCATCGGCACCCTAAAAAAGAATACGAAGGTTATTAACGGATCTTCAAAGTTTATGAAGTGACATACAGCATATGTACCAGCACCCCATGGGCTGCCCCCGTGAACCTCGGACAAATCCGTCAACTGCGCAAAGACAGTCTTGTATCCTAGGGGCACGTAGATGAATCCGTGATGAGCTAAGGTGCTCATGGCGCTTACAGCAGTAGTCTCTTGACCACCGCCAGGAGTACCAGTGCTGACGAAGATGCCGGCATACTTACCCCAGTATCCCCCTGACTGCCACACACCACCAGACTTGTCCCAGAATGCCTTCCATTGAGCGGGAAAATTTCCGTAACGAGTGGGTATACCGAGGAGGACACCGTCGTATTGGGTCAACTGCTCAGGCTCGATGACTGGGTAGGATGACTTTTCGGGTGCGTACATCGCCTTTAAAGCTTCCTCAGGAAGAGTTTCAGCAATTCTAATATAACGTCAGTTATATTTCATCTTCACATATTGAAAGACTTACTGGAAGATCTCGGCAGATCCGCCAGCGGCTTCAATGCCGTTTTTCTCAGCCTCAGCCAGCTTCTGTACGTGGCCGTACATGGAATACTATATTGCAGGCCCTATTAGATTCGCCAAAACACGAAAAGACACAGCAAATATCATCAAGATGACGGATGTACGAACAAACACAATAGCAATCTTTGGAGCCATTTTTTCACTTGACTGATGTATCCTTCTTCTGTGACAGATATCTCTGAATATCTAAATGAGCAGATAACGAGCAAGAGAGCAGAGAAAAGAGCTTATATTTATATGGCTCTCCGTCCAAACCTGACTATCCTGAAAGATCGTGCGATGGTGGTACAGCAGATGGTAGCACAGCTGGCTCCATGACATAGCATTTTTCAGCATTTGTAATACTGACCTGTTTTCTCATCAGCCGCTTGTGAGAGCGTTATTCCCACTTTTGGCTCAGGGGTTATGAGGGATGTGCCGAAAATGGATAGGCATCCAGTGCCAATTTGTAATGATGCGTGTTTGATTAATAAACATAGCTCAGCTCAGGAGTTTTGGGCGATGTGCCGAAAATTGATAGCCACTTACTGCCAATTGCTAATAATGCGTATTTGATTAATAAACATAGCTAAAAACTCGTAGTTGCAAGGGCGGTCGCTGAGTTCAATCTTAGGTAGCGAAGGCGTGGCGATCAAAAGAGTCCGTCTGTCAGATTTTGGCGCCATCTCCTTCTCCACGCGTTACAACTTATTGCATCAATATCATTTGAATAGACCGGCGGTGGGGGCTTTTGCCATCAGATTTTGTAAGTTCTAGTCATCATCCCTGAAAAGACTGAATATTAGGTCTTAAAATATATTGACTAAAATAGGACACTTATTAGGACATAGAAATGCACGAATCGTATATTGGATCGTAAAGATGCTCGTCTTCAAATTTCATCATACCTGGTGTAGGAGCTACTGTGTTCCCTAATCAGGAAACCACGACTTGGCATGCTTCGGCCGGCCGAGTTCAACAAATTGAAAGTAACCCGCACCTATTCATAATATTGCTAAGGCTTGGTAAGTGGGAGCAGCTAACAATTTTAGGAATACGGTTGAGGTAAATCTGTACATAGAGCTCTAATAGAAACGAATACCAGGCGGTTTCCCTCATCAGTTTCGCTTGTCTCTCTGTGCTGTTACTTCCATCAACTAAACCTCGTATTTAGTCGCGGATTGACCTCTAGGTTAGGGTTAGGGCCAGAAAATGTGCTTCTAAGCGCTTCCGAGCCAAGATAATTTAAATAGATGTTAGAAATAGTGCACAGTCAAATCTTCCTAAACCTCAATTGCCTTACTTGCAGGTGGTTGACAGAGCAATATTATGATGCAATTGTCAAGTTTGGACGAGCCGGTGATCTCGGGTCCTTTTCACCTCTACGACAGCTCTTTCATTCTCGAGTTTCTAAGGCCCCATCCTTCGAGAAATGCATCGTCAGTCCCGGAAGCACAAAATAAAATGCTCAACTAACTTGGTAACTAGGGTTCTGATAAGAGCAACATATAAGCACGATCATCCACTCTGCCAAAGAGGTACTTCTCATCCTCAGGTAAGTTTTCTGTCTTGTTACATGCAGTGTACTTACTAAGAGCCAGTCACCTCCTCTACACCTCCATTTCAGCCAGTCCGAAAATTTCCAGGTTCTCCAGGGAAAAATTGGTACAATAGAGACATATTCTCTAATCAAGCATATCTCAACTCCAGAGGATGGTCCACATGAAATAGAGCCATACGTCCCTCACACATTCTATCCAGTTGCAGACTCCGACGAAGACTGTGTGATGCTGATGTGGGCAAATCCAGACAATGTGCATGATGTTATGGATCGAGTTTTTTTCACAAATCTCCTACTATATATCAGCGATGTGCATGAGAAGAAAGCGACTTTAAATCCATTTCAAATAATGTTGATGCAGTAAGTTGAGGTAGAAAATGTTTATTTGGTAGTGGGCTAATGCAGATTTATTAGACATGTATCATCTACTGCACTGGTTTGGTTTCCTACTGCAACATGGTTAGGCCCGCTACGCTGGTGGATGCCATGGAAGATCCAGGCGTTGTTTGCAGCGGTGGGGAGATTGGGAAGACTAACCCCTGCGATGGAGAAATATACGTCGAAGGAAGACTGGGGGGTAATTCAACGCACAGAGTGAACGTGACTTGCCAAGCGGAGGAAGTGGGTGCAATACTGTTCCAAGTCGTACGAGTGGTTTTTGGGGCACTCAGTCGCGACCTCAGTGTAAGATTCATAGTATAGCTTGATACAGTAATCGATACAGCGACTGAAAACTTGCGAGTGTCAACAATCCCTGTACAGTGATTCAAAAACACCACTCACAGTTGACTAGTGCCATCAGTACAAGCAG
This sequence comes from Pseudogymnoascus verrucosus, assembly GCF_001662655.1. Classification (NCBI taxonomy): domain Eukaryota; kingdom Fungi; phylum Ascomycota; class Leotiomycetes; order Thelebolales; family Thelebolaceae; genus Pseudogymnoascus; species Pseudogymnoascus verrucosus. Next base: position 229,283 of record NW_017263690.1, read on the forward strand.
CAATACCTAGTAAATTCTTAAGGCCCCTGAACTACTCAGGAAAATACCCTCAACCAACCCCAGATATACTATTACATCCAAGTCCCTTAACTCCCGCCTTCTTCGCCGATGGAAGAATTTGCAAAATGCTCTCTTCCCTCGATATCGAGCCTGCTAGGGATTGCAGACAACGCTCCATCTCAGCAACGGGAACAAACCCACCCCAGTAAGCACATCCTCTTGCTTCCTATTTCCTCAGGGTCGCTACATATGCCCGATATGCACTAAAGTGTTCCCTCGATCTTTGAGTTTGAAAATCCACACTCGCAGCTATACGGGGGAGATGCCATTCCGTTGCCCAGTCAAAGGTTGTGGGAAAAAGTTCGGTGTGGTGAGTAATATGAAGAAGCATGAGAAGAGCTGCCATAGCGGAGGAATCTGTCGAGAAGGGCACTACTAAATATCGCTGACATGGTTTTGGCGTTTGGAAAGTGAGGAAAATTGGAACTGGGACGGTTTCAAAATTGGTTTATTTATATGATGGTGGAATAAGGTGTAGTCCATGCAAGCCCCCAGCTTGATCATATGAGGTCGAATCACCAAGTTCCCTGCTCAACACGCGGTCGCCTACTGCAAAGACCAGCTCTTTCTGCAAGTGCTTCAGAATATGGCCAGCAATTTAATTTAGAGAACAAGGATCGATACTGATGAGAACGGCTTATACAGAGCATAATGGGATCAAGATTGTCCAGTAGAAGGAATTTCCATGTCTCTGAGAAGTTCAAATGTCGTTGGTTTTGTAGATTTGGTTCCTTCCCCAGATCACATGAACTTCACAATGTAGTCGCCTACTTTACCTACTTATGGTCTTGATGTGGCACCTCTGCACTTTTGGGGGGGCTCAGGTTACATGGCTCACAAATGGTGGATCATAGAAAATAAGAGCAAGGCACCCGAACAAGGTACATAAGATAAAACGGCCACACTTTAGTACTATTACAAAGTTGACGCGAGACTGACACAAAACTGACACGAAAACGTTACGTCGCCTCACCCCGCTCACCCCGCTCACCCTGCTCACCCCGCTCACCCTGCTCACCCTGCTCACCCTGCTCACCCTGCTCACCCTGCTCACCCTCGCTTCACCCCCTAAAGCGGCAAGGGGCTCAGATTTTACGCTATGACTATTGGCATGATTGAGAGCATCAAGTCACTGAATTACAAGCTTGAAGTGGATTAATACTCAGGACGGTGCCATTCGGACTAGCGGGTGAGCGTCGCCGCCCTCAAGTTTTTGATGCCTCACGATAATCCGGTTGTCCCCCTCAGCTACCTGATGGCCGCCACTTCGTACGCATGAACGCGATGCACCGCGACTTTGGATGGCCATTGATAATCCGGTACCTGGGTGAGCGAAGGTGAGCGAGGGTGAGCGAGGGTGAGTTTGAAAATGGTATAAAAGGCACGCTCCCGCTGTCACGGTCAGGGGCTCCGGCCAAGGATAGCCAAGGCCTTGGCTCAACGAGAACACGCACAAGAGTATAAGTAGGAAGGGGCTGGCTTCAATAGGAAGCCAGCGGCTAGTTTTGAAGACCACTTACAAATGGAGTACGATTCCCTGCGGGCCCTCATGCTGCTTACCTGTCTTGAATCACTGAGTGAGATGACTCTCACATTCTAGCCGCTCAACCCTTTAGGAGGACAGCCCGGCAGTATGGCAGGCACTCGCAGCGCCACAGAGGGCGCCACAGAGGGATAACTCACCGTCGATGGACCTCGAGAGCGAGGCAGTTAAGAGAGGAGAACCCCATCTAGAGGACGATGAGCAAGACCCATTAGAAGCCCTGCTCCAACGAGGAAAAGCAATTTTAATGCTAGATAAGTTTAGACTATTGGTATCCGTAATACTACGTTAGGGATGTTGTAGTGTACTAGAAAAAGTTGAACCTTGATTGTATTATTTTTCAAACCCGCTAAGCTAGTTGTATTACATGTTTTATGGCGTTTGCATTAGTGGAGTGACGCCTAGAGCCAGGTCTGAGTGCGCAACGAACTCGCTGAACCACCAGGAATTTTGCAGATCATACCCATTTAAGGGACCGCCATGGCTATCCCGTAATGGAAAATCCACCGACGGGTACATGCTTAGCATATCTGAATGTTTCTTTATATCAGCTTCTCTTCGCTTTTGATGCAGCTGGAGCAGGGTACATGCCGCAGTGGCTGCTTCCCGCGTCGCTTCTGTCTGGTACGCATCGTTGACAGCAATAACGCAAGCCAGGGACTCATTCAGGAGTGCGAACGACTGCACAGTGTCTATAACAAGCAGCGTGCATATCGCCTGAAAAGGGATATTAGCCACATGATGCCATGGAAGGCCCGCGGCAACGCTCGAGCGAACTGCCTGGATACTGTTTTTAATCAGACCGAGAACCTTGTTCATGACATCGTCCGGGACCTCTAGTTTTGAAGAATGAAGCCTGCGATGAATGCACAGCATCAAGTTGCATTGTGCTAGAACAGACGGCGGCTCTGTATGGGTTCGATCCAAAACCTCCACAAGTGCTGCAACAAGGCTGCCCATGCTTAGTCCGTTGGCCGGGTCCAGGTCCTGTGAGTATGGCAGAAGATCTAACAGCTCCGTCGTGTATTCGCCTGGCTGCGCAGATGGCGGAACAGTGTCAGCATTCGGTACCAACACACGATTCCGACCGAGGTCATACGACATCCATGTGTTTAGATGCTGCGCTACACCAAACACCCTCCTCCGAAGATGGACATCTCGAGGGTCTTGAGGTAGGGAGAAGGCGCTGCCATGGTCGGCGCGGCTCATTAATCCCGCTGCATCGATGATATGGAGGGTAGTGCAACTTGCTAACCAAGCCTCTTCTGGCTTCGCGGTGAGCCGTAGATACACAGTGCGCAGTAACCAGGCAGTAGCGCTATGTAGTGATGGAGGATCCGCAGTTGACGGGTCTAGTAGGCGCTTAGCAAGTGCAACAAGACTCAGCTCAGCCGCCAGATCCTGAGTGCTGGAAAAGAGACAAGCGAGAGCGACGACGCCACACAAAAGTGCGTCTTCCGCGCTGGAACTGCCCTGCCCATCCCATGTGCTTGATATGCTTCGGAGCAGCATGTCTTTGCCAATGAAACCATAACATGGGTGGACCTTTTCGAAGTAGACCGTGGCCAGATGCCGCATCTCTAGTTCCGACAGAACGGCTGGTAGCGTCTCCTGGTGCACAGGGCCCGCTGTTTGCCTTTCTCCGAGAAACAAATTCCATGCCAGCATTCGCATCGGAGAAACACTCCGATCGGACGATTCGAGCGTAATCGTAAGCAGGCGTGCAAAAGCTGCACCAGAGTTGCTCTCAGCAGATCGCAAGTATCCGTCTGGGTCTTGGTGCTCTTGGGCTTGTTGTTCTTGGCCTTGTTGGGGATGCTGATGCTGGCGCTGGCACCGCCCCGATGGCAGATTGTATTGCTGCTGGCGCTCCAGCCGCTGTGGCAGTATTCCTGCGGGAACCGACGGACTCGCTTCTCGCGTGATTACGGTCTGCGATCGACCTGCGCCTCTTTGAGGTTGCCGATTACGAGGCGTTGAGCGATAGGAGCAATCGTATCCGTATCCGAGGCAAATGTTGCACGGGCGACCTCCGTCACATTTCCTTTTGCGCTCTCGGCACGGATCGCATGCAATGCGCAGTCGCTGGCGGTGTGTCTGTCTACCTTCAACGTTCATCGTGCTTCGCTGCAGTTGCAGCAGCGACTTTCCCGTAGCTAACGTGTTTTATCGGCCCGTGCACGGCCTCGGCTTGTGCGCGATAATCGTCACCACAGTACCGATCATGGAACGTCTCGGCCACCGCATTCTGACACTCAGCGTTATATTCCTCTTCCTCGCCGCGTATTCCTTTGGTATTATTCCTCTCCGAAGTCCTCTCCTACAACATCCGTGCCACAGGCCTTGCACTTCAGGGTATCGCCATCAAGTCGTGCAGCGTACTCGTCACTATTGCGTTACCGTACATGACGCGAGACACTGGCTGGAAGGCTTACATTTGCGGACGCATCTTGGAGCATCTGTTTTGGCTGTACATATATTTCTAATGGGTGGAGACTAAGGACAAGATACTAGAGGAGATTGATTCCCAAGCTGTCGACAATGGAAGAGCGTCTTGGCATTGTTGGAAAGTAACAGCCGCACAGTTGGGAAACGATCTGTCGTGGTGCCGAACTGTACGTGTGCAATGTATGATATTCATAGGCCCGTTGGCGGGCTTGTTATGGGGAGAACAAAATCCCATAGTTGCGTATGCTCGTGTGTTGGAGACGGGAATCAAAGTACTTAATGTTTAGTATATATTTTTCCGAACAAAACGATGAGGGAAGGCCACTCTTTGCTTTTATTTGAAGGGACAAAATCCTAATCTTGTTATGACGCAATTGAGACACTCCAGCAAGACTATGACCCTGGCAGGCGCCTGATAACATCACAGGCCTCTGTTTGCAAACGGTTCACAAGCACGCTCGACGATTCCACGCTATGCACGAGCCCAATTGCAGCACCAGCGTACGTAGCCAACCTTCCATCTGGGCCCCAGCCGCTATCCCCAGCTTGAACAGCATCATCGTGAAGGCGCTTGAGCTCGTCGAATGGCACGCCCGCTTGATGGTCATGCCAGCTTTTGTTGACGATACCGCGTGGACTGTATCGTTCTGGCCATCCTTTCGTGCCTCGGAGTTGGTTGTACAGGGTGGTACGGATTGTGTGACTGGCTCCGTCGGTAGCCCGAACAATCTCCTGTTGATAACCCTTGCTGATGCGGGCCTCAGTCGAGGCCAGGAAGCGAGTTCCTAAGGCTACGCCTGTGGCACCAAGAGCAAGGGCGGCAGCCACCCCTCTGCCATCCGCTATTCCTCCAGCTGCGAATAGAGGCATGTTGGAGCGATGTACGGCATCTGCAACTTCAAGAAATAACGTCATGAGTCCCATCGCACCCTCAGCTGTGCCATGGCCACCTGCCTCCGCGCCTTGGACAACGAGCACATCCGGGCGAGAGCGGCTGTTTGCGGCTTCGAGAGATTCCTGGAGGGTCCCGACCTGTATCCAGACCTGTATGCCCGGGGAAGCCTTCCGCAGAGCATCGGTCCACTCATCCAGCTCTGGCTGCCCGTTACGAGGCGCGAACAACCACGCTGCGCATGGCCGGTGCTCTCGCACAGCCCGGGTTGCAGAGTCAATATCACCGTTCCACAGCTGGAATCCCACTCCGACTGGTAGAACAGTGTCGAACATTGATGAGTTGAATGTGGCGGTTGTTGCGGCATTCATTAACCTCCGCGCCATGGCTAGATCGGTGATAGTATCGTCTGGCTTCGCGCCTGGGCCAATAAACCCTAGCCCGCCTGCCCGGGAGACGGCGAGGGCAAGCTCTGGGCCAGACATGACACGCATAGGTGCAGCAACAATGAACGGCGCAGTCATCCATGGGAAGCTGTTTAGCACACGTCTTGCCGTGTTGGTCTTCAGTGGTGCTAGGAGGGGACTCATCTGTGCATGATTGTCAGCTGGTTTTGCCCGGATCTGGGCCGTGACAGGTCACAAGGTAAAAGTTGGCCGTACCTTGTTAGTTCAGAACGCAGAAGGAATAAAAAGGCTGGAGTCGATTGAAGTCGAATTGTCAGTTGAGCTCGGGGTTATATCTTCTTGGTCCAGAAGACAGGCGGCTTGGGCGACAGTGCACATGCGGTGACCGTTGCTCGCCAACGGTCGGCCGTCTACCGCTCTGTTTTCGCCCCCCGCATGATCCGCAAGATCCGCCGCATGCCGCCCGCAGCCTCCGATGAAAGGAGTCGCACATCGAGGATGTTTCTTCTCGTGTGCAAAGGACTCTTGAACCGTGATTGCCAACACAACATCACAGTTCATCATAATACTTTTGTATTCTGTGCTACACTACTTCTTGACAGAAGTGTTATGATTGAACTGTGATGTTGTGTTGGCAATCACGGTTCAAGAGTCCTTTCGAAACGAGATGGCACAATCTGTACAAATATTCTGGCTTCAAATCAGCTGGCAGCTTGCGACCGAGCCTCCAACAAAAGTTGATGATTTTTCGCTTAAATAATCTCTATACATATATAATCGGACCTTGTACAGCACGCTTGCCGCTTCGCAGCGCGATACGCGGGCCGATAATTTTTCTACAATTTCCCATTCAAAATTTGTGCTTCTCCCAGCCCAAAACTCCAATCTTCAGACTTGTTCTCAACACATGAGATCACTAGATCAGTCTTCTCTAGCCCACATTCGGTCGATAGATGGTCAGCGAGAGCTGCAAACATGTTCTGTTTGTCCTCGGTAGTTCGGCCCTGCTGGAAGACCTGAACAACAACTAAGTCATCAGTCCTTTCAAAACCTAGATTCGTGTCGTCGCATATGATCACGTCTTTCTCATGTTGCGTAATAATCTAGGACCTTGGCCTCCTGAAAAATTCCGGTTCGACGTGCACGATGAATTACCTGATATCGGTCCCTAGGAGGAGCCTTAACCTTCTGTAACATCACAGTCTGGACTGTGTCTGCTAGGGTGCGCAACTGAGCGGGTGACCGCCTCCCTTTGATCACGTCGATTTTTACCAAAGGCATTGCTGATGGGATATTTCACTCTAAATCAGATGTCAGACGAGCCGATCGAAGACCACAGTTGGGGCTTCTGCCAACGGGCACCTTGCACGCTTGTGGGATGAAAGGTGAGGCCGGATTGCAGACGCACCTTAAAGAGTCCACGACTGGACAGTAAGGATTTCTCTCCGTTTCGTGTAAGGACAGTGGATGAGTTGCGGATCCGATGGCTTCCAATGTTTCGTATAGTTGAAATTTCTGGATCTGAGAGCCCTGTATGTAAGTGTCAAAGTTCTTGACGTATGCAGCTTCGCACGGTTGAGGCACGGATGTTGCGGACCAAGGCGGAAATCGCGGATATAGATCACATATTCCAAATCAAGCATCAACAATTGCTGACGGTGCTGCCGTACCTTCAATAGAGACAAGTTGCTCCTTGAAATTGGCGGTGATCTTGTTGATACCTAGGTACTGTCAGACGAATGACGTGCATAGGGGGGTCGACCACAGCGCTCGTACCACTCAACTGCTTGAAGGACCCTTCGATGTCTTTATGCAGGCCTCGCAGGTCATGGGCAGTGCAAATGTGGTTTCGAACGCGGGTAATGTCATGTTGTAGAGCGTGCGAACGTCTTATTAATTTTGTGCGAATAGTAGTGTTGATTGCGATTAATATGTATCTCGTCTCGTTCGCTTTGAAATCTGTCTTCGGCCCACCGCAAAACGGAATGCTAACTAGCGCATCACCAGACTCATGAATAACCCCAGCAAGCGGCCCCGCCCGCACTCAGAAGCTTTCAAAGGATTGAGTCGCCAACCAACAAAGAATGGGTTCATAGGAGCCATGGTGACGCCATCGATCTAGTGGAAGGCTCAAGAGTCTCGGAGCTACGGGAAAAGATGCTAACGGATATTGCGGAGTAGCGGCAATGCAAACGCAGCTCGCGAACTACTGTTTGTTGCTCCGTGGCGCTTCTTGCTTGCCCCAAAGCAATGTTTTTCCTCGTGCAGGTGGTCGCAACATGCCGCCATCTCCGCACACTCTCAGATGTTGTGGGAACACTTGGGGTTGGGGATTTTATAAGTTACCGAAGCTTTCGATAGACAATAATCGAGCAGACATGACTGACAAAAATCCCACGATTGCACAGGGGAGTAGTACCTGCAATAAGTGTGACACAAAGGCTTACTTAAAGACTATGTGTCTAATCCCCTGCCTCCTCTGTTAAGTTAAACCATTACGTAAGAAACCTCTGTGTCTTTTATCGTTTAGAAGTCAGCGTTACAATGTCTTCCATTTCTACGTCTCATTTGCAGCTTATAGTTGATTGTTTTCATTTGTTAGAAGTACGTAGAGCCATCTATCATCCTTTAACTAGTGGTTTAAAGCATAGGGAATAAAAATTCGCCCAACCACTCTGTGCGTCCTACCAAGGCAAAGTCTCACTATTCCAACCAACATAATTCTCCTTCGTAGCAACAGAGTATTTACTGATAACATCGACGCTGCATTAAGAGATTTGACTATCAGCACTTAAAAATATCGAAATAAACAATGTCGATACTCACATTCCGATCACACTTTCTTTAAGGCCGATGTTCCCAAACGGGTTCATATCAGTCTTGACCAACCCTGGGTGTAATAACAAAACTGGAACGCCTTGAGGTCGAAGCAATTGGTCGAGTTCTTTCCCTAGTCGATTGAGTGTGGTCTATAGCCAACAGGTTAACCCAAATCTAAAGAGAACACGAAAGAAGTGGTTTTTGTCTACCTTCGATATGTTGTACATAGCCGTAGGTTCAAAATCTGTCCCAAATGCAGCTGTTTTAAGCTGAAACAGCGTGTCCGCGAGCACTATAGAGCCAAAGTTGCTAGACATTAAGACAAGCGACTTCCTTTCGAATTTCGAATTGAGCAGAAAAGGAGTAAACTCGACAGCTGAATAGTAAGCTCCAAAAACATTAGTCTCCAGATTCTCCTTCAGTGGTTCTATTCCAATCTCGAGGATATTTTTGCCAACACCTCTCAAGATACCAGCATTATAAATGACATGGTCAAGGGAATCAGTTCGTTGCGATATTTCTGCAGCCGCAGCCTTGATGGAGTTTGGATCCATAACATCGGCAGTAATGAGATGTAATTTCCCTCTGTTAAGAGCTGCGAGGCTTTGCAAATCAGAAGCCTTTGCAACATCTCTAGCAGTAGCATACACATTTGCGGATGGGTAACAGGTCAACTGTTTTTGTAGGTTAGGCATATATGTCTTTACTTTGCGAACCATCAAAGAATGCGAGGTAGAGACGCTCACTATTTGCTGCACCAATGCAAGTCCAATGCCGCGACTAGCTCCAATAACTAAAACGGTACTAGGACCCGACATATCTCCTGGCAACGTTCTGTGTCTGATGTGCGATTGATAGCGCCAGGTAACTTTTGTACATCAAAATAATGGCTGTTGAAAAAAGCCCTCGACTAGAAAAGGTAGCTGTCGAGTCTATATAGCCCCAATGCCGTCACTGATGCGTAACCATAAATGAGTAACTACTAATGAATAAGCAACAATGATTAATCATCTTATTCATACGAGAGGAAGTCTGGTAGTGTAAGCAGAGTGAATTGTACTATTGAAGGCTGAATCCTGAAGCTCTTGACCTGAGATCTGGCTTTAGGCCTTTGATAGCTTGCCTGATACCTTGGGGAAAATATTGTGGAGGTGTGGAGGTGTAGAGGTGCTTGAGTAACTATTAATGAATAATCATTAGTGAGTAATCACTGATAAGTAATTATGACGGAGTAATTATCAATCAGTAATATTCGTAGATGAAAGACGCAGATTGACATTCGAAAAGGATTAGAGAGAAGGCGAAAGAAACGTCCAGCGAGAGGTAATCCTGAGAAGTACGCCGTCGTTGCACCAATGGGCGGCTGTGGGCTTACCCCTTCCCGCCGACCACTTACTTACTAATAAAAACACGTAACTTAGTTGACGTCAGGCTGCTTAGTCTGATGAATAATAATACACATAATCCGCCACATATGAATTTATTGATGAGAACGTGGGCGGCCCAACATTGCGTTCTGTAGCACTTGTCTAGACTAAAGGAGGCGTGATGAGTAATCTTAGAGTGGCCGTCAATCAAAGGCAATAGTGGTTCTTCAGGCACCTTTAGACTAATATGCATGGCAGCAAGGATTATTTTATTTCCTCCCTGCAAGTACTGGGTACACATTAGCTTCTTTACACTTGTCGCCTCGTCAATGACGTCATCACGAAGTGACACGCATGCTTTGGTAGCACACTCGCATATGAAGAGCGTTCTTTTAGTTTTCCCGTGACTGGCCATCCCTGCGTGTACAATCGCAACCTCCGTACTCAAAATCCAAGTAGCATTAGTCAAATTCTTTTTCCTCTACGTATAAAAGGCTGCACTTGAGACTAAACCACGTTCTCAATCCTGCTTCTCCTGCACACCTTTACCCAGTATACTTGTCTGTAGAAACACAAACTCATTAGACATACCTAGTCCTCTATACGTACATTCTTCAAAACTTTCGAAATGGCTCTCCCTGCAAGCAATGGGAAAACTATCCTAATAACAGGAATCAATGGCTACATTGCAAGCGTTCTTGGACAGCTCCTCCTTAGCAAAGGGTACTCTATCCGAGGCACAACTCGTCGCACCGTAGCTTCAGATCCGCTTCTAAAAGGCCCATATGCTCTTTACAAAGACCGAATCCAGATCTATGAGGTTCTAGATATGACTTCCACGGGAGCCTTTGATGAAGCTGCTAAAGGTGTGTATTTGGTACCGTGTAAGAGAGAAAGCCCTGTTTGACAATAATTAGGTGTCCATGGAATTTTCCACGTTGCATCTCCAGTCAGCTTTTTCCTTAACAGCTATGAGGCCACTGTCGTTCCTGCTATGAGAGGCACTGAGACTGTTCTTAAGGCTGCCTCGAAAGCTGGCCCTTAATTATCGTCTGTTGTTGTCACGTCTTCAGTTGCTGCAGTTACGAACTATCCAGTAAAGGCTAGATATATTTTCACTGAAAAAGACTTTGCTCATGTTGCCTTAGATATAGCTACCGAGAATAAGGCTGAAGGGATAAAGACCCTAGCAGGAATTTTGTACTCGGCAAGCAAAACTGCTGCCGAGAGAACCGTGTGGAAGTACAGGGAAGAGCATAAGGTGAGTCCCTATATTTACTAAAAATTGAGGTTGAGTTTTGCTACGACTTCCTAACAACCCTTTAGCCACCGTTTGCAATCTCAACAGTAAACCCAAGCGTGGTGATAGGCCTACCAATAATCATGCCAGATAGTGGATCAAAGCTGAACGAGACTCTCCTACTGATATATAACATTCTCTCCGGATCCGTGTCTGAGATGCCTGCACAGATTAGAGGCGGCGCGTATGTAGATGTCAGAGACGTCGCAAAGGTGCACCTTTGGGCTTTTGAGAATTCAGAAAAGGCAAATGGAGAGAGGTATATTGCCGCCACCTCCTATAGACCGCCGCAGGGGGTTGCGGATATCCTGCGTTACAAGTATAGGGGGACTAAGATCGCAGAAAAGATTATTGTAGGCAATCCTGGAGAGGGTTACATTGGCTATAACAAAGAGACTGGAGAGGTTTCTCAGCCCGATTATCTCCCAGAATCTCCGCGACCCTCCGCGAAGAAGGCCCAGGAGTCAATTGGGCTCACGTGGATTCCATTCAAACAGAGTGTCATAGAAACCGCAGGGGTATTAGAGGCTCTGTTGTGAGAAACCTATCTGAGGTCTCTGGATTTCGGTGGCGGTTTGATCACAACTACATTTCTAGATTGCGATGTAGGATGTTTATTAATTAATTGATGGTGTTATATCTTAAATTTAATAAGAAGAGTATAAGAATTATATATATTTTGCGTAGACATGTCATATTTAATAATAAGTTATTTAGATATAAAGTCAAATGTACAGATTGCTTATGAACTGCGTTACGCTAAATCATTTGGAGATACAATTACGGTGGTAGCAACCTACAGCCTTGAATATGCCCTATCTAAAGCCACCTTACAGCCTTCCCTCAGCACTTGAACAATATCTCCAGCCGCCTTCACCTCTTTTAGCAGGCCAACTCCAGAACCTGCCCATATAGCCGCTCGCCGCTCGCCTCCAAAGCCCTTATCCGGACCCGTGACAGCATCTGCGTGCCTCCTCCTCAGCTCTTCCACTCCCACGCCACCTTGATAATCTTTATAACTTGTGTTGACAAGAGCTCGGCCATCGTAGCCAGCAGGCCAGATACTCTCACCTGGCAACTGGTCGAAAATAGTGGCACGAACTGTGCTTATTCCGCCATCCACAGCCTCCAGAATTGCCTCCTGATACTCGTTGGCTGAAAGATCCACTTCTCGACTAGCCAGAAATACCGTTCCCAGCAACACGCCCTCGGCGCCACATGCTAGCGCTGCGGCCACACCTCTTCCATCGCTGATGCCTCCTGCACCAATGATGGGAATGTCTGGGAATCCAGCCGTATCCAACGCGCTACGCGCTTCGGGGACGAGGCTGACCAGCCCTGCGCCAGGTAAGCCACCGTGCCCACCTGCATCCGCGGCTTGCAAGACCAAGGCGTCGGGGGAACAGAGCTGAGCTACTTCGACCGCTGCAGCAACACCCGCAATCTGAATCCAGATATGTGATTTCGGGGACGCGACATGCATTGCTTTTGTCCAGAGGGCGAAGTCCTGCGGCGCGGGAGGGCACGAGAGCAAAATGATGGCGGGGCGGTGGTGCGCCACGACAGCTGCTGCATCCTCAACCTTAGCTGCGAAAACCAGGAACCCGACGCCAATTGGTAGGGTCGGTCTCGTGGTGCTCAAATGCGAGGTAGCTAGGACGGATGTGGCTTCCTCAAGTTGCATAGATAATAGCTCCATATCGACTGCGGCGCCAATAAAGCCTACTCCTCCTGCTATTGTCACGGCTGTGGCGAGACGAGATCCGGCAAAGTCAGCCATTGGGGCATTTGCCATCAGAGGCCGACAGGTCCATGGGTAATGAGTGTGGATTGAAGGTAGCATTCTAGACAATAGTAGGCGGTGAAAGGCCTGTGAGGCCGAGGGGCTATCAAGATGATTGAGCAAGCGGTAGACTTTGTCGGCATCTGTAAGAAAATCCTAGTATGAGGTGCAAAACGACAATTCGAATTATTTGCTCGATAGATGAAGTAAATAAAGTGAGCACGTAAGGACAATGATGATTGGCACCTACTCTTATGAAGAGTGGGATCTTGGCAAGATTGGTAAGCATCAGTAGTTACGTCAACTTGGCCGACATAATCGTTGTAGATAGCTGACAACTTTGGAACATGTGTGAAACCGTGCACTTCGCTTCCTCCAACGTAGAGCAAAGCGAAAAGGTCGGTTACGACGTTGAGCTATTCTAAAACTGTATTCTACATCCCTGTGGGAAGTGGATGGGAGTGCGGCTGAGCATATGAGATCAGTTACTGAGTAGTCGACCAAGGCTGTATCCGCATTGCTCTGCTCTGGCTCGCAATTAATAATCTTGAAACCTAATATCTACGCGGGATGCTGCTCTGGCTCCTGATTAATAATCTTGAAACTTGAGATCTTCGCGGGATGCTCCTCTGGCTCCTGATTAATAATCTTGGAACCTGAGATCTCCGCGGGATGGTTAACGATGTATTCTGCCAGAACATTCTTCTCCACGCTGTAAGCCTGTGTCCCTGAGCTAGTCTCAACTGGGAGTGATAAATTCCTCGTCCTAACCGGGGCGTGGCGACTGGTGGTGTGGTGGCTGCTACGGCTCCACGACTCTTGTAACCGACATGACACGAGGTGAGAACACAACAGTATTTACCTCTAATTTTCATGTAAGATTGAGAAATTGTGCAGCTTAATGGATACTCGGAAATTTCCGTTTAATGACAGTGGGTCTAAAATACGACAAATGTTAATATTACCTTAGTTATGGTGACATAAGCGTTCATACCGTTGCGCTTACGTCTAAATACGGGGAATAGGTTATAAATGCGACAATCACCACCTCCGAACGGATAGCAATTCTAAATCTCCAATCTCTGTGATGGCCTTCGAAATACAGCCACTAAATGCTATTGCGGACTTGGAAGAGGTTACAAAGCTTCTGTCTGTAACCTCAAACATCCAGGAGCCGATGAAAACAATTTTAGGGGACGCTTCTCCCGAAGATAAACAGAGTCTAATTTTTCATTCCTGTCGCGATTGGTTAATGAAACCAGGAGCAATTGGCTTTAAGATGGTTAAGACCTCTACCAAGTATGATCCTATTGTTATCGGGCCAAGTGCATATGCTTACCAAACTTAGCAAGATAGTATCATTCTTCATCGTCCAACGCCCTCATGCCATAACGGAAAATAAGAAAACAACTGTGCCTCCACCAATAGAATATCCGCTAGGAATGAATAAGGAGCTATTCAGAGAATTTCATGGTATCAGCGTGGGACTCAGGGGAAGAAATGGATTTGACCCAGCAAGAGATTATAGTAAGATAACATCCCATTTCTCTCGTGTCTTGGTCAATCTAAAAAAAAATTCTAATGAAACGCTGTGATATTATTAGGTGGCAGCATGATTGCAACTCTCCCAGATTATCAAGGACAAGGACATGGGAGACGTTTAGTCGAAACAGGACTGAAAATGGCCGACACAGAGGGTAAAACATGGTATGCTGGGTGTTGGCCAGCGTCCGTGCCGCTGTATGAAAAAATAGGAGGGTTCGAATATATAACTGAGGAGTCGATAAATATGAGCAGCCATGGCGGTGAAGGAGTACTCTCCATGAAGCTCTTTGTGCGCAAGCCTAGTGGAACTACCGATTAGCTGAGTGAGGTAAGTTGGCAATAGCTCAGTTGAGTGACGCCTCGCTCTGTTGATTACCTGTTAGTTGGCTGCCAATTTGACTAGAATGCTATATAGCTCGCAGAACAGCTCGGCCCAATCATTAGATAGATATTAGTATAGGTTATTCACATCTCGCTATCGCTACGTCGCTGTCGCTATGCTCTCGTTTCTTACTACTAAGAGAAGACTGAAAGAAGTATGCCCTAATGGAAGTTTCACACTGCCCGATCAAATTAATCAAGCAATGTCTTGTTTATGTGACCTGTTCCTTCCTCTTAATGATGCTGGGTACATTCTTTTTGTTCTAAAGGCAAAATATCTCGTATGAGGCATGTACCATAGTACGTACCAGTACCCTCTCTGCCACGTTCACCCTTATCGCTTCTGATGTATCTCTTTTGCTCCCGCTGTACACACTCTGAAGGGGTAGGAGGGGGGAACGAGGAGCAAGAAAGAGGAGGGTGGATAATGGAGGGGTAGATTTATATTACATTACCTAATGCAAGGTGCTCTTGACATGCGCTCCCGCATAACAGACAATTACCCCTCCCATGCAATCCATCGCTGTCTTCAAATTCCAGTAGCGCCCAAAAAGGGGCAAAAAACATAACAACAACAACAACAACCTCCGCCTGTCTCCAGAATTCCAATGAGCGCCAAAGATATATCGCCGCCACAAACCCAATTCAAGCAAATTTCCATATTTATTGTCCCTCATCGTATATCGCGGTCGCCGGCCGCTCCTGTCTGAATGATGACGCGTTTCACTGCATCGTAGTGTCAAAGTTAAAGGACGCAGAGCACATCCTCAGCGAAGATGATACTATACTTCTCCGCCGTACAGGCATCAGAGCTTAGGAATGAGTCGTGCCTCGGAGATTCATGCTCAGGCTCAGACTCAGGCTCAGACTCAGGCTCAGGTTCAGACTCAGGCTCAGACTCAGGCTGCGCCTGTAACCTATCCTCCGCATTGAGCATCTCTAGCTGCTGCTTCGCGAGCACGTACTCCGTCTGCAGCGACTCGTACGACCGCGAAAGGTCCTGGTACTTACCCTCGAGCTCCTGCAGCCGCGCTTCCACCTCGTTTACGTGCTTCTCCTTGCGGTTGCGAAAGGCAATTACTGCTCTTAGCCCATTTAACTAGTTTCCAGAGGCCACCCTCCGAAGCCGATGCCTCCTCGACTCTTTGTCGACGAGTATTGCGGAGTGTCTTCTGGATATGTCGACCCTTTCTGTTGCGTGCCGCTCGGTATGCTTCGTAGTCGTCCTCAATCCTCGTTCGCTGCCACCTTCGTCGTAGTTGTTGTACTTCAGCACATATGTCCTTGCATTCCTGGTCAAACCCTGGAATGGAGTGCGGGGACGGGTTTGACCATGGCGTTGACGCATCAATGCCAGTATTGAGGGCGTTAATGATTATGCGCACATACTCATCGACGCTCTCCTTGTCCCTGAGGTCTGTGGCGAGAGGCACCTGGGGGAGTCGGTTATTGACTGTTTGCTGGAGTAATGGTACGCTCGTCTTTGACCACAGCCGTTTTCTTAACGGGGTGGCAATTTGCCAGTTCCAATCGATAACAACCGCAATCGGAAGGTGGTCGGAGTTGTGATCTAGCCTTGTATCAACCTTGCAGTGGATCAAGCAGGACGCTACCTCCCCTGAGGCAAACGCTAGGTCGATGGTTGACTCTCCCGACTTCCACCTGTGAGTTGTGGTGCCTGGTGCTGTGAGCAGGTCGAGGTGGAAATCCTCGATAATAGTGAGCAGAGGTTGTGCTGCTGATATTCCACGGTTACCATTGCGGTGTATTTTCGACCAGAGGGGATGGTGTAGATTAAAGTCTCCAAGCACAAGGAATCCGTCGTGGGGATCTAGCTTGCTGATAGCGTCCCCTAGGTCATAGAGAGTATTAGTTGCCACCTCATTATATACGTTAATGATGCGGAGCTTGTTGTCCAGGGCAGGGCTTGTGAGTTCTAGAACGATGATGTCCTTGGTGGTGTACGATACGCTCCAAGTGCTGGGGTCAATCCGTTTGTTGATGTAAAAGCATACCCTCGTGGCAGCATCGTCAAGGTAGGTTAGTTGGAAATGTGCTTTGAGGGGGTTGTAAGATGTCGCAATGAATGGGTTACGCCAGGGTTCTTGAATTGCAAGGACGTCATATTCTCGGATCCTCGGGTCCTGGAATAAGCTGGCTAGGACGACGTCTCTTGATTTCTGGACATTGTACTGTAAAATGCGTAGCTCCTGGTGTCCTACCATAGGCGTGGTGGTCCATTGGCACTGTTTGTGACGGATTGGCTCCGGGTTGTACGGGCATCTGGCGGACGGACTAATGGCTCAGAGTCCGATCGATGGGTTAGGATAGAGGTCCAGGCTGGGGTAGTAGAGCTATGTTTTCCCTGTGTCTCCTGGTATATGCTCAGATTTCTTTGAGCATATCTTATTTGCTTCATGTGCTTGCATAGTTCTGCTGCGTTTGTACAGTCTTTGCCGCAGTAGACGCATGTTCTCATGCACTGAGCAATTGTCAACTCGGCGTTGTGTGTTGGCCAGTTGCTGTAGATTTCCTGGTGTGTTAGGCATTTGCACCCTCTATAAATTGCCCCTAGAGCTGTGCGGGTATCTGTCGCCATGGAGGTAGGTGGGGATGGTGCAACCTCTATGGTATTGCGCATCCACTCGCTACCGCTGTTGTTGATCATGTTGTCGAGCCAAGTGTCCGCGTCCTGCACCGCCAGTGTTCCGTCTATCCCATCTAATGGGTATACCGATGGCTGTGGTTGACTGTCCTCTAATGCTTGAGTGAAGGAGAAGGAGTCCTCCGTGGCCAAGATCTGTGGATCAATCGCTGACTGTAGCTGCTGTGTAGGCTCTTGTTCCATTGCTGGAGTTGCCCAGTTCTCTTCAACTGATGGAGCAACAGATTCTCGTGTTGAAATTGCTTCAGAAGGTGCCTGGCCTCCCATAGATGTTTGTGTTCGCGGGGCTGGCTGCCTTATCTCAGTCGATCGAGTGGTAGATGTTGGTAGCTGGGGTCCAGTGTCTGCAGGGGCACTGGTTCTTCGTACTGTAGGCTCCTCCGGCCTCTGGGTTGTCGTTTGGGTCGGAATATTGGCTGCTGGTATTCGGATTTCCTGGGTGCCATTGATATTGCGTATGGTCCTTGGTCGTGCGCTGTTCTCCTTATAGGGGACATGCCAGTAGATACTCCGGGCCTGCTTGGCTTGTTCTACTCGTTCCAGTTCCTTCTTTCTTGCTGGGCAGGCATTGCTCCATGCAGTATGAGCACCTTTGCACACTGCGCATCGGGGAATAAACCCTTCCATGCCCTTCTACCTGCAGTGTTTCGTCTCGTGTTGCTCTGTACAATAGCCGCATACTTGGGATGCGCTACATTGAGTGCCGATGTGACCATAATTCTAGCAGCGGAAGCATTGTTTTACCCTGCAGGCACAATCATAGAGTTGGCATTGGTGTATATGGCCATCCCATACCATTCCGGCGTAAATGATGGCATTGGCCATTTCTGGGTCTGTAAATTCAAGTGATATTCGCCTGTTCTTGACGAGATTGAGCATGAAATTCCACAGCTTAACACAAGCGGCGATTGATGGCAACTATCACTGGACTGAGGGCGATTTTTTCGCGGGTTCCAGCGAAGGTTCGTCCACATGCCTGCGAGCAGACATTCATCGCCTTAATGGGGAGTTTTCGACATATATGAGAGACAAAGGGCACCTGAGGAAGCTCTTTAGTGATTCCGAACCTGACGTCGGTTCCGAATCTGACGTCGATTCCGAAGAGGAGGGAGAAATGTTGCGCGTCGCTAAACACGAAGTTGAAACCTGGGTAAAACGGGTATGAACAAACTCCGAGAGAAATATCTGGAATGTATGCTAACAAATGTAAAGGTATATTTGAAAACCAGGGGGCGTGAACTACCCGGAAATTACAATTACGTATTGCTATCTGAGTTGTATCATGAGCAATCGAGTCGGTGGACCATGATTGGAAACGATCATTTAACATCGGTCCTTGCTACCACCGCTAATTTTGTAGACATGGTTTTAAATTGCATCATCGAAGAAGAAGATGTTGAGAGCAGAGTTCGGGAAATCATCCAGTCTAAGTTTGAGATCAAAAAGGCCGGTGCTGCCAAAGAACTGGAGACGCTCATAAAGGATGAGAAACGTCAGCCAATAACGTACAATCATTACTATACCGACAACGTTCAGAACGCAAGGCATGATGCGATGAAGGGCAACATACAAAAGGCGATGCAAAGCGTTGTTGAGCATGACCAGAATGGGAAACTTCAAGCGCTGCATACACTGCCTCCTCCTGCTTGTTCGACCGAAACTTCGGCTCCTCCTGATTCAGCACTTTCTTCAACCCCTCGTATATTTCTTCTTCCGAATACGTCGGCACTGTCGCCAGTTGCAGAACCCCAGTCCTTGCCGCTTCGGGCCGCGGTCGACTGGGGAGCACCATTGGCCCAAACCCGCTTTCTGTCTCATTTCCAGCCCAGCTCGGGCTTGCTGGCGTCAAGAATCCGCCCTGAGATGGGCTGGTTAGCAGCGGTGTAAATATCAGTGGCACTGGTCTTCCTAATAGCGACCTCGACCTCTTCGGATTAAGACTGGGCGCTGGCGTCCCATAAGACAATCCTCGTTCACGCTTACCTAATGGCGCTGGCTTCCTACTATCCAGATCCAACAGCTAATGCCACTGGGTTCCAATGGCTCCAAAGATCCGAATACTCTCATCACTCAAGTTTCGGATGATATCCCCACGGACCCCATACCGCTCCGCAATCTCCTTCCCATGAGCAGCTGCAAGATCCACCGCACTCACCACGACGTCCATGTCTTCGTGCGGCATCTCTTCTGTTGTGGGAATTTCCCTCATGAACTCTGCTCTGATGTATTCACGGCCGATGTTAATCGCCACGTTCCGGTAATCCTGCGTTGTCAGCCGTATCCCCATTTGTGCAGCGGTCTCCTGCGTCAAAATCTTAGTTTGTTACACAGTCGTCTACGATCCATTTTTGTCATGCTAGAGATGGTCACTTCGCGGGAGTCCATTCGTTTTCTAGTCGAGAGTTTCTGAGAATGGTTGCACATACGCCAGATACACTGCGAATAGTTGCCCGACCCGCCACGGAAGAAATCGTAGTATCACCTTAGCTTCCCTGAACAATGCCAGTGACTTGTGATACCTCGTTGCATAACACATCCGTCTATTGATGATATAGATATTCCGTTCCTACAGAATCCCATTCTGAAACCTAATTGGGGTAATCTCCTCCCTACGGGCTAGCGGGCCTGGAGTCGTATAGCCTAGTGCCAGCCCTAGTTCCTTAAATCGCCTTTGCAGCTACTAATACCCACGGACTCTACTCATTCGCCATGTTTTTCTCTCCTAATCCCACAGTTGCTAGTCCTTAGGAGCCTTCAACATCTGATCTATCATCTACTGCGTCTTGTCCTTTATGCCATTAGCTTCGTTAGTCACCTATAAAGCACCACGTGCAGCCAGTGACAGATCGTCCTACATTAAATCCAGATCAATCTTAAACCGGTCCTTCTTCTGTCTAACCCACATTAGATCCTGCCACAGTATGTCCTCAGCCTCCTAGATCATGTCATGGATGGCATCCTTAAACCATCTAATTAGTAGCGGCTTTCCATGAAGTTCTAATATGTCGCCGTCTAGACGGTTCGTTTCCAACCGGCTCTAAGTAATGCTGGGCTGATTGATTTTTTGCATGCTCATTGTCTTTCTATAACCTAGCATCTTAATTAGAAAGCTGCACAGGCTATAGCTTCTGACTACAAGATATCCCCTGCGGAGTTCAAGAAACCGGTTAATGTCATCTCTAGTCTGCTCTCCTCTTGTGGCTGCTAGCAGCGCATGCTCTACAAACAAAACTCTAATGCAGTACATGAACCCCGTAAGCATGTATGAATACTCATCGCCACGTTGTAAGTAGTTCTCCTCCTCAACTATCCCTAAAACAGCTGCAAAATGAATCATGGGACTATTAAACCTATCTAACCCTTTTAAGCTCTACAAGATCATAGACATCATTAGCGCGCTCATTTTCTGGACCTGGGTTTCATCGTCTTCTCCTGACACTAATGATTGCAGCATATCCTCTAGTAGCTGCCTCTACTCTAGGTTAAATTTGGTTAGTTCACAGTAATCCTTCATCCTATCACTCTGTTCACTGTTAGCAGTCTCATGTGTCCCACCTCTTTCCCTAACTATGTCTAAAAGAAACTCTTCATTGTTGTCTACTAACTCTTCATCGCTCCTATCAACATCGCATTCCTGAGCCTCCCTCTCCTTCTGAGCCACATATACTCGCAATAAATAGTAAGCAAATCGTTTCAAATAAGCAATATATCAGTCCAAACTATCCTCGTTCTGCAGCCGCACCATAGGTTGGTTTTCAACCTTCTCAGTCAAGTTAGCAGTTCGCAGCCAATACGGGGTGTCGTCATTTAAGCTGCTTAGCCTATCCATAGCGCCCTTAACCATGGAATTGACGATTTCTCCAGCACGTTGGAGCTGCTTGTCCTTTCGGTTAGGCAACCTACTTGCATGAGCGATACGTCTGATATTGCGACTGCCAAAGTGTGGCCGCCACTGCATAAAGTTCCACCAACCAGTATTGTCGCTCTTCTCGGTCTTAGAATCCGCAATCTCAAGCCGCCCCTTGTCCTGCTTGTCTGTCGCTGCGAAATCCTGTAATAATTAGTCTTAGAGTAAAGCATCTTCGTTGTCCTCAATATCAGAATTATTCTCCCGTTCCTCGCTAGCCACAATAAAATATTTCTAGAATCCTGTCCTAAAGAATGTCTGCACCTTAACTAGTTTCTAATGCGCTAGATCCTCTTTGGAATAAAACCACCCATGAATTTTGCAATGCTTTTGGATTGCGTCCTTTGATACTACAATCGTATCACAGTCGTCGCACTAGAAT
The DNA here is from genome assembly GCF_001662655.1 of Pseudogymnoascus verrucosus. NCBI lineage: Eukaryota > Fungi > Ascomycota > Leotiomycetes > Thelebolales > Thelebolaceae > Pseudogymnoascus > Pseudogymnoascus verrucosus. The sequence goes on from NW_017263690.1 coordinate 250,783, forward strand.
CCTGTCATCAGTTCTCCTAGCGCTTTGAATAGTGGTCCTCCTAATTTAGGCAATGGAATATTTTTTGGGTTGTGTAATATAAATTCCCTGTACTTTTTAAGTAGTGGTCTTTGTCTTTCTATACCTAAATTATGTACCTTACGTAGATGATAGTCAAAACCTCAGATAGCTATATAATGCAGTTTACATAGAAAAACCCTGTACTCTGCATTATATTCAAATGTGTTGTCGTCTTAGACGTTGATGTTGTTGACCCTACTATCCCATTTAATGGTCGCTTATTGAGTAACCCTAAGTTAGCTGATATAACCCCAACTTCAACCCTAGACCCCCTCCAACTTACTTATATTTGTCTAATTAGACGTTTGGCAGCAAGATCTATGTTTGGTTGGTATTGTCTCTTAGCAGTTAAGCAAAATCTGTCGTTGATTTAAAGTTAAGACACTTCACGCATGGCTGATTTGACTCCTGATCTGACTGCTACGCTAAACCTAATCTAATCGCGCTTACCGCATTCAGACGCCTATTTGAGTCAAATCGCCTTCCTCCTCATGTAGAGCTTAGGACCAACCATCACGATGAAACACGTCTAATACCGTGAACACCGCCAAACCAAATTTTCCAACTTTTTATGCCACTGTCTTCCTTTTCGACTGTTGTTTCCGTACTCCCAAAGGCCGCAGAATTTCGCTTACAATGGCACAAACAGGCACTCATGCCAGCTTGAGCAGCATTTTTGAGTCTGCGATGCGACCTTACGACCCGCTGAGCAATTGTGTGTCCTCTGTCTAAGTTCTTCGCGGCGGCGTGTGATAGGGAATTTATGGCAAGTAGTGTAGCTCTATAAATGCAGTCGAGACTAACCGATGCTAGGAGTCCATTACTAAAGAGGTCTTTTAGAGGAAGATGACCCCGATACGGTTAGACCATATGATAGAATACATATACACATCTGAGTGCTGTGATGGAAATCGATCGGGACAAGCTGCAGCTATTATACCTCCAGGGAGCGTCCTGGATGATGTCGTTGGGGATGAAAAACTGTCTATTTCGAAGTCACAAGAAAGCATAGACCAGGATGATACAACAGCCTAAGTCGGCGGCGTCGGTCAATGGTTGCTTAATAACGTTCTTGTTTACGCTATTGCAGAGAGATACTTTCTGGAGGGATTGAAAGAAATGGCGAGAGTAAAGTTTCGAAGTCAGGCTGAAAACCACTTGTCTGTGAAGGAGTTTCCTGAAATTATTCGGGAATTATATCGATCTACGCCGTCGCGACAGTGGGCTCCGCGATATTGTGTCTCATATTTGTGCACAACAAGGAAGAACAGTTGTTGACCGTCCAGATTTGAATGCCAGTATCGTGGAAAAGGGGGAGTTTGGCCCTGACATACGGAGACGACAGAGTAGAGAAGACAACCACGACGAATGCTGACAAGGGTAGTGAGTAATATCAAAGCAGACAAAACTTCTGAAACTAGGATGTTTTGGTGATGTTTGATTACTGGTCAATTTATTCTTCGCCAAAACCGTAATGTAGAAGATGGGAAATTATTGCTTGTAGTGATTGATAGTATTAACAATAAAATCGAACATAGCGCCGGATTTGTTGATCGAAGAAGTTACATCGAATTCGATTGAGGTCGTGCGGTGTGTTGACAGAACGTGTGGATTGAGGGGTGGAAAGATTATCGTTATCCTCGATGCCCTAAGGCCCACCAGACAATGCGGATCAACCCCCTGGTATAGTTTATGACTACGGGAACTGAACGCTGGCCCTTCCTTGTACGAAGGTATATCGGATTATATTTGTTTGTTTCTCCAGAATCGCTATTTACGCTCTATCTACTATATATTCATCCGAGGAGCCATCTATGGGCTCATCTGGTGGCCGCCATCAAATTAGAATACCGATTACTTTGCCCATGACATTACCATTTCTATCTCCTAGTGACGATCAAGGGGTTAGCAGGGATCATTGGGTGAGGGATGATTACGAACTTAGTCAATGGGTGGATCCGATGATACCCCTCAATTTGTCGCTCCGCTTTGAATCGCTAGTGGTCCTTCCGTTTCGAAGTCGGCAACACAAGGATAATGAGGACACATATTGTGCTGACAAGAATTACGTGTGTGCTGCTAGTTCGCTCTTTCTGAGTTCAAGGGTTTTGAGAAGAAATTTTCAAGTCCGATACAGAGTATCATTGCCGCCCGCTTACAGCCTCCTCAAACCGCGAGATTGTTCGTCTCTCATTACGGCGTGAGCAGCGCCTAAGTGGACTGAGTTAACCATCAACCCACCTCCTACCCCAGTACCCTCTCTATCTCTTTCAAGCACAGAGCCGCCGCCACGTACCTAAAACTGACTAACTCCACGCCAGTCTTCGAATACGTTGTCTCTTCCAATGCCACATTCAAACAAGCGATACTTTTTGCCAAGCTTTCCTCGCTCATCGCAGTACCATCTTTGACAATGCAGTTTACGATATAGGTAAGATCGTCATTGAAGCGCTCTTTCATGCTGATGGAGAGCTCATGTTGTCGTTTGTTCTGAGCACCGAATTTGCCGAGTATATTGCCGACGAAGACCTCACGCTCGCTGATGGCGCGCGAGGGTTGCGAACTGTACTCGTAGGAGATGTTTGTGACGCAGTCTTCGTATCTAGATACTAGGTATTAGTAAGTAGTTCAATGGGTGTTTCATAATGAGGTGCGAGTGAAACTGGTGACCCATACTCATCGCGGATCCCTCGAGCCCGATCAAGGTGGTGTTTCCACGGTATTGCCTGACACCGATACTGAACGTAATTCCAAATGCCTTCAAGTACAGTGCTGACGGAGATTGTTTTTTTATCCACCTCGTTCAAATATGCCAGTAGCCCTTCTTTCTGCACGCTTCCAAAGACTTCACGCTCATCGATGGCACGGTATAGCTTCCCCAGGATTTTTTCACTCCTATAGTATTTATATCCTGCGACATCATCATCGTCTTGAAACAATTCAGGCTCAGGCGGAGCATCGAATTCTAGTGGCTTGTTATTCTGTACAAGGACATGCGGACCTGGCGCCATGAAGTCTGGACGATACTTGTTGTAACGTGGCATCTTGACACTAACCTATATAATTGTTCAGTGGCAATTGCTTCTATATTTGGAGTTAAAATCTTACCGGGATGCCACTTTTCGAAAAATCAACCGCTGTGGAGTGCATTTCAGCCAACAACAAGCAATCAGGGTCTAAAACGCCATGTTCCTTTTGATCCGCAAGAACTTTATGTAGTACAGCAATTCGGCCTAGTTGATCAGTAGCCATGAACTGAACAAAGAAGTCCGTCATATCCTTTCGTTCAACGGGCCGATCTAACTCGATCGGAGTGGGTGAGTGATAGTCTGCTGGGGGAAATACCCATTCCGGTCGCGCGTTGGGGTCGAATATGATTTGGTAGAGATCTCTATCAAGATCTCCACCACTCAATTTGCTGGGCAGGTCTCGTTTACCCTTCTGGCTGAAACATATGCAATTGCAAAGGTTCATCAATGGAGAATTGTCGGGCACGGTCACGCCTGTCACTGTCTGAATGTCGCCCTTGTGAAGTGCTGGAGAACGGGTGATGATCAATTTCTTTCTAGTGATAACTTTCGGTGTTCCGTTAACTTCGACGATACAAAAGATCTCGCCTTCCTCAAGGATTCCGGTTTCATCCATAATGCCATGTAGCGTGTAACCCCTCGGGACGGGGATTCTAGCTTTGTGTTTCAGTGCACGAAGCTCGATTAAAACAGTAATCTCGAGAATATCTCAAAGGAAACTGTCTGCTTTAAATGATAGATTTAAGCTATCTAGCTTTTTAATGAACCACGGGAGTTGTATTAAGTCGCCAACACTTTGCGTTCTGAGAAATATCGAGGCATTTACCGAACTGGTTGTAACCATTCGAAGCCGTTCAACCTCTTTTGCTTGAAGGTCGAGGAAAAACTCATCCTTGACGCCCATGTCTTCGAGTATTTTGATACTCTGCTGGTTGAGATATAGTGGGAGTGGTTTGTACGCAGCACCGCATATCTCGATATCGGTTGAGTCAGACCCAGGGAACTTTATCATCGACTTACGCAAATAAATGGAGTGGCCTTGAAGACGACTATCTAAAGCAATCATGCCTTTTGCGCCTACTTCAACGTCAGCACTAGCCAGTATTTAAAACGAAGACTTATTTTATTCTGTCTTTTGAAGCAATGAGCGGTAAATAAAATTGATGACGAGGAAAGGATGATGATTATACAGGTAGCTTACCGGAGTATCGGATCTGAAAGAGAGTTGTTTGCTTTTGTCTTGCTCTCGGTAGACTATCCCATATCTGCTCTATGACAGACATCGACACTGTTCCAACGCCATCACTAAATACACGCCCATTCCGTTCCACGTCGTTCATGACCTTAGCAACTCCGGGTTCTAGAGTGACCGCCGTCGGAGTCTCTGAAAATGCTTGTCCTATTCTAGCAGCACATTTTGCTGGACATCGGATGTTCGAGAAATCACCCAGACCTGCAATGAGGTTTCGGTCAAGGAGAAGATGCCCATTATGGAAGAATGGGGCCATAAACCAGCAAGATTGTGCTCGAAGAGACGAATGGGAGAATCCCAGGAATGAAAATTGTCTCCCGGTTATTAGAATACCTTCATCCAACACCTTCTTAAATCTTTCGTAGAATATTGGATCATTGGACGCCCCAGGATTGTATTGGACCTGTTCGCCACTTTCATCACAGAATTGAACGCGGAGGAAAAAATTGTGATGCTTGGGATACTTTCGAAGAACGCGGTTATTCTGTTCAGGGTCCGGGCCATACATATAGATCCCAGTAGGCGTAACACTGATCCTATGTATGATAGCTACATTGTCAGATTCCATTGGTTCATCAACATAGAGGCCTCCGCTCTTCAATTTCTTTTCGTTGTCCTTTAGTAACGATATTAACGTATCGACCTGAAATGTCATGGCATCGGTATCGGGACCGCGGAAGGGAATCTCGTTGAACAGACGACGAACTGCACGGGTACAAACACGGTGATCAGATCGCTTCCACAAGCATACTATCTCTGGTAACAATTCTAGGACTGTACTTGGTGACAGATAACTATTTTGTGCCAATTTTTGTACCTGGAAGGCGATCTCGAACGGAAGTGTGGAGTAGGAGGTTGCCAGTGTTTGGAGGAGCCTATTAATCTCTGTTACATATCGGTCTTTCGATCTGCGCATGCTGACATGGCGCTGAACAGTTGGTGGTATCCCACGCGCGTAGCTCAGAGCTTTCATTTGCTCCGAAAGCGAATCACTGACAAGCCCAATCCTGTATACCAGACAGCTTCCCGAAATCTTCTCATGTTCACTGTCCAATCCAGGGACTCTCAGTCTACTTTGACCTTGAGTGGGTTTTGTAATCAAAGACTCCATCAATCTGACCAAGTGCTCCGTATTCATTGCAAGTGTTGTGCTCGTCGAATCGCCGCTATTGGCAGATTTGAAGAAGTGTGGAGCCTCACTCAACGTGACAGTGATTGCAGGCTGCGGGAGGCCCTCGGTCGTGATTTGTTGCACTATTGAGTACAGTATATCAATGCGCTGATTGGTGTCCAAGGTTATAACAGCAACCTTTGAGCCGAACTTTACTTTTCCGTGTACTTTCAAATCCAGGTATGACGTGAAGACGAGGTCTGAACCAATGTAATCCCAAATCCCACATGATACAGATGAGCACTCGAGAGTACTGTGGCCCTGGCCAGGTACTGAATGTGGTGTCTTCTTGGTCGTAGACCCTGACTTCCTCGCGTTCGCATCCATCTCCAGACTCTTCAGGGCAAACGGTTCGGGCGGCTTGTTGCTCAGACTACAGAGAAGCAGAGCACCTTGGAATATAAGGGGAGAAGAGCCGCGGGTTTGACTGTTCCTTGTCTGTCCATGTTTGTTTAAGAATTTGTTCCCTTCTTCCTTTCTGAGGAAGGTTAATGTCGCAAAACGTTTCTGCTTCCACTTCTGGCAGTGCCAGCTTTCGATTGAAAGCCCACTCATGGTCGGTTGGAAGAAATTCGTCATTTGAGCCTCTGTTGCCCGCTCAGACGCACCTCGAACAAACACCTCCATTGTAAGTGATTAGCTGTGATGAAGGTTTGAGCGATTTTGAACAAAGACTTATGAATAGCGAAACTTTCGGGAGAAGGCTGAGAGTTGGATGCAATGAGGTATTTAAATAATAAGCACGTATGCTGAATCAAGATTCTGGAGCTGCATCCAACTCAAGGCGCGTGTGGTGTAACCCTTGCGGTTGTGGCTGGCCTGATGGTGATATCTGATTGGTAACTTATCGCATTTATGCACTCCAACGATTTTCAGCGCATGGTTGTTGCTGTAGCTGCTCGCGGCATCTAAATGCAAGGTGCGTTGGCCCAAACAGTCAACTGAATTGAATGGTTGGAGTAATTTCTCAGAATATTCGATTTTAAGACCAATAAAAAACATTGCCCATTTAATTGGGGGACCTTTGCTGCCTCTTTACTTCGACTACCCACTGTCCTTATTCAGAATCGCCAACTAATATGGGCGTATTGCGCACGTTTGAAGGATGTCTCTACTGGATCGTCCAAATGAGTTGCTCCTGTCTATAGCAGGCAATTTGAGATGCGAAAGTGGCACCAATGCACTTGTTTGTACGAATCATCGGCTCTACTGTGTGCTCGGCGCGTACTTATACCAATATTACATCCAGACAAGCAACCATTCCGCACTCCCTTGGGATGCATATAATGGGCTCACCAATAGCTTTCTCAAATTCATCGAATTAGGAGCAAACGTCCAGGCAACTTTACATGATGGGAAGCGGGTAACGTCGCTCCACCTGGCCTCACAAAATGGGCATCTCTTAATCGTGGAGGCGTTGATACAATGTGGAGCTGAAGTCAATGCGCAGACAACCCTATAATTACACCTCTTCACAGAGCTGTCCGAAGTGGACATGAGCACATTACACGGATTTTCCTTGGAAATGGGGCAGACTTCATGAAACCCCTCCTAACACAGTCTCGGCCAACCATGCTTCACATCGCAAGTTACTCTGGACATACCGACCTCGCTCTTTGGCCCGTCCCTGCACTGCCCACCCCTCTTCTGTGGGTTCTTCCAATGGTGGACGTCCCGACAATGCTCTCGCATGTTCTGCTCCCGCCGGTGTACAAACTGACACTCCTCTCCATCCTTCTTGAATAGGCAACCTAATCCATCTGTTCTCGAGTTGGCTAATCCTGGAATCGCTGTTGTGGCAAATAAAAGCCAGCTCAGTTCAAGTTAGTTATACATAAAGATAACCAGTAAATAATGGCGCACTCGTTGTGTGCGCTACCTTCGTTCAACTGGGAGTCGCGATTTTGGTAGGTGCAAGCTCCCACGAGTAAAGTGCAGGGTCACGCATAACTCGAATAAAGCTCCGACCCCGCACCAAGCTGCCATGCATAACACGCCGTAGACCCATCCACAACATTCCTCAAGGTTACAACTTCCAAGCCTCCACCTCCACGTTCAACTTTCTACTATAAAGCAACCTACCCAACCCACACCCTGAACCATCTCACGATGTATTGCCAAAAATGCCGTGCTCCCCTCAAGCTCGACAGCTCCCTCGAGAGCCTCAACCCTGCCGCTTCAACGTTCTCGTCGGTTCGCCCTCATCCCTCCCCTCACTACCACGCACATTACTAACACCCGCCAGGCTCAACCCCCTCCGGCCCCCCCATATCCCTCCCGAGCGCAAACCCTCTACGAAACCGCCTCCCGCACCACCTCCCCAGCAACCTACAAACGCACCACAGGCGCCCCCGACCCCCGAAACCCCGCAATGTCCTTCGTGCTGGTCTCCTCCTCCAAAGCCGCCCCCCCTGCACTTTTCCCGCACACTCGCCCTTCCTCTTCCTCGCCCTCCACCCCGACACCTCCCACGAAACCGAGCGCATAAACCGGCTCTTCGCCCTCCTCTCCGCGCGCTCCGATATCAACCACCCAGTCTGCACCGAATGCACAACCCTGCTGTTCTCCTCCCTCTCCTCGCGCCTCTCCGCGTCCCTCTGCGACGCGTTTGCCAGGCAGTTATCCGAAAGGGGAAAATAGAATGGTTTGGGTGCCGGAACACTAGTTGTGGCATGGCATATCCCGATTGAGATAGCGCTAGAGAAACACGGCTAAAAGGCAGGAGATACGGCTAGCGTGTGGTGCCCAGGCGCCGGGAGATTTCCTGAAATGGTTTAGTGCTGCCTAAGGGGGAGATTGGGTGGGGAGCATGGATAAATAGGCGTAGGGCGGTACCATCAAACTCCCCAACTGCATTGATGACTCTTCCACCCTCAAGTAGCAGCTTCACAATCGACTCATGGCCCTAAGAGCCGCTTGCCTGCATTGCGGTGCGGAGCAAGGCCCTCCACGAGCATTAATGTCTGCGCCGTCCCCACACTCGACTGACATTCTGGCTCCTTTCACCTACTTACTCGGCTGACCAAATGCACACTATAGAAATATCACTAGTTTCATGTCACAGTATCCACCTGTGGCTTGTCCAACTGGAGTAGGTTTAGCATTCATCTGTACATACATATATCTATTCTTTTTTTCGGCGAAAAACTAGCTACTTTTGTGCCTACTGGCTTTCGGACGACAGCCTTTCGTCGGCTAACCCTGACCGTGAAGCAGCCCTTCAGAATAGGCCCTTGGTAACTGGGGAGGGAGGTTGGGCCGAGAGAACCCGTTGGTAAATCCAGCAATGAGGCACGTTATTAGTGTTTTCGTGTTGACATGGCAGCGTGAAGGTTGCATTTGGGTGTCAGGGAGAGCTTATGGATAACATTAAAGGTGGGGGTTTGGTGTAGAAGGGAACATAGCGTAGTTGAGCCCACCCCGGTGAAACTCGACGACGGCCACCCCCGGAGGGTAGGGTTCACGGAATAGGGGAGGAGGCATAGCAGGATAAGAGTTATAGAAGGAAGGGGTAAGCACATTACAGGGCTTGTAAATATGTCTGCAGGATACGCTCTTCCCATAATGGAGTATCACGATACTGTCGGCTTTCTATTATGAGCGGAAGTCCAATGCTCTCCCATTTTCCGGCTCCTGCATCTCGTCTAGTGTTTCCGCAGGGTGCTCGCATTCCGGCCGCTGTTGAGGCGATGGCTTGCCGTAGCACAAGCAGCTGCGCCATAATGACCAGAGCCGAGAGATGGGTTCTATAACACGCCGCCTCGCGGAAGCCATTCTTTACGTCAATGCCCCAAATTGCAAGGAAGCCAAGTGCCTAGTGCTGCTCCTCCACGAATTCCCGAATCGATAAAGGCCAGCGTGGTATCAGCCCGGCCGCCTAGACAGCGGGGCTTCAATCCCATCACCCAGTCCGTGATCCGGCCTGCGATCCCACCACCACAGCCTTCCCCTCCGAAAGTACAACGCCCATACTGCCATCTACCCTCGCCCACCCCAGCACCTTCGCCTGCGCCACCCTAAATCGCTTCGTGAAACCCTTCTGCCCCGGCAGCGGCCCATACGGTGCATCCATCTGAATGGCATACCACCTCGCCAGCGCGCTGTAATACGCCACGTCGACACCATACGTCTTCCTCGCTTGCAGCAGCAGCTCGTGCATCAGCCCGTTGAAAAAATCCAGCAGCTGCCGCGGTCCGGGGGCGCCTGGCCCGCTCCACCCTCCCGACGCGTTCGCCGCGACCACAACAGGGTTGAGGAGCAGGATGAAGTCACGGAGATAGGCCACCCAGTGAGGCCCCAAGCGGCGGGTGTTGGCGAGGCAGCCTTTGGTGGCATGGATGGCGGCTTGGGAGTAGAGGTTGGAGGAATTCCACAGTTTGGCTAGGATGAGGTGCATGGCTGGCATGGGCCATGCGGCGTCTGGCCAGTCGCGGGTGGGGAAGATGGGGGTGGTGAGTTGGGATAGTTTGATGATGACTTGCTCGGGGTCGAGTTCGGAGGCGTTGCTGCTATCAACTTTGTTCAGGTAGTCGACAAGCAGTTTCTCCGTGTCGGCAAAGGTCTGGATAGAGAAGCCCTCCGTTGATGATAGGGTTTGGAGTTCGAGTAATTCGTCATCGCATCTGCGGCCTACAAGGCATAAGTTGACGATTCATCGGACGAAGAGACATGAAGTCTTAAACTTACATTCGCAGGTAAAGAAGTACTGAGACCGGAGCATCTCCCCGCGGATCATCATGCCCGCCTTGTCGTCTACGTATGTCTGAGTAATTTCGTCACCGGGCTGGATTGGCTTCAGCGACCTTACTCGAAGCTGGCTGTTCTCGAAGAAAACAAAGGCGTTGGGGTCACAGGAGTGATTCATGAAGGCTCCGACGAGATCGAGTGCTGTTCCGGCATTTTCTTCCAGAGGGCGTTGAATGCTTATGCAATTCGTAAGGATCTTCCCGACGTTAGGCCCCCCTTTAAGTTGCCGGAGTGCATACATACCCTACAATAAAGGTCCTGTATTGCTCCAAGGCTATGCTCTGACTGTATCAGGGTTTTGGAATTCATAGAAACACCAAGAATTATCTCAACGCCACTTTTTGAGTAATGCTGTAGCCGGTGCGGCTGGAGATGGTTGACAGCCCGCCACCCTTGTTCCGCCAAGGTGCCTTGCTTCTGCATCGCAAGCACCCGATATAGAGCGCGAGTTGACACAAACGCCGTTGGAATCTTCTTTAACGCCAAACACTCTGATTTATGATATTTCTTCCAAGCCTTCTTCTGGCAATCCTTGTGGAGGTTAGTTTAGCTAGATTACTCGACACCGCAAGGAAACAAGTTTCATAGCCTCACCTTAGAACAATACCCACAGACTTGGCACTCCGCACAAAGGTTTATTTTCGGCATAATATCGCCCTTGGCGCGAAAATGACCGGTGACGGGGTTGATCTTGCCCGCGCTGCTGGTAAAGCAGAAGTCGCATATGACACCGTACAGCCCGTTGTCGACGCAGCTGACTAGCGGCGTCGACCGGAAGACCTCTGCTCCCTCAGCAATGGCTTCCTTGGCAAAGAGGCCGGTGCCATTGAGGTGGATCTTTGAGGGCAAGATTTCCAGCGAGGCTGGGGCGTCGAGGCTGCGCAGCAGGTATTGGCAGAGTTCTTGGTCGTCATAGATCGGTCGAGCAGCTTCTTCGAGATACGTAGGGGGAGTTTGGCTCGCCATTTTGCTAGTTTTCAAAGCATATGCAAATCTTCGAGCAACGTATTGCGGGTTGAATTGGTAGCAGGGCAAGGCGCCGTACTTTGTGCTGTGAAGCGCCTTGGCAGTTCTGAGACGCTGTTGTCTTGGATCACAGTTGGTCGGCTGCACTGCAAGTCGGTTTGTTACTGTATGACTCCTGGTACGCAACAGTCTATTGCTGCATTACTATACTGTAATTCCTGACCACATTTCCACGGTACCCAGCCGCAAACCAGTGTGGCTCCGTCCGTTGAAGGGCAACTATTGATCGCCACGTGAACAGACGAGGCTCGCCCCGGTCCGTCCCCGAAGTAGTTCCGACGTCCCGCTTTTATACGGCACTATTTGTCTCCGGATGGATCTTCCATCCAGCTGTTTACTCACGAATAAACCTCCTAAAACACGTTCAGGCTTAATTCGACGAGTATTTATAACGTTTATATACAGTAGGAATCGGAACTTGCTTCGCACTTGACACTCTCTGGTTTCAATTCTGTGGAAAGGAGTATATATTGGGTTTATTGGTGAGCACCCATCCCATACCACATAACTACGAACACTTCTTGCGGTCCAGCTCCTAAGTCAGCGGCAGCTCAACAGCGAGATCATACACAGATGGAGCGCACAAGTTTGCAAAGAAACTGCTGGAGAAAAGCGATCGATTCTGCCACGAAAATAAGCCTCCAGGGATGGGTTGGAAAATGCCAACTTTCAAATACCCAATTCCTATACGGCAAATACCCAGGAGTAACGCTCACGGGAAACCTCAAAGGCCAAGCTTGCGCAATCGCTTCATAAGCTTGTCTGAGGCGACATCGCTGTACATAACCGTGGGCTCCTCCTCGACCTTCTGTTTGTTGGCACGGGTAGGCATCTGGACGTTGATGTTCACATTGACCTATATCCCTCAATAAGGCGATGTCTCACGATCTCTACCTCATGATGCGTGTGTACGGCTCTTGAAGGAACTATTGGCTGAGTGGGAATTAGGCCATAATACATATAAACTAGTGGCGGACGCAAGCGAGTGATGCACTTTCTACCACAACAAAAACAATTAACGGTTAACGTAACTAAGTTTTGGCCGCTACAATTACATCATAACTACATCAATCAGACAGCCCTATAGCCTCATAGCAGGATATGTACATTATAGCCATAAAATACAAGAGGAAGGTAGATGAAGATATCAATGGCGATTTTACGATGACTTTGAGAAGGGAGATTAATGATGATGATTTTATAATGATTCTAAAGAAGGGACGTGTTCCGGCTAGTGTTGGTGCAGCAATAATCGTATTGTAGGACCGCGTCCTACGCGGCACTCATTTGAAGCTTGGACTTTTCTTGCGTATTCTCTCATAATCCGGACCAGCATTAAGGTCTTTAGGATTATTTACATTGGCCGGCCATATGAGTTGGTCACTTTGGGCAGACGCACAACAAGATATATCACATAGCTTGCACAGCTTAAAACCTTCAAAGAAGTCAATCAATTCAGGATGGTTTCATGCCCCGTTTAGCGGCCCTTCTCGGACAACAAGAAGTTTGATAACATGATCTATAACATGATGTGTAACATGCAGAAGTGTATGAAGTGGAAATTTAAGGGTCTGAACAACTTGGATCGCTGCACAAGCATCTTCCGCAGTCAACCCCAACAGCATTGAATGTTAACATGCCAAAGGTGCTAACGTCATTTGGGTTGGGGTAGTAGAAAGGGGAGCTTCCACAGACAGTACACCGGTGATTGACAACTAGAATTATCTGTTAGCTCCACCTTCATATAGCTTAGTTACTTTGTGCTGTCTAGGCATGCTAAATGCATGATGCTTGAGAGAAAGAAACTGGTATATAAATCCCAAACTCACTGTCAGCAGCTAATCTCTGTGCATCGCCTCCCGAACCTCCATTAGTTCCCTGAAAGAATGCACAAATGCCATTACTGCAGGCGATTTGCTCTCCATTGTTGAACCAAGTATCAGAGTTTGCTGTTAGATAAAATTAGTATAGAATTGGCGCTGGGATAGCTTGAACATACCAGTGTTAATGTACTTTTGGAGTTGTTTAGCGATGCCAGAACCTGCGAACGAACAGCCAGCTGCGCCTTTGCAGTTAATTCCCTCTGCAGAGACAGATCTGATGCTAGCGATAGAGACCAGGATGGTGAGAGCAGTGTGGAAATGCATGATGGTGGCTAATTATGCTGATGACTGAGAGGGATGTCAAGGTGAAATGAGAGGAAATCTATGCTTTTATATGGCAACGCAGAGAGCATTACGGATCATGTATAACTATACTGCAAAGGGTATATTTTGCGACCCATTTCACCGTGCATGGTCAAGCTTCCAAATGAGGCACAAAGTTCGTATCAGTAAGACCTATCATCATCCCTTGCAAAATCAGAATTAGTAAGACCAATCATTATCCCTTGTAGTTTATAGAACCCCCCACTCAAGATCCACTAACGCACTTGCATAACGAGCGACGCACCATAACGAGCGACGCACCATAACGAGCGACGCACATAACGAGCGACGCACCATAACGAGCGACGCACCAGAACGAGCGACGCACCATATACCTTTTACCCCACCACTTTGTAATGGATGTTGTACGAAGCAACTACCCCATTAAATTAACGCATATTATGACCAGTGTTGCCACAAATGCCACAAATGCCGCGCACGTGGTTCTGTATCCTTCGTACGACTACTCCTATAAGCTATCCCAATTGTTCAAAGTGTTGGCCGTCGCTTCCGAGCTTCAAAACTCCTCAGTCGCAACTGATCGAGCCTGAGATTTCCAGCATTGCTGCCTTCTTCTCCACGCCTTCTCGTCCACCCTCATCCCGAACTTCCCCTCTGTCCTCCTTCGCCTTCCATCTCAATTCCTTGCTGTGGTTGAAGTCTTCCGGTCGCTTTCACAAACTGTATAACAGCTTTGGTCGCTATAATTTCTGGCTTCCATCGATACCGGTTGCCGTCAACATGCCTTCCAGTTCGTCTCTCGATGCGTCCACTCCAGCCTCCTAATGCATACGACAGGTCGATCGCCAAGCACTTGTTGCAATTCTTGTCTAGGGCCACCCCACAACGGGCAGTGGAATAGAAAGCCTCAGCTCCACATGAACATGCGGGTGAGTCAGCCCTATGAATCCGGGCCATATATCAGAATACGATCTCGAGCTACACGATAAGGCGTGTGATTTGAGACGTGGGGCCTGTTCATCGATCATCTCACATCCCTTTTTGGTAGCTAGTCACGCCCATTTGTGTGCAAGCTCGTTGCCGTGAATCCCTTCATGGGCTGGCACCCATTGTAGGGTGATTTTCGTACCCTGCGATCGAAGTTCGGCAGTAATCTCTAGTATCTTGGAACGGGGCGTTGATTACGTGAACGAAGACTAACCACACAAGGCCACCCGGAAATTGTGGGCATGCTGCTGCGTGGGCCGCCTCGAAGGTTGGCGAGGGTCGGGAGCTCATCGGAGATGCAGATGGTCTGGTCATATACGCACAATTATATCCAACCACCAACACCTCCGCTTCGATTCTGCAGTCAATCCCATTATCATCCCACGTCAGCAACTCACCACTCGTTAGCAGTTATTTGGGGTGAGGGTTTGGTGGCGGAATGGTGGGTATGGCGGCGTTATGTGTAATACAATTATACTAGATTAGGATTAGATACCAGCGATGGCAACCAGAGACCATGCGCTTTAGGTGATGAGAGCCGTGAGGGCGGGGTGAAGGCAGAGTGAAGATGGTGATGGTGGTGAGGAAAGTGGGGGTGCGGGTGTTGGTGGGTAGGGTGGGGTGAGGGGAGGTGAGGCGGGGAGATTGGAGAAATGGTGGTGGATGAAATGGTAGGATGGGGCCGGGGCGCGGGTGAGATGATAAGGAGAGGGTGTGGGGTAGGATGAGGCGACGGCGAGTGAGCACGGTGAAGGTGGATAGTGGTGTTGAGTATGGGGAAGGGATGAGTCAAGCTCAGCCCCATTCCCACCACCTTCCTCATCCTCAACCGACACCACCCCGTTCTCACCCCGCCTCGCCTCTTCACCCTTTCCTACCCATACCCTCACCCCATCTCCACCGCATTCGTTTGGAGTGAAGGTGGGGTGAGGGTCGTAATGTGCTGTGGTGGTGAGGTCCGGATGTGGGCAGGGTGAAGGTGGTGAGGGTGGTGGGATTGGTTGAGGGTAGGGAACAGACGAGGGCGTGGGCGGGGATGGTGGCGAGGATGGGATGTGGGCGGCTGAGTGTGGGGATGGGGTGTGGGTGCGAAAACAACAATATTCAATAAGAGCAAAAGCATTCATTATCAGAGTAATTGTAGCACGGCGGACCCGTACGCGTACCCTTGGAAAAAATTTCCCTCTCCCCTCCCAACTGGGGTAAGACCGGCAGATCTGGTTCCAGTATGCCTAATCAAGACACCGCTCGCCTAATTAGGTAGGGCGGTGTGAAACCTAGAGTCAGAGCTGAGTTCGTTGAACCATATTGTTTAGGGAGTCTGCCCTGACTCCGAAGCCTTAACTAGGATATAGTCCTGGGTTGTGGGGGTCCGCTGGGAGAGACCCCCCCTTTTCCGAAAAGCACTTCTACTGTTCTTCCCCCCGCAGGTAGGAGCAGTAACGGCAGGCCCTGCTGGTTTCTCGTGTTAACCCTTGCCTTTACTGTAAACACCACAGCTGGCTCCTAGAAAGCGGCCGAGGCTGAGGTTGAGAAAACAGGGGTGTGAACGTGACTCTGATTGTGAGTGAATGCAAAGCCGAGCCAAGTAAGATTAAAACGAGTTGACGAGGTACCGGAGCGTAATGTTCTCCGGTTGTGAAGACAGTTTGCAGAAGGGGGAACTTGTCAAGAAACAGCTGTTTCTGGAGATTATGCGAGAGGACGGAGATTTGCAATTGACTTTTATTTCACTGATGGCGAGGTGCAAGACTAGCTGCTAGATTTACATTCGATACTACTAGGACACCATAGGCCACTCTACTCCTTCAGTAAGAGTGCAGAAATTCACAACCCTGATTGGCTCGTGACAGCCCTGCTTAGCGCCAGTTCTGGTAAGAGTGCAACAGTAAGAGTGCAATTGGACAAGCATAGTAAATATACTCCCTTAGATCAATTTATCGAAGGCTATTCGACAAAAAAACCCTTCATGTTCTCATATACTGTAATTCAAGGCACTAAGCGAGTGTGTCATACTTGTCATTCTTGTATACTCCCTGGGCCGACGTGTCAAGAGCGACACCTCCGAGCTGAACTACACCGGGAAATGCGCTGAAAACCGCCATCCAGCTTGTTAGCAGTTATGACCTGAGAACAATCAAAGAGCGCATAAGCCTCAGCCGGAGGACAAGTGCGAGCAAATCCAGCAACTCACCAGCTATAGCGGGTCCCGCTGTCTAGAGCCAGGGTGTGACTATGCCACTCGTCACCCTTGGAAAAGGAGAGAGCATTGCGCTTCCGCTCATAAGAAGCGATAGAGCATAGTGAAGATAGCCCGCTGTACTATGTGGAAGTTCCTTGCCCCGCTCCCTCGTTCCCCTGACCCTCTACCTTCTCTTCCTTTCACGCCTGAAAGTCCTCAATTTGATATCGTACGGCGTACATGGCTGTCTACTCCCGTGTCATAACGTACGGGGGCAGAAGCTCGAGGTCGCCCTCTTTGGTTCGGAACACGAACAATTGCTTCCCCACCTCGACATACCGCTTGACGATCGCAAAATCCATGCAGCTATAGTTCCCTTGGTTGTATTTAGTGTTGCTCGCCCAACGCAACGCCCTTCGCTTTGCTGGCCTTGAACTAGACTGAAGGCAAACACGCGTGCCAGCGATCGCACCTTTGATAACGTCACCGTGACGCTCAAAAACTGGCACCTGCCGTACGCAAAAAAAGCATCACTACATGATGCATTTCGATCTCAAGCATCGCACGTTCCGAGTGGCCACAGCGGCCACGATCGGGTGCATCACGCGCCATCCAGAAAACCTTATCCTCTCCATACACCACGATCCAGCTCGACGACTGGCATTGACAAGGAGCTTGCCGGATGGAACGATTATAAATCGATCATTGCTGAATGAAAAGGTGTTTGTGTCTAGCTGTATCGTCTCATCAAAAGCGAAACGCCGGACAATAGGGCAGGGCGAGAGCTCCAGGACTTAGTTATCATAATTACAGTTAAGTTACTGTAAATCCATCGTTTTGTCAGGTGAAGCATGAGAGAGAAAAGTCATGTGAATTGAGGCAGGCAAAATATTTCGCAACACGATAGAATAAAATATCACGGCTAGCCCTCTGTAGCGTGGAGAGGAAATCGAATCTAGCCATCAAATTAGTCCCGTTTCAGAGTGAACAATCCTCGCAAATCAGGATCCTTGAGCTTGCAATTAGCCTTGTGGCCTTTCTCATCCCAGCCAGCTACTTGGCAGGCCTTATCACACCCATATTAGCATCAAAGTCAACATAAAAGGAGGAATTCTATGGCAGTCTTACCCTCTCGCAATACCAGAAAGACGAGCACTTGCCGCACCGCTGCAGAGATGCTGCCTTCTGATCGCACCCGAGAAACTTCTCAAAGGCCAGAAAATCTCATTGTGCCGAAGCTTCTTGCCCGTACTTGCAGTCACCCACAGTCGCCGCTATTATTCAATAAATACGTCGTCCGAATTCAGTATCGCCAGAAAGTTGAGTATCCCAGAAAGCGGCGCGGAACCATAACGCAGGTATTGAGGTCCAGTGGAAACAGAGACAGCAGCACGGTCAGCCGACTGCCTCGCTGCTGGTAAGGTCGTCGCGGGCTGTGTCGCAGACCGGTTCACTGCCTACTTCGCCGTCTGTTGTCTCGTTAATGACATCATGGGCGGGCTCAGCCTGGCCTACAGCAGTGCTGGACCTCTCAGCATTAGCCTCTTTAGAGCTGATGTTGGTCCTGCAAAGTGGGCAGGAATCAGAGTGTTCTAACAACCACTCATTAAGACACGAGTGGAAAAGGTGAGGGCAATTCGCTTTAGTAACCGTCAGCGACTGTATACAGATAGCACAATCATCAGTGCCAATGTGACCCAATTTTCTTTCTAGCCTTTGGACTGCATCTGCAGAAGCTGCTTTCCATTTATTTGCAGCGGTGTCCTGTACATCAAGCACTCGTCCGTGTAGAGTTCCAATAGTTGTGAACACCCCATGTAGGAGCCAGAGTCTGTTTCGAATAATTGTAAATATATCTGAAGTTTATTGTTAAGGCAGGTCGAAATAGAATTATGAATTCAATTGCTTACGCGTGCTTGGACAAAAAACCTTCTTGTACACTCCATATTCAGATGGCGTGAATGTCACTCCTAGTCTGGTCGCAAATTGCTGAAGCAGTTCTATAGGCATCTGTGCAATAACTAGCACTGCTTCGTTTTTGACCTCCAGATTGTGCAGCTCCACAGCCTCCCTAGATGACAAAACGACCATCATATCTCCACTCTCTACTTTTGTGTCTTGTAATATGTTTCCCGACATCTGGTCTAAGTCAGTGGGATCGCCGCGGAGTCCTGGTTTCCACATTGACAGCGCTAGAAGAACTTGCTGTTCCTTTAGGGAGCCTATGAACTGAAAAGCCCCCTCTTCCGCGACTACGTTTTGTATGTCGAATCCATCCTCGGTAGATAACCAAAAAGTTACCGAATCGGCACAAAGGAAGCCGTTGCGAAGAATATTTGGAGACTGTTTTCTTTAGTATAAAGTATTTACCAGCTTAACATGCGTGATATGCGTATAACTTACCATGGCTTCTTCAACCGCGTAATAACCGCTGCGTTGGTTCTGTGAGCGATTCGAGGCCAGGGTTGCTGCGTGGGCTGCTACAGAGCCTCGCCACGATTGGAATCTTCAGTGACGGGTGTTACAATTGGGAAGGTCGAGAAAGCACGGGCGAATTTTGCTGTGTAGCTGGAGAACTTCATCGCTGGCACTGTGTTTGCCGCGAAGCTGCTCCGCTGTTGCGCTTTCGCGGATTTTGGTGCCTAAGGCCACAACTTGGTTACCATCAGCTGGCGGTCGTTGATCTGGCTGCACTTGTAGCAACTCTCGAGAGTAAGAGAGAACTTTCTGGGACAACTGATCAGGTTGAAACTTTGACTGTAGTGAGTGCATAAACTCCCTGTCTCTTCCCGGAAACGCAATGCCATGTCTGATATCACCAATCGTTGCGCTAGCTCAAAGCCCTCGACCAACGGGAACACCAAGGCCAAACGTCTACGCCTACAACAGCATGGTTGCCTCTACTGCGAAGGCGTGGATGCTCTACCATTTCTGCGTATATGGGATGAGCAAGAGCACGGCCAGGGTGGGAGAGCAAAGCCATATAGCGTGATCCTCCAGATACATCAACGAAGACTAGCCACAGACAAGGGCTTACGCGGCGGACGATGTGGTTCTCGACGATGTATGCCATTCCGGAATTTGTAGAGATGCCGCTGCGGGGGCCGTTGTCGACGATGGCGAGTCTGGTGTGGAGGGCAGGACGACGGACGTTTGGGGAGGGCAGGGAGCATGAAGTGTTTGGGACGTCACAGCTATTGGCGGCGTTCAGGGCACAGGGGTAGAAGAGTGTGGGCAGGAAGAGTACTGGGTGGCAGGGAAGGCGAGCGTAGGGCTGAAGGGGCTTGTGGGATTATGGGAGCGAGGGCGGCTCCCACCAAGACTGAAAATGCTGGAGGACATGCGTAAGAAGACGCTAGACGAGCTGCTGATGGCTGGATTAAGCCAGGAATGGGCCGGACGGGATGAAGAGGATGACGGGGAGGAAGAAGAGGCTGACGGTGCAGCGTTTGTAGCAAGGAAGAATGTCATGGCGGCGTTTGTCCAACGGAGTAGCGATGATGGGCAAGATGAGATCAGCAATGACAGCAGTGCCGTCGGTGGAGTGACAAGGACATGTAGTGTGCATAAACACTGTGGTTCTACGCCCAAGTAAATATTAACGGTTGCATTCTCATTTTCAGCCTAGAACAACCTAGCTTGTAAACAAATAAGCACGCTAAACGATCCGAAAATATAGCGAAAATATTGAAGCGGCTGCAGATGGCATTAATCTACGATAGTACACTTGCCACAGTTCCAGCGCGTCCCTCGTGAGTGCACGTGGTTCTGGTGAAACCCTCATTCAAGCACAGACCAGTTTCGTCCGGTTATGTCGTAACTTATGACTGTATGTATGTAGGAGCTTCTCAGTCCCGCGCAAAATCTTCAGACACCCGCAGAACCCGCTCTCGAGTCCAGGATTGCGTCTCATCATTAACAGCATTGAGGTAATTTTCCAGCCTTGAAATATGAAAGGGGGGAAAGCCAAGCCTATTACACAAATTGAGCCGATCGGAGAAATCGCCGCCTAGCTCATCTATCAGTGTCAGTCCAATGATGGATGACTTCACAGCGTCCTGGAGTAAATGTGGTCCACTCCGCAACGGTTTACGTCGTATTGAAATAACGATTCACTCCTTCGACATAAAGACTGAGCTTTACGGAAGCATGCTCGATATTAACGATGTAAAGGAATTAAATCTGCGTATCTGGACCGGCGACACACGCGTTGATTTTGAGAATGATATAAGGGCTGCGATTGACCTCATTAGACGAACCAGGATACCTTTGGTTAGAATTGTCGTCATTGTAACTGATCCATCGGACCGCGCATTGTTAATTGCTAAAGAAACGATTTTAAAATTCCTGGTGGGCACTCCGACCAAACTTCTCTCTTACAAAGCTAAGGCATATTCCATAGAATTATTAATATAACCACAATAGTCTGTGTGTTAGCGTATATACAGCTGTAATATAAGCCTACTAAGTGTTAAATCTAAAATGTCTAGCTAGAGCATTAGATGCATTTTCAAAACCATATAGAGAAATTTCATAGAACTGTCTTGTAGTGCTGCAACTAGATGGAATATCTTAGAAGTGTATAGTAGGGTTTACCTTGATTAAGTAGGTAAGTTAGTAATTTAATATCAATGCCAGCTTCTACAAACTACTAGAAAGTAAATAGAAATATATAACAAGAGGCTGAACTTAGGTGGGTGGGAAAAATAGCGCCAAAGGGCCATAACCTATATATCTTCTATCAACAAAGATCCTCGCTTAAGTAATAGTTATTCAACCACCTTATGCCCGCTCTCTGCTGCCTGCGAAAGCGGCGTCTGGCTAAGGTCATCTTTTGTATCCACTTAAGCGCCACTGTCGATCAGCAGCTGGACGACAGCCTCATGCCCGCTCTCCCCAAGACCATTTAAATTTAACAAGGGAAGAATACCCTAGGCTGCTTCGGATAAGCTTTGGCGGCGAAGTCCTTGTCCATCGCAGAAAGCTTATCGTTCCAGCCAACCGAGAAGCCATCATTAGTAAAATCCGATGGGATAGCATAAAGCATGATCGAGAGCCTATCGAATCTCGAAGACTGGCTCATATCATGGTCATACTGCTTGAACACATTCTCCTCCACATCGGTATCTTTCCACCCTATCTTGCGGTAGTAAGCGAGCACCGCTGGCCTATTCCATTTGATGCCCATCACGGGACTCTGGTGCTCGTGTAGAAAGCCAAGGACGTGCCCAAACTCATGCAGAACCGTCCGCTTGAAAACACGCCCCGGGGTCCAATCGTTCAAGTGCAGGTTCATTGTTGGCTGTTGGTGGCCTCGCTCGTTGTGGCAATCAGTGCCGACAAGCGACCAATGCCCTTGGCCTGGCGTGAAGGCGATGCGGACATCAGCTTCATGGATATTAACGAGGACTAGGTGCAGGTTGGCGTGTTCGAACCACTCGGATGCATATTGTATCACTTTTTCTCTCATAGCCACGCTGCCGCTCAAGAACCCTACCCGAATTATGGTGCCGTTGGCCCACATTCGAGGTCGGGAGGTGCATAGGCGAAGGATGAGGCCGTTAGGTGGTGGAGGTGGTGGTGCTAGCAGAGTTCTGTTAGTGAGTGTCGCTGTTGTAGACTAGGAGAGTTTCAAACCGGAGATCTCAGCCATTTTTGAACAGCAGAGCAAGGTGCCGATCATGGTTGGAATCTTAGAAATCGTATAGTAGAGCGGTGAGCGAGTGTCAGCGAATAGAGTTGTGCAGTGCTTTTCCGAGACTACATTTGAGCTCAGGTGGGAGGATCACTATCGTCTTAAAGTACACTGCCGTTGTAAAGTCCTAAATTCGACATTCTCTGATTATGACACATTAAGTCCCATTTGTTATATTTTCTAAGGCATCGTTTCTTGCAAGTCCCGTTCTTGCGAGAGTACCTGCAGCTGTCACTTGGATCCGAGACTTTGTGCAAGCATACCGTCCCCGCTGTCACTCCAGTCACTCCAGTCCATTAAGTCCCGTTTGCTGTGTTAGGGTCACGTTTTTCCGATCAGCTCTCTTCTGAGATGAGATCATGCCGCTGCTCTAATTTAGTGGGTTGAAATCGGGAGTTTGTGTGGTGTACGATACGGTTTCACCATTCAGCAACAAAATATCCATCCACTCACAGAAGGGGGGATAAGTCCTGATTGTGGCTGGTGCACAGGGGCGACCCACTCCGCCAGGCTATGACCCTTGCCACCCAATGAGTGACACGTTAGTGCCTCCGGCACGTGACTAGACTTAAGTCCAGATTTTCTTCTTTCATCCCGTCGCAAGCCGATGATGCATCGCCTAAAGTCCTGATTTCGCCTCCCGATAACAGGCTGCAAATCACATGCATATATACGCGATGTCCTCTGCGACTGACATGGAAGATCTGTTCCTCTTTGTCTCAACTTCTACTCTTGTCAACATTCTGCAAGGCTGGGGACTGGAACTACAGACGTAACGCAACCCTCACATATCTTTCAGCATCTACAAACATTTCTTTTGCCTTACCATACCCACGCCTTTCAACCTGCGATAGATATATGCTCTACAGTCACAACCTTGAGGGTCCTGCAACATGACAATTACTTGGGGCTCCGCAGCGATGGATCTGCCAGGTGATATTCCGGGTAAGTTATTCATCCCCTTCGGTTGATTGGTTTATATTTGTTCCGGCCCAACCACGAATAAGTGGTATTCGCGAATACGCTGGCCCATTCGCGAATGGGCCGGCCCAACCACGAATATGTTCCTTCGCGAATGGGCCGGCCCATTCGCGAATAGGCTGGCCCAACCACGAATAGCTGCCCAACCACGAATAGCTGCCTAATACGCGGGGTAGTATTATAGGATATTGTAGATAGAATCATAACATTAACCTTCAACTATTAAAATGGATCCTACTATTGCCCATATTAATCCATTCCCTCAAGATGTTCGCACGGCCTTTCAGACCTATATTCATAGCTTTAGCTATGTTAATAGAGAGCGGCTAGACTACATAAAATATCAACAATTACTACTCTATCTTCAGAACCCACTACTAAAGCCTGCAACTCAAGTAGAGTCACGACTAAAGCATAGAGCTCAAACAGAGTTTATGCTTATACATAATAAGCTCTACCGGAAGCCTGACTCTAAGTTCCAGAGCCCACGATCTGTCGTTCTAGAGAGTGATGCATTTGACACTATTGTTAATGAACATCTACAGCTCTTACATGCAGGCCGGACAAAAACATGGACTATTCTACAACAGAAATACTATGGGCTAAAGCGAGAAGAAGCAGAGTTTATAGTAAAGCGATGTAAAAATTGCACACTAAATCGACCTGCTACTACAAAAGCTCCTCTAGTTCCTATTACTACAGGCCGAGCATGGGAAAGGGTTCAAATTGACTTAATTGATATGCGCCACGAGCCGTCAGGACGATATAAGTGGATTCTACATATAAAGGATCACTTCTCAAAATATACACAGCTATATCCATTAAAGAGCAAGCATGCAAAGCCGATTGCAGACTGCTTTGCTACCTTTATTGCAGCTTTCTTACCTCCTAAGATTATGCAAGCTGATAATGGGAAGGAATTTAAGGGGGCTCTACTTATCCTACTACGAAAGTATGGAATTCAAGTAGTAAATGGAGCACCACGGTCACCTCAAACGCAAGGCCTAGTTGAGCAGGCAAATGGAATTGTAGAAGCAAAGCTCCGAGCATGGAAAATGGACCATGGGTCTACAGAGTGGAATGATGGGCTACTTGAGGTCACGCTTGCAATGAACACCCAAATCCACTCTACAATTGGGTGCGCACCAGCCGAGCTACTATTCCGAGACAGGAACTCTCATATTGACTGGCTTAATAGCCAGGCCCGGAAGGATCTCTCAATTGGAGTTGAGCAGGAGGACCCTAATATGGGACCAATTTTTGAGAGCCAGCTTGAGCCTGAAGCTCAAATTGACCCACAGCTTCAGCAAGAGCGAGAGCTCTCAATCAATTCTGAGCTGGCGCCCTCGATCAATTCTGAGCTGCTGCTCTCGCTCAATTCTGAGCTAGCAGAATCGATCAATTCTGAGCGAGCGCAAGAGCAGCTTCATTCTGAGCTCCGTCGTGGGACCCGGGCTCGGGTGCCAGCTCAGCCTAGGACTGAGCTTCGAGCTACACCTGACCCTATAATTGAGCAGGCTATAGCAGCTACTCAAAGAGCACGGGTTTCTATGGTACGCAAGTACACTAAGAAGCATGACATACAGCACTTTAAAGTAGGGGATATAGTCTCTATAAAGGTTCCACGGGAGGATAGAACCTCAACTGATAATAAGAGGCTCTTTGCACGCATTTTAAAAGAGCCTTACCCACACCGGTATCAGGTTATAACAGCCTCTGGTATTATACAACGCCTTATACCTACAAAATCACTTGGTGTTGTAGAGCAGGCTCTATGGTCTGATATTCAAATTCCTAATTCTACAAAGCAGGTAGGATTAGGGCTTGCAGCTAGAGAGGCTTCTACAAGTGTACGGGTAAGAATATCATGTCAATGCAAAGGGCAGTGTAGTACAAAGAGGTGCCGCTGTTATAAGGAGGTTAAGCAGTGTAGTGTTCACTGTCATAATGATGATCATAACTGTGGCAACTTATCAGGCCTAGCTACTCGTACGGAATTAGCTTTAGTAGAAAAGCCAAAGCGGAAGCGGGCAAGAGCAGACACTATTGGCAATAGTGTTTAGATTATTAATTTATTCAATTTGCTATACTCTTCTACTATTTGTAGTTGGCCTATTCGTGGTTGGGCCAGCCTATTCGCGAATGGGCCAGCGTATTCGCGAATACCACTTATTCGTGGTTGGGCCGGAACATATTTATAAGTAGAATCGGGAATGCCTAAGTCGGAGCCTAATGCTGCGAAGCTCCAGGCCGAAGTCGACGGCCTATTCGCGGGCATCAACTTGCTCAACAAAATGGAACCGGACGAAAGCGATGGCGATTCGTCCGACTCAGACTCTGATGGAGACGACACCGATATGGAGGATGTGGATGATTTTGGTGGTGAAGACGCCTACATCTCTCACGCCGATAGCCAACAGCCAATCCCCAAATACAAACACCACCCTGGTCTATCCCTAGAGTCGCTCTGGGTTGATCTGGTGAAGGATATCAAGCACCACTATCCTTGGGTCAATTTGAAGATTCCCATGAACTTCCGTCGCTACATCAAACTACTGCAACCGAGCTCCACAGGCCAACTTATATGCCGCTCCTGCCGCCCCTATAAGGATGATTCGGTTTTCTGCAGCAGCGTGTATATCAAAGATCATTTCTTATACAGGCACTGCGGTATTGGTTTCAGACACTACGCTCTAAAGCGAACCGTGGAGATCGTGCAAGGACTGATGGAACAGCCTTATATCAAGTCAAGAATCACAGAACTGCGCGCACGTTGCTGGCAAGCAACCCCCGAGCCCCCGCCCCCGCATTCTTTCCTAAGACAGCCTCGGCGATTGCTTAATCGACAAGCGCCGAATTTATTCAGAGATGAGACAAAGGCTCGCCAATGGAAAATTCTTCGAAAAGTGCGGACGAACTTCAAATCATTCCACCAGCGGTTTCTCAAGTTATGCAGAAGCTCCGATCAACTGGACGCCAGACGATTTGCAAAGAAGAAATGTCGACGCTGGAAGGATGTCTTCAACACGTCGATCCTTACTTTGAGAAAAATATTGCGGGATCGTCCTCCAGCTTCCCTCGCAGAGATCGTTGCATTCATCGCCCTTTCATGCGCTCTGAAGAAAAATAAGTCCGTCGAGTTCAATGAGCCACCTTGTCTGAAGGATCTTATGGCCTGGAAAACTGGGATCTCAAAGTCTCAAGACCGTTGCCTGTTCGATAAGTTGGTACACCTGCTTTGGCCTAACATTGACCTAGAATGGAGTCTGCACGCTTGCCAAGAAGCGAATAACATACATTCCAATATTCAGGGAATAAAGCACCTGCAATCGAGTACGCGCGATTCGAGCGTGTGGATTGATAACTTAAACTCTCAGTGTTACGGAGCAAAGTCAGGTCCTTCTGCTTTGCGCGTCTTCGCAGAGAATCTCGTGGAGGAGTCGGCGTCTGAATCAAAATTTCACGAATTACTCGATCTGAGATATCGAACATATGCTGAGCAACAAGAAGATCCTCACTGCAGTCGTCATTCGCCATCCCAACTTACCAACTGGCCCAGCCCAGTGCGACCTTTTCCCACTGATGTGAGTTCTTCCAAAAGAAGATCGTCAGATCAATTACGACTCGGACAAGAATCTCCTTCAACAACACCGGAAGATGCATCTTCTCCCCGTATCAACACCCCAGATGGTGGTAGCTCGACAGCCGATATCCAGCTCCTCCAGGTTCTCAGGGCTACGATTGTGTTCATAACAGTCTACAAATTCATACTATGTGAGTCATCAACGTATTGCCCTGCTCTCCCTCCGGTTCTTGTTTACTTTCACCTGATGAGTTTGAAGTGTCCTTAGCTAATATACTACTTGATAGGGCTCGCGGATCAAGGTGGTGTTCTCCTTCGGTTTGGCCTCAGCATTAAGTGGGCAACAAATCCGTGGGATCCAGCTTTACCACCCTTCGACATCAGTATACCGGCCGGCAACAATATAGGCTTACATGAATTCCGAACCAATCTGCTTCAATTAACCAGCCAACTCAGCCTCGATCATGGTGATGATCATAAGAGTCTGAATTTTAACGCCATTCAACTGTTGCCATTATTCAAATCCGCTATCCCGTTTGTCGATTTCGGTATCCTCCACACTGTCCTTGAAGTGGAGTATTACCTTCTTCATGCTGCTAATGTACGTATGAAAATACTCTTCAATCCCCTTCGTTTAACAGCCTGACTAATATATCCATAGTATCTTGCGCCAGAATGCTTAGACATGGTCCAGATGAAAGTGTCGGCCTGTAAGCCTACGGAATTAGGGTCATTTCAAGGCATGCCACAGATCCAAGACATATACTTAGGAGAATCACTTGCCCAGAACTGGACCCCAACAGGACCCATCGGCACGCCTCCTCCCCAAGAATCACACCCTTCTACAACGCCCAATACAGTAACCACCCAATCGCCAAGCAATTTCGAACCCTCCATCACAGGCCTGACGCCAGCGACACTGGATCAAGGTGCCTCACCTTTAGAGGCTCGTTGCCCCCATGCCACCTGCCACAACGTCGTTTTCTACGGCCCACATTGCCAAAACAGCCTCTTTCGCCATGAAAGAGAGGAACACCAAGGCCACAAGTTTAGATGTCCAATTGAAGGCTGCTCGAAAACACCATCGGGTCGTCGACACAATATCATCGACCATCTTGGCAAGAAACATAGCATAGGGAAGGAGAAAGCAGTCAATTTAGTGCCAAGGAATGGTACGCGGGCACCGAACCGCCAGCGAAGACAACTTGCGTTATCTAAGTAAGGCAACGGTGATGCAACTGTTTACTTGTAGCACAGTGCAGATGGAGGTATTATATCCATCCATCATCTATGCCAGCAGCAATTCCCCCTTTGCTAACGGGCTTGTGCGATTTATGTGTGGAATTTTTGAGCTTCCGGGCAAGAATCTGGCCTCTGTATTTATTTATTTCAAAAGCGATTCGTTGATCCAGGATGTTTACATACCATAGAATTGAAAACATGCTTCTTCGAACTTTACTTTGTTGCAGAGAGAGTTGATGTCGCTGATGTGAAAAAAGGTTCATCTACTCATCTCATGTATTTAATATATATCCAAATTTTTGACGTCGGCGATTATCCTTGCGCGTTACCCCTGTGCATTACCCCTGTACATTATCCTTGGACGTTACCCTTGGACGTTACCCTTGGACGTTACCCTTGGACGTTACCCTTGGACGTTACCCTTGGACGTTACCCTTAGACGTCACCTCTTCTTACATATAGACACTTGTGAAGCGCCATACCGTATCCTTCGATGAGCATCTCGTACATTGCAATTTTGGTAAACTATACTCTTGCTGCGAGGTGCCATCTCTAACTTTGCTATTTCGCTCTTTGCCATTTTCCTGTGATCTTGCTCTCTCTAGCCCCGCAGCGTTGAATATACAATTGCAAGTTTGCCAATGATCGTTCTTGCTTTTCCAATAACTTGCTAATTTCTGTGTCATGGACGTTTGTATTGTTGCCACCCACCTTGCCCATAGGCTTTCCTGTACCTAGAAGACTAATAACTCTCCTGCAATCCTTGATCGATTTCTTAATAACCCTTGGGGTTTTGTTCATCCAAAGATTTTCGCTTTCGAGATACGTCTGGACTGAGACCACTTTCTGTTGTTTACGACGGTAGACTGGACTGCTGCCCTCCCCATTACTATCCTCGATGATGATAGCTCTGTCTACTACCATTAGTGTTGGTCCTCAAAAACTCCTTTCAAGCAACAGAAAACATACCGGTATCTCCATCGTCTAATCGCTTTCTCTTATGTTGATTTAGTTCCAAGGACCTGCTGATTCTATTTGTCGGCGCTGTAGGTTGGCTATCATTGTCGATGATAATTCTGCCGTCACTATTCGAGCAGTCTCGGAGCTGGGGATTTTACGCGAACGGCCACGCCGAGGATGTAATACAGACAATTCACAGGTTCAATTATAAAGCGCTCTGCTACTGCTGTAGAGACTCAGTGCTCTCCGAGCGGTTGTGGGCTAGATTGTCGCAACTCTTGCTCCCGTTATATAAGAAAGCTCTGGACCAAGTGGCTTTCCTGATAGCTACTGAGCAGCATGGTAACCTAATGACCATGAACCATTACTTTGCCGACAACTTGCGCAAGGCCCGAGAAGATCGAATCAAGCAGCGGCTTCTCAGCTTGAACCCATGGACGACAGATGATGCGCAAAAAGAGCCGCTACTGCGCTTGACAGATACCATTGCAGCGCTTGTAAGCAATAACGAGCAGTCAACGCAAGATTTGCATGATACCCTAGAATCATATTACAAGGTAGCCCGGAAAATATTCGTGGATGCCGTTTGTCTTCAAGCTATAGACCACTTTCTCGTTAGCAGCAAAGAGGGTCCGCTCTGGCTGTTCTCGCCGCAATTCATAGGCGGAATTAGTTGTAATTGAATCCATGTCACGATCGATATTATCATATAGCACTCTCTCGTATATCACTATTTAGGCTTAGTTTACTCACTCAGTGCAACATCCTGGCGCTGGCTCAAGACGTTGCTCTCCAGACAATAAGGGATAGTCAGGCCCCGATGTTGTCGTCCAGTGATATTTTGAGGAGTACGATACGAGATGGAGCTTCGAACGGTTCCAAAAAATCCGGAATTCTCTTCCATTATATACCCCTGCCGCATGCCACATTTGGCATGCCATGTGTGGCATCCGGGTCCATCGAACCATCCGATCATCCCACCATCGGACGCCTGGCATCTCTAGTGTGGAACCTCGGGCCATCGCATCACCCTATCGCCCAACTCCTCTGTCGTGTAGCCTCCCTATCCCCCTCATATACCATCAGCCATATTCACAACACTACCCATCTCTCTACTTATCTTACAACAAAACCACCCATAAATCTTGCAGTGCTTTTGGATTGAGTTCTTTTAACACGACAAATTGATCACAGTCGACGAAGTCGAAGCCATCCGGCGGCTCTCCTAACGCTTTATAAGGTTGCCCACCCGGTTTGGGTGAAACATCTTTTAGAAACTCACGGGTAAATTCCCTATACTTTTTAAGCAATGGCTTTCGTCTTTCTATTCCCTAAATTATGTGATCTACATAAATGAGCATCTAACCTTCCAATAGCTGTATGATGCAATGTACAGGAAAAAACGTCATATTATATTCAAATGTGTCGTCGTCCTGGCTGTTATCATTATCTGTTATCCCAGTCAATGGTCGCTTGTTCAGCAACCCCAAGTCAGCCGACAACCCCAACATTAACCCTAGAACCCTTCCAACCTACTCATATTCGGCCAGTAGATGTTTGGCAGCAAGATCCATGCTTGATTAATATTATATGTTAGCGGTAAAGCAAAAGCTGGCGTCGTTTAAAAGTTATGGCACTTCACTACTCGCCGATTTGAGTCCCGATTTGAGTGCCACGCTTAACCTAATCTATCCGCGCTTACCGTATTAAAAGCCGATTTGGGTCAGATCGTAGGGAGCCTATATAATAGGACGCCACAAATGTCCAACTACAGGACTATGACTATGACTTTCTGAGGACGAAATAACACTGTGTACGGTCACAATGCTAGGGGTAGTGATGCAGTGGCAGCCAAGGAGGGTTGAAGACATCAAGGAAGTGTGCGTCAAGTCTCCTCACGATTATAGCATCGCCACCGCAATTGATGACAGCTGCACAACTCATGATAAGTATTCATATTCGTTGCTCAATATTTGGGCAGATTAATTGTGGGCAACCGGGTTTTGGGCTGACGATAAAAAAAAGCTTGAGAACAAACTCGCTAAAGCTTGAAGGAAACAAGTCTCCAAGAGGGCATAATTTGAGAATATTTAGATAGGGATTTCTTCATGGACCTTCATTCTAGAAAGCTGACTATGGGATATCATGGGTGACTCTTATCAAATTCTACCAGATAGATGACAGTCATCTATCTAGTTTGGCTGCCAACCAAATCAAGCTGACATTCAAGGAATTCATTGACATAGGTTTTGAATTACTGTACTGTAGTCGCGAGTGCACCGACGTCCGCGTTGAACACTGTTGAAATTTCCCGTCAGCCACAAATGACGCTGAGAATAGGGCTCTAAAGCGACATTTCTTCTAGCATCACGTCGATCTGCCCGGGTACCAATCTTGCATTCCTTCCTTCCAGTCTGCTCAATGGATGTAACACTCCAGGTATGGAAGAAGAAATTCACAACTTGGTACGCCAAAAGATCTGCGAAGTGCTAACACTTTGCGGATTAAAAAATGGCAACAATGAGCAGCTCAAGGAAGAAATTGTTAATATTTCCAGAATTGGTAAGTAATCAACCAGCTATACTTTACTTCGTCGCTAATACTGGTGCACTTAATAATATCCGACTTGATGTAGGAATAAAGGGAGACTTAGAATCAAATGATTTTGTATTGGTACGCGTCCACAGGTCCAATCGCGTCAAATCTTCTGTTCAAAAACGAAAATTCGATAATCTGAAGGGTTTAACAATTCCTTGCAAGAGGAAACGGAAGTCGTCCAAGTCTGCCACATCTGCCAAAAAGGATACGACTATCAAATCACCGGCTGCTATCATTGAGTTCAGCGCCGATGTGGACACGACGGTCGGCACACACTCTGCAGTCGATGAGCACGGCACAGATGCGGCTGTAGAGCACGCAGCGGTCGACACAGTAGCTGCTGTCGATGGGCGAGGCATTGATGTGGCTGTAGAGGACACAACGTTTGATACCCCCTCTGAACATGTTAAATCGGTCTCAAATGGGGTTATGACGGACTCTTTGCAATCGTCGAGGCAAACGGACAACCCAAGCCCCGAATCATCCTCTACGACAGCAAATACCCATATAGGAGCGCAGCCAAGCCTACTACTCTCGTGCAAACTACCTACTACGGCGGATCTTTTATACCCCGAGCATGCAATTTATGTTGTAACCTCGGTGCTTCTGGAGTTGGTAAATCGACATGATAGGATTGGGCAGTTCGGCAACCGCACCGAAAGGGAAATGGTGACGAGCACGACAAGTAGTACCAAGATACGTGCGTTTACAAAACAGCTTGCTAGTTTGGAATATGAAGCTGCAGTTCATGCTATCTCGAAGAGAAACGCGAGGCATGCAGCTAACGGCATACAAATTGATAGTGATGAAAACGCATATTGGGAAATAATCTTGAAAGGTGTCAAAATCCTTGATCCCGCGACCTTGCCTAAGGAATCATATAAGGGACCCCTTGGTTGTTTTAGCGCTGCTGAGAAGGTCGCGACAGAAAACTTTATGAAACGCGCTGGCTTTGGAACGAGCCCGGAAAACCAGCGGCAGTGTCGCTGCTTCTGGAAAGCCTTGTTCGATATTCGGAAAGCAAGTGTCGAGATGATCACTTGTTACCGAACTGCTGAGTTTACCCAATACTGCAAAACATACCCGAGAAGGTCAGACATTTCTCTTGTTGACACTATTGTGTCCTGGGAAAAGGTTTACGGACCTCAAATCGACCAGCTTGAGAGCCGAGTGTTTGAATATCGCAAAGGAGATTTTTCGGGCAGATCCCGTCTAATGCAAAAGCATGTCGCCGGAAGACTTCAAGTTGCGGATTCATTATGGAATGATGCTTCCAATGAGTGGTGCTCTAATGACGAAAAGGCTGCTTTCAAGCTTGCGACGACAGTCAAAGCAACTTCGTCAAAGAGTCTAGCAAGCCTTTTCAATGATCGTGCTAACACCCACCAGCATTGGAATAAAGCTATCTTTATATCTTTTTGGCCACACGGCGACAAGCGCCTCGCTGTCAGTCCTATAATTCCAGTACTTCCAGGGGATTTCTTAGGCATCTACTCTGGAATCGTCCGATTTTCAGACATCGCGAGTAACTCGCATGCTATCCCTGGGCCTGAACCAAAACTTTGGTTAGACTACTCGCAGAATACTGGGACCCTTAACCAGATGCAAGTTTCGAAGCATAATGCTGACGCAAATGTACATCTACGCTGGGAGGCTGTCAATGAGCAGGATGAAACAGGCTCTTGTGAATCGTGGCGGGTCTTAGTTATAGCTAGCAAGGCTATCATTATCCTCCCCTTCGCGGTTGAGTACTCATCTTCGCCTTATCCTTCATCTTCTATATCACCCCCAATATTCTCATCTCCATCTCAGGATCCAGGCCATCTGCCCTAAGAAAGATTAGCATCGCTCCATGCCCCATGCTCCCAGATAGCCCGCATCTGGCGTAGCTGCTCCTTTTTGAATCGGACGCCAGTTAGACGGTGGCGTACGTCGACGGACATTCGGGAAGCACGGAAGACAAAGGCAAGGAAGCGCTTTAATAGTTGGCGATACTTTTTTGCGCTCGACTGTAATGCAACCAAGGTGAACGGTTTTGGGTAGCACGTCTGCGGCTTAGTGCTCCTGAGCCAGCAGAGAATCGTACGGCCGGTATGTCGCATAGTGTCCTCCCAACGATCAACCATATGATCTATAGCTACCATCAAGAGAGCAATCCTGGCCTCGTAAATCTTGCGGACTCACGGGTTCTAGATCCGCAGGGTTTGACCTTTGCCCAAGAACGTGATCTGTTCGCGGAGAGCTGCAAGGCATCTCGGTCAAACTCCGTAAAATATCACGGCGGAAACCCTGATAAATGATTTCCCATCGCGTCCGCTCCATCCACGGACGTGTTCCGGCTAGCATTGGTGGGGTCATATTTGTACTATGCGTCGGCTCCTGTTCTTCTGTCCTTTGGATTTCTCGTTGCTGTAATTACTGCATATGTTCGCCTACGCTCCATCCAGCAACCGGCTGAGTTATGCTCCCATTCTTCTCAACGGTCTAGTATTTCCGAGAGGAACCATGAATCCAAGTTTGCAGGTAGACTTCATCATAGTAAGGGTCCACCCTCTTGCGTGAGGCATTCCGACCGTTGAGGTGTTCCTTTGACGCGTGCCGAGAGTATTCCGTGTAGTTTATGGTTCGGTAGGGGCATGCGCGGCAAGCAAAGCCGTGTCATAATCCCGAAGCATACGGTGGACCTGCGAACCATCATCGCGCGGAGCAACATCAGCAGGATTGCGGAAGGGATATGGATGTCCGTGCTTAAGATAGCGAGTAAGGCCGTCCCGGAGCTCTTTTGAGATGTTGTGTTTATCACGGAGGTGGGAAGGAGCCTGAGACCTAGAGACGGAGAGTGCAAATCCGCACTCACCATGGCAACAAATCAGAATGCGCTCTGTGTCGTCAGCAAATAGCTGAAGCGCAGACAAGTCAAAGGCGCCAATAGAAGCCATTTCTGGTCCTATAGCAGGATTCTGGACCATGTTCTGCAATACTAATAGGAAAAAAAAATCTACGATACAACACTTGCCACAGTTCCAGCGCGTCCCTCGTGAGTGCACGTGCCATAAATAGGGGTTACGACGTAACACACATGGTTCTGGTGAAACCCTCATTAAAGCACAGACCAGTTTCGTCGGGTTATGTCGTAACACCTTCAACCCTTATGACCGTATACCCCTATTATATTTTCCTCTTCCATCGAAACTCTCCCATCGGAAAGAGCGCTAGACAGGGGTAGCTCTAGCCAATCAACATGTCGCAATTTTACTCTTCCTTCAAAAGAGGAGCCTCACATAAGTGGTAGGTGCCAGCAAACTCGACGATCTCCATCTCCTGATGAATTGCCAAAAATTCAAGGCCCCGCTGAATCTCGAGAGCTCGCTCTAGCGACTCGGCCGTCAAGCGCTTTAGCATATCAATGGTCACACCATAACTTTCTGCTGTCTCGGCCTTTTTCACGCCCCTATCGCGGGCAAGCTTCTTGCTGATGGCAACCGGTATGTGCCGCCAATCTTGAAGCGTGTCCCCAGAATCCCTATCTACACAACCGAACTTTTTTTTTCATTGCCCATCCCATGTATGCCCCAGAATGCTCCTATATAATTTTTCGTATCATAAAAAACACATTTCGTCAAAAAACATTCCGTCATATAACAATCGTGGTTCCCTGCCCCCACACGAAACCGTATAAAGAAACCCCAATCGCACACTCCAACAACCCGTGTCGTAGTAAACAGGTTGCTGCAATTGCCTACCAGTGTCGCTTGTGGGTACTTTTATGAGGGAAATATTACCCAATGAGAAGAACGTGTGCAATGTGTGCAATGTCTGCAATGAGTGCAATGAGTGCAATGAGTGTCTGCAATGAGTGCAATGAGTGCAATTTTATGAATATAAACTCGGGAAATTTGGCCAAAAGCTAAGCGTGTATCCATCAATATTATATTACTTTCTTGGTTGCAACAAGCCACTATGGAACTTGGCAACAGCGACAAGCGCATTCACATACCAGCCGAAACACTGTCCTTGATATTCTCTTATCAAAGCCTAGAAGATGTCAGAATAGCGCGACTAGTATGTACGACATTCTATTCTCTCGCGAGTTCGTACTTCCTCGATACGGCTATTGCAGGATCCCAAACAGCAACGATACAAAGAATTGAAGCTATTGCCAAACACGCTGTTTTGAGGACAACTGTCACAACTGTGGTATACTCGGTATGTTCACTAAGCGGTGAATATTCCACAGTCAGTGACTACTACAAAGATATGCGTATGCGTCATCGATACTCGGGGAAACAACTTCCTACGATTGAGCAGTGTGAGAGAC
Source organism: Pseudogymnoascus verrucosus (assembly GCF_001662655.1). Lineage (NCBI taxonomy): Eukaryota > Fungi > Ascomycota > Leotiomycetes > Thelebolales > Thelebolaceae > Pseudogymnoascus > Pseudogymnoascus verrucosus. The sequence goes on from NW_017263690.1 coordinate 286,781, forward strand.
ATTGGATCGAATATCAAAGGATATACAAAGACCAAGTAGAACTTCAGAAGGGTCAGGATAAATTTCGAATCCAGAATGCTTTGCGCCACATGCCGAATGTCAAACATTTAGTACTATCAGGTACTGCATGGAAACTGAGCTCTCATCCTTTAAATACGATGTGGTGTCAACCGGACTATACTATCATCGAACCTAATACCGACCCAGACAACGGGCCCCAGCAGTTCTCTCACGGATTCAACGTCATGTCTTCTGCATTGTTGTCCAGCAACATATGCCTATCATCACTTTCATGTACAAATCCGACATATACCAGCGACAGCTTCCGTTCATCATACTTCACTGAAAACTCACAAGGGCTGTTTCGCTCGTTGCGGAGGATTGTCTTATACCTCTCTGCGGATTTCGACCAAACCCCTCTGTCTGACAATAAAGTAGGACAGTGCATCTCCGTTGCAAGCAAGCTGGAAGCCCTAGAACTTGTATTCGAACCAGAGGGGCAGCGGCAGATTATGTTTCCTCGGATATTACTCGCTACATGGCCCGAACTCTATCACCTCAAGTTGGAAATCGATATTGACTACGGCGTATTTACTGATTTCTGCCAAAGACATGGGAATAGTTTACGCTCCTTGCACTTGGAGAATGTTCACTTGTTTGGAGGGACTTGGGAGATGCTATTGCAGGTAATGAAGGATTGTCTGCATCTCACCAAGGTCTGTCTTGGTACTCTTTCCGAAGATCCTCATCAAGATAGACTATGGGAACGACGAAATGGACTTGAAGAACAAGACTGGCAACGCCTTTCAGAAGCTGAAGAGTATCTGCTTTGTGGAGGCGAAAACCCTTTCAGAAATAACACGTTTCAACTGGTGTCCCTTTAAGTTGGGAGAAGAATTGGGAATGATTTCCGCGTATTCTGTTAGAATCCGGCCATTAGGATAGGGGCATTACACCTCTGGGATACATCGTCTTGCATATCATATCAATTTATTCTACTATTTATCCCAGCCGCGCTCTACATAGTTTAATTATCTATAACCCAGTCTTCTAACTCCTGCCCTTTTCCAAACGCCTCGAGCCAATGATCAAGCTGGTTAAATACTTGAACCAAAATACTTGCCCTAAGATAGCGCCAGCTAGCTCTTCGAGAAAACCATTCTAGCATCATCGCAGTCACTTGCTCGACATCTTCCTCACCGAATGCTGCGTTTCTCACCCATATACCTTTACTCTGCATCCATTTATACATCTTCTCAACAACGACATCAGGGCCCACCACCATTATAGCCGCCACAGCCTCATTAACAACCCCTTTGTCAGCCTCAACCCAAGCACTCTTGTCAGCACTCCTGTCCAGGAACCTATGTACCCCCTCAGTAATACCCTATTCAACTATCACCCAGCCTTCATCTCTACCCTCCCCATCTAACTCACTCCTGTCCTCCAAATCGCTCCCCACCCAACACATCTCCTCATAATTCCCCCAACAACACTCTTTCCCATAACCCACATTATCTTCTGACTTGGCCTCCACCTCCTCCATCTTCTCCACTAATTTCTCTTCCGCCCGCCTCCCCTTCTCCTCACTATCCTCCACCTCCCAATACTCCTCTTCTTCCCCGTCTAACCTACCACCCCACGACTGCATCCTAACTCTCTTCCATAGCCTCCCCTCCAGCAGTGCCCGTACCGAGCGGTGGATGAGAAAGCATAGTGGAGATGAGCATCAATGGAAGAGCAAAGAGAAAGGAGGCTGAACCAGCCAAGAAGGCCCATGGCGGAGGGAGCCCATTGCCAACAATTTTTAAAGCAGGGGCTTAAAGTCACGGTATTTCGAGGTCCAACCCGTCGAGACAGGGCCATGTCCCTGTCTTCACGTCCCACCCACTCTTCGTATGATTTGAACAGGGAATCAGAAGGAGACAGGGCCAGTGTGAGCGCTGATGAAGAGATGTTAGACTTGAACGAAGAATCAGAAACAGACTGGGCCAATGCGAGCCGATGAAGAGTTATCACTAAGTGAGCCCGGGATTGACTTTGACCACTACGAGTCCGATTGGTTTATTTTACGGACGAAGCTGTGGAAGGTTCTTGGCTACGCGGTCATCGATGATAAGATCGAAATATGTTGCACAAGAAGCTAGAAGTCGAGACAATTGGCTGGCCTGTAGTACCTTTAATGGTGTTTTCCGACCGAGACGCGCACTCCTCAACCGCTAAACGTCGCCAATAACTGGAGGCATAGTGGGGTTATAATGCTGGTAGAGACAGGAATCAGATTCACGAGCATTTATATATTATGCTATCTCCGTTGCTACATTTAAGTCCCTTTGTGCTTCCTAGAGAACCCATTTCATCCGAGAGTAGGCCTCTGTTAACTGCCACCAAGCAGTAAATGTTCCTGAAACTTTGGTTACAATCTGTTCCCAATCTGATCGTAATTATCTCACCTTCAATAGGCCCCAGCTCAGCAAACCCCAATGCCCCAAGTAGCCATATCATCAAAATAGCCAGAGAAGCCATGTGATTAAGTTTCAAGTAAGGACTTTGAAATGCTGCGGATAGTGCTTTCTCGGGTTTTGGGGGTCATATACCAAACGCCTGAATTGAACCGTAAGTTTGCGTGGTCTTATCATCACTAATCCAGCCCCTGACGTCATCTCTATCCTGATAACTCATGCCTTAAGACCAATTGTGCTTCAACCTTCAACACCCCCACCGAAGTAGATACACACTCAATTTTAGATAAAACTACCGCTCCCAGCTTGTCCAGCTTGCATAACTTAACGTGAGAGTATGTCGCAGCCCGAGAAAGTGAGTTTCTATTTCGAACTTTGCAAACTTAAAAAGCAAGTCTACTATCTGACGAAGCACTCATATCACAGCTATACGTTTGTGAGCACCGGCTCTGCCAAGATGATCAATATCTCCGCGGTCTCAATGAAGTAATTGAGCACCTCCGTAAGAAACATAAGCTATCATTTATAAGACGGCCACATAGGCCGGGGGATCCAGACAGTCACAGGCATGTTTGGTATTGCTTCGATTGCGGGACTAAGACGGGCAAAGACCACAAAAGTTTTCGATCTGGTGGAGATATGTGGAAACATCTCAATCGCTGTCACAACTACGATTATGAGCTCGATAAAATCAAACTTGAGCTATGAGAATGGTAGGGTAGATTTGATATCGGAGGTGTCATTCGACTCCCTGTGCAAGGGCCTTGGGATATCTTCTTCGGTGGACAGGTTGCAGGAAATTGGTGGTGAAGGTATGCATAGGGCTTCGGAACCCGACTTGCAAATTCTATCAACTTCTCGAATACTATACTTCGCGGTCTTCTGCTACTGAGTGTCTTCTCGCGCTGTTGGACATCACGTGGAGCGAGGCAATTGAATCTGCGACTGGGACACGACGACAATTATGGATAGGATAGGATAGGATTCTTTGCTATTTCAAACTATATTATGGAAATTTTGAATTTAATCGATATATTTGGGGCTAAAGTACATTAGATGAGTATTTCTTATTTTATTTGCAACTTCTGTTAGTTATAACGTATTTCACATGCGAGTGGCCACCCCAAGCGAGTGGCCACAGAAAACGCGAAAACGCGTAGACTAAGAATAAACATATTGTATTGCAACAATGCAAGCTCAAAGCGCTTCAAAAGAAGATAGAACACTTTCAGCTATCGAGGCTATTAAACAAGGCTACATTCAGAATGTTAAGAGTGCTGCAGAAACGTACGATATCCCTCGAACAACACTACGGCGACGAATTCAAGGAACGACTTCTCGACGCGACTGTACCCCTAACTCACGTAAGTTGACTCCGTACGAAGAGTCAGCTCTCGTTCGGTATATCCTAGACCTAGATTCGCGTGGATTCCCACCCCGGCCACAAGCTGTGCAAGAAATGGCAGACCTTCTACTCTCTGAACGAGGCAAGAGCTCTGTTGGGAAGAACTGGACTACCAACTTCATAAAGCGTCGTACGGAAATTAAAGCAAAGTTTAGTCGGAAATATAATTATAAACGAGCAAAATGTGAAGATCCTAAGATAATTCAAGAGTGGTTTTCTCTCGTACGAAACATAGTTGCGAAATATGGTATCTTAGAGCAGGACATCTACAACTTTGATGAAGCAGGCTTTACAATGGGAGTTATTGCTACTACGAAGGTAGTCACAAGCTCAGAAGTAAAGAGTCGTCCAAAGACTATACAGCCAGGAAATAGGGAATGGGTGTCAATTATCCAAGGTGTTAATTCGTACGGATGGGCGCTCCCACCGTTCATTATTTTCAAGGCGAAGAATCACCTCTCTGCTTGGTATAAGGACTCAGGATTACCAGACGATTGGGTGATTACACTAAGTGAGAATGGGTGGACTTCAAATTCAATTAGGTACGAGTGGATTCAACACTTCGATTAGCATACAAGCACTCGTATGATCGGAACCTATCGCCTTCTTATTCTTGACGGGCATAAGAGCCACCTCTCTGCTCAATTTCAACACTACTGTACAGAACGGAAGATAATCACCCTCTGCATGCCACCACACTCCTCGCATATTCTTCAGCCACTTGACGTTAGCTGCTTTGCTCTACTAAAGCTTTCGTACGGACGTTAGATTGAAACCTTCGTACGGAACCGACTAAATCATATTACAAAGCTTGAGTTTCTCTCTGCATTTAAAGAAGCATTCAAAGCTGCATTTACAGAGCAGAACATTAAGAGTGGGTTCCAAGCTACAGGACTAGTTCCGTACGAGCCGCAGAATGTTCTCTCTCACTTGAATCTACACTTGAGAACTCCGACTCCTCCTATAGTTGAGAGTAGCAATTGGACTTCAAAGACTCCCCAAACCATAAGGGAGCTTGATTTTCAAACAGAGCATATTAAGAACCGTGTCGTACGACATCAGAATAGCTCTCCTACCTCAATTAATGATGCTATTAGCTGCCTTGTTAAGGGGGCTCAAGTTATGATGCATTCTGCTATTCTACTTAAGGCAGAAGTTAAGGCTCTACAAGCAGCAAATGAACAGAAAAAGAGGAGGGAAAGGAAGCAGAAGAGGCGTATAATACAAGGGGGTAGTCTCTCTGTACGAGAGGGAGAGGATATCCTTCAGAGTGCTGAGGTTGAAGCTCAAGTCCGTACGGAGGTGGCAAGTGAGAGTAGTCGGCGGGTGGGTTCTACAGGCCGACAGAAGCGCTGTGGCCGATGTGAGAAAATAGGTCATAATACCCGTACGTGCGAGAGGCGCCAGGAATCAATTACGATCGAATAAGGGTCGTTATGTAGTGTGGTGGTGTAGTAGTAGGTGGTAATAGTCAATTTTAGTGTTTCTGTGTGGCCACTCGCTTGGGGTGGCCACTCGCATGTGAAATACGTTATTTATTTTAATCTTCAGAGATATGAATAATATTTGCAACTCTTAAGAGAAATCCTAGGAGTTTTATTAGAAACCTTCTGATTTGTAGTTGACCTTCAAATCATCTATGTTCTCTAGCCAATCCCAGGCAAAAATCTGACATTATCCATAATAATCAATACCAGAGCATTTCTTCGGTAATTTTGCAACACGGAGAATTGTGCCACGTGTATGTACACGTGACGGTGATCGGTGATCGGTGATCGGCTTTTAAATCAGTCTTCAACCTGCGTTGTTTGAACACAGAATAACCCGCCTGAGTCGCGCCCCGGCAACGTCTATCATTATTATTCTATATATAAATTTTGGATGAAACTGGAAATTGTGTGCTCCATCCGTTTCATTCCGCGTTTGCAAAGGCACTGTCGCTCCTCGTCGTGCGAGGCTGGGCCTCTCTGGATCCTTCCCAGTGCATGGCCCCTCTTGATGCTCCAGATCGTGTTTGCAGAACCGACCTCGACCTGTACTTGGAGAGGCCACTCGCCAATAGGTGGAGTGGCCTTGCTATAGGGCTGCGAGGGTGTAATAAATGCCTAGAATACAGCAGTGCGCTGGCAAGAGCTGCCGCATCTTAGTACATTGGAACGCATTGGTGGTGTGCGTATGCGTCGTACTTCAACTCGTCCCCCATTTGAGCAGGAGAGCTGCGACGTTTCCTCTCGCATTCCTGTATTAGGAAACATGCAGATGCAAACACAAGCACATCAAGACAGTTTGGCCGATCCCTTATAACTATTTGTATACATTGATAACAGCACGGACCATCTAATCCAAGAAAAAAAAATCACGAGGCAGGCAAGCGGTAGATCTACACCTAGGCTTCCGTACGATTTCTTACTCGGTAAAGATCTCTGCCAAGTTGCTTATAGGCATAGTTGGTATACTTGTATGCAGAGAGAAGTAACATCAATGTCGTATATAGAGCGGAGAACCCGCTACCTCGCAAGGTTACCCCGGTGAGACTAAACTATGCCCGGCCATCAAACGGAATGGGCCGTGAGCCACGCTCAGGACATGGATTAACGTCATTGATGTTTCTTATTGCCGTGTCCACGTATAGCCTTAAGCTAATTAAAGTATGACTGGAGTCGTCGCATTCATGTGCACGCTCGGTTCCTCCACGTGCCTCGAAGGGTGGACCTTTTGTCGGTGGAATTGCAACATCGCTGGGTTTTGCCAACACACATCCGGCAAATTGATCGACGAACGGTCGCCTCTCTTTTTGTGTCCTAACTCAAGCGCATCATTTAATTGTCTATCCAGCCTTTGACAGAGTCCTTGTCCCACGGAACGCATTCGGCCGCAGCAGCCACAGAGACATCTTGTGAAGGGGTGGTATACTTCTAGGTCAGCACACAACGCTGGTCAAGGCTCCCAATCGCTGCTAATGTTCGCGTCCGGTGGGTCTCTGGCGGCCTCTACATTTTTGTGTTCTTGGGTATGGTTTGAGTCGGGACAGCAGCATGAGCTCGTCGAGTTCGTCTAAGCATGCCAGCCTGGCCATTATTAATTGCCCGGGTCAATTCCTATCCCGATCCTGGGCTTGTCGGCTCAACCCCAATACACTGCGCGTTCTATCGAACGATGTGTTGGTGCAGGGATTGCGGAAACCAGCCTTACAACGATACGCAGGGCGTATGATAATAAGGGTAGTTGAATGGTAGTTGGCGGTAGATGACGTGATGCGGCCCATCAATGAAGCAAAGGGCGCTAAGGGGGGAGCTTATTGCAACGTCAAGGGCATGCATTGCAAGGCCAAGCCACGTAAACCTATCTAAATGCGCACAAAATGAGTGGCGAAAGTACACATTACTAGATCCAATTAATTGGGAACTTATTGGCGATGCTTAAACTCACTCGAGGGTGGCAAAGATGGGAAGAAACGTTTGTTGGGTTGGTAAGATTGTTTGAGCTTACTCGAAAGTGAACAAAAGTTAAATGAGGATCTATGAGGAGGTTGCTAGAGGGAAAGTACTGATCGTGCTACCCGATATATATATACCCTGACCCCTTACCAACATGAGCAAGGCTCTGGTGTTACGATATATTGAATTTCAAACGAGTTGGTCATATGATCTTGAAGGGTTGCTCTCCTTATTTGCTTCCTTGGCCGCATCAACGGCAACGCTAGGAAGGTTGGACAACGCTAATATAATACTGACCGGGCAACGCCCCCAAAGTAACTGCCAGCCTATCAACGGGACGCTACCGACTATCGCGGATGTTGATTGCATCATGACCATGGAAGTTTATCCTAATAAGGTGGAACGCCTTGCTTTGCTCCTATTTGATGCACACTTGGAGACGCACGGTGAGGTGCGTCTCCAAGCACCCGATGGATCCCCATCAAATGGTACGTAGTTCTAATAATAAATTACAAGATCCGGCTTACTGGAGTCGCTTCCGCACAGCTGGCCACGGGGCTCGACCATAAGTAAGAACCCGATCACATTAGCAGTATCTCGTACGCCGTGGCGGTCAACCTGAACTGCCTCGATGCTGACGGCCACAGAAGTCAGCGGTTTGCCAGGTTGCTGACCGCAATATAGTGTAGGGGGAGTGTGTGTCATCACGATCAACGTCGGGGATGACATCTTACCCGTTGGCCTCCAACTTGCGTATGGGAACCTGACGTCGCCAGGGCCACCCGGTTCTTCCAGGATCATGTCTTCGCGGTGATGAAGGACAACATGAGCTTCCAGAACGACGGGGCGGAGGTTCTGTCGTAAGACTACGCGTATAGCATTATTAAGCGGTCGATACGGTATCATCCCGTGGATCACCTGGTGACGCAGGGGATTGCCACGGCGGCGCTGACGCTGCCCGAGTCGGCAGCTAAGGGGTCCGCGCGCGTACGGGCAATACATCAACGTCTCCTCCGGCGAATGCAGGGCTCCGCCACGCCGGATGACCGGGACGTCAGCGCATCCACCACGTGGTGGAGGGGAGCGAGTTTGCCTTCCGCATGGAGCAGGTCATTAGCCTTGACGTGACGCGGCTGACAGCGTCTCGGCGCAACCTGCGAACAATCCTGCGACCAATCTTCCAACTGGTGCGGTGTTATCTGCAAGAAACATCACACTACTCGCATCTGCTGCGGTGGTTCCGGCCGACGGTGTTTCCGCAGATCTTGGGGTCGTTCGCGCGGGTATTCGAGCTGGGTCTGGACGAGATGCTCCGTCGATTCCAGACGCAGAGGTCCTAGGGGCTAGGCGTGGCACTGTTAGAGGGCGTTGCGGCTCTCGATCGGTTAGGTCACTATTGTTTCACGGGATCGTCGAAGGCGCTCGCGAGCTCGGTGCTGGGGCCTCTGAAGACGATGGAGAGCCTGATGAAGGGAGGGTGGCCTTACCTTGATCCGCAGCTGCTTGACCTCCGTTAGGGCGAGGGTCGTTTCGACAGCATACGATGGCCTCGGACGAAAAAAGGGCGACCTATCTTCCTGCGCGTGGCATCTCTCAGCTTCCACTACAGACCGGAGGTGGGGGCGAGCCGGCACAGCCTTATCTGGTTCCGAGACCTAGGGGCCAAATCAATCGGCGGCCCGGATGGGGCGGGAAAATTCCTGGAGGAGGTGTTCTGCGACCTGTGGCAGGCAGAGATGGTAGCGTTTGTCAGTCATCAGGTTCGACGGCAGTGGTCTGGAGCGACGGCAACGACAACAGACTCTGGTGGAGACGTGGAAGGAGTCGGAGCATCCGTTCTCGTGGAGCACCTTCGAGCTATCTGGCGACTGACGGCCCGTGACGCTATGACAACAGGGGCGTCGACGGTTATCCCTAAGTCGCGGCAAGACTTTGCGCGGGAGATGTACCAGGGGTGCGTGGGCAAGCACGGGCCGACTCGACAGGGGCTCTCATCGCTGCACTCGACGTGGTTCGCGGTTCTTCAAGCGGCGCTCACGTTCACACCAGTGGACAGGGTGTCTGAGGAGCAGTGGCGCAGCGAGATCGGGGCGGCGATGCTGTCGCAGCAGGTCGAATGCATGCCTGGGTCACATCGTGCGCGGATCACGCAACGCCCTGCCTGATAATTGACACTATGCGGAGCCAGATTTGGAGTCTCGAGCATTTTCACGTGATCCGGTCTCGTCTGAGACCTCCCTCTTAGTGATGTACACGACTGCGGCTCCATCTACTATCTGCAGAGCAGCAGCAAATATGTCCTTTGCCTTCGCCATCTTGTCGTCTCCAGTCCTGGGGGTAGAGAGTTACTGCACTGTTCTGCAATTTTAGAAGGGAAGCATATTTAGAAGTTATGAATCAATATATTCTTTAGCACATAATTGTAACTCTCCGTGATTGATCGGCATTTTATATATCATGTGATACCTTGAGGCTGCCTACGTGCTCGATATAACAGGATTTTCCTTTACTTTGGCTGAGCGAGATCCTAGCTTTACCTAACTGGTGCAGTCTCTCAAAACTCAGGCACTAGTCGATTTAGGTGGTGTTTAGGCCATGTATATGCCATGGGGTAAGGCGACGCGACTTTACGCGTCAAAATGCAATCTGAAGTATGATGTCTCAGGCACTCGCAGCCATATAGAATTTGAATCGGCGATGGCATAACTCAAATACCGCTCCTGTCTTAGATGTAAGAGTCAGTGTGGTGCCACGACTCTCAACTGAGTCTGTAGAGCGGCCTACTTATATACGCAGGCTCATTAGCGGGTTTACTCTATCAAGATAAATAGCGGTGTGCCTACTGAAGTTTGCGCTACACATATCACGCAACCTCCAATAACCTCAGAGCAAAGCCTTACAGAGTTACTCTACGAATCCCATAAACGACGCTAAAATCTATCAAATATGTCCGCCCAAAACGAAAGAGTCCAAGCCAGCTGCAAAATCATTTGGGGCGAGGCAGACTACGACTTCGATCTTGAGACAGACGATTGGGTGACATATGCTTATGTCGTCAGGAAGGACTTTGGATCACGCTTTGGACCACCATTGACAATGACTGGAATTTGCAACTCAGAGACGCATGCTTGGGAAGAGCTAGAAAGGATGCTAAGTGTATGGGCTAAGCAGGTGCAAAGTGGAAAGCCGATGACAAAGTCTCAGTCGATAGAGATATTCGGGGGACCAAATGGGCGGAACAGTTACATTTTGGGCAAGTTTATTGATGAGGCAGAGAGAAGAGGAATCAATCATTAAAACGGCATAAACATTGGTTTTTAATAGCACATGCCGCATTATCAATAGAATATTCTGTCACTAGGGCTTTTGTTGGTACAGTACTATGTGATCAATGGTATATATTATTTCAGCTTATAACTCGAAATGTGGGATGAGAGTTGTATTTATGAGAATCCCCATTGTATACTGAGAGTCAGTGCACCTGTAACAAGCACGACATATTTATAACCATCATAGCTGCCGGCGATACGATATCCTCTATCCCATTTACACACCCATACATTTACACATCCATATGCCGTTGGTGGCGAGCTGAACTGCTGTTGCATTCTATCACAAAGGATCTACCCAATATCGCCTACTTGATAATCGAGATACGAACGGCCCCGGGGGTAGCATAAAATTCACCAGGCTCCACGCCAGTGGCCCAAAATATTCTGATGAGAGGGTTGAAAGAGCCTCTGGCTGTAACGATGGCATGTTGTATGCCCCGAAATCCATCCCAATTAAAGAGTGGGACGACGCAGGTATAGAGGCGGCTAAACGCACCATTTTACAAGAAGCACAAGTTCTCGTCGCCGCTCGCCATGGCCACGTTGTGAAAGTTATCGAGAAATATTTCCCTAACGACGAGCATTATACTCTCTCGATATTCCCAACCCGATTGATATCCGTTGTCGTCCCGACGGCTCGCTGGCCCACCTATCTCGGCGTCGGTAGCTCTCCTCAAGTCCTCACCATCAACCGCGCCATGAAAGCAGCGAACATGCAGCTCCAGCGCTTCAATCTCGAGGACAGCTTGGTTATTTACGTACGAGAAGCAGATGGTAGATGGATCCCATAAGAATGTTTATGTGAGTGCGTTGATCAAAGGTAGCGGGCGTTTCGACTGGAAGGGTCCGTTGATTGTTCATGGTCAGCCGGGGACGGCGTTGGAGCCTTTTATACACCGAGATATTGTCCCAACGGATCTCCGCCTCGCGGTTGATTACTTGAGGTCATACGATGGATTACAAGTTCATCCTTTCGAACCAACTTCTGCATAACACTCAACAAGCAATTTGACCATAACGGAGTCAGTATCAAAGTGTGGAGCGTGCTTGGAGCAAATAATGGATGATGAGATACATCTCGGCCACAGCTCGGGAATGTGTTAGGAATGAGCACAAGAAGTTTGAAAAATTACCATTTTTATCTTAAATCGTAAGGCCAGAAAGACTCTCCAGACCTGTTTCATCAACGAGTGCTCGTATACTTGCTATAACAACCTCTTCGGATGATTCATTTATGAAACCCCAAAATAAAATGCCTGGCTTGAGCAATAGCTCGATCAATGGCGAAAGAAGATCTTCTTGTGGCCCAGCTAGAACCTTCCCAAACTCGACCATCCTCTGACAGATATCTTCTAGCTCAATAGGCTGTTGGTATTCCTGTATCCATTTACGATACACTCCAAGGGTGCGAGCCCTCACAAAGCACCGCTTTGAAAGGATATTTGCAGGCGACAGATATAGTTTATCCCACGCAACCCACCTCACCAATCCATCATCAGAAATTTTACCCACTGATACATACTCGTCGCAATTCCGCGCCCATTGTTGGAGACCTTGTTCAATGAGAGAGTCCTTACCTTCGCCTGCGAGAAACTTGAGAACATCCGAGACTCGGAAAATGATTGTGCCCGAATTCTGCTGCAGCTTCTTAACGTCGAATATAGCAAGGCCAACTTCATCCTGACCTCTATGTATCCATTTCTGCCCTGCTGTGTGAATTGTCCATTCGAGTATTGGACTCATTGACACGAAATATGTCTCACTCTTTGCTTTCCTTGTCTTGCCCAGATGTTCGGCCAAATCCTCTACGAATTTATCGATGGAGTGAGTGCGCCTGAACCCGAGGTCGAAAGGCACATCCAGGTCCGGGACAAATGTAGGCTGGCTCGTAGCCGCGTGCTTGTGTGCACGGAAGAGAAAATTAGGATCGGAGGGAGTTGTCCTAATAGTATCGAGAACTGCAAATTCATGTCAGCTCAGCCTTGGAAAGGCATAGTGTAGTAGACGAACACTTAGCCCATGTGAGCACATTCCTTATTCCTTCCACTGCAGTGCGAAGATCCGTCTCCTGCCCTCGCGAACTGATATCTGTCAGAACAGACTCACAAGCGCCAGTGAAGGTAGAGAGCGTCTCTATTGTGGTCTTCAAATCATTGAGGGTATTCGTGCGCGGCGCTTCCGAAAGTTGATCTTGGACTAGACGGTATAACTCATTTGATATTGATAGACGGTCGCGAAACACTGTTCGTGGTACTGCCATGCTTTGATGCAGAGTTAGGATAGATTCACGATATGATGCTGTTTTATGCTCAAGGCTGTGGCGGAGGCGGGGTCAGCAAGGAGATAGTGTGGGGGTGATTGCTACGCGTGACTTTCGATCATCAAATGTGTTGGACTCCGTGCTTGGTGCCCAGAGGCATTGTTGCGCCATGACTGCTGCCACAAGCGCCACACCACGGGGGTTGGCGAGCCTTCTTTCTAGTAAGCTCTACCTTACCACTTATGCGGGGCGGCCCTTCCGGAGAGAGGGCAGCGGCTGCGCGGCGCCCGTAATCCCTGCTAGCGTGGATTGCGGTCAAAGGGCAACGGTAAGAGGGCAGGGCAGCATCGTAAAACGGGCTCAATAACCATATAGCCATAGAATCAAATCATTAAAGGTCCTGTGGTAAAATTAGAGAGAGTGTGTTCTCATATAATCCGACTCATAGAGCTGTGGTGTGTCATACTTGTCACTCCTGTGTCATTCCTGGGCCTACGAGCCAGGAGCGACACCTCCGGGCTGAACCACACCGACTCTTGGGAAGTGTGCTGAAGACCACTGTGCAGCAGCTGAGCAGTTACGATTTGAGAACAGTCGAAAAGTTTAAAGCGCATAAACCTCGGCCGGAGGACAAGTGCGAGAAAATCCAGCAACTCACCAGCTATGGTGGGTCTCGCTGTCTGCACCCACAGTGCGACTATGCCACCCGTCGCCCTCGAAAAATGGGAGAGCATTGGGCTTCAGCTCATAATAGAAAGGCGACTGAAAATAGTGGTACTCCGTTATGGGAGAGTGTACACTGCAGACGTATTTACAAGTCCTGGGAGAATTGATTATTTTGTTGTGATTGATAATAAAAATGAGAAAAATTTAATCACATTGGAATTATCAGCACCATTGAAAAAAGAAGAGGAGGCTCTGTTCATGAAGTTAGAGGAGGACTACCAAGACGTCAAGGGGGATATTGAAGAGCAAGCCAATTGTCCATGACTATGCGGACTCTAGGTCCGAGAGAGTCCCTTAGCTTGAGCGAGTGGAATTCCCATCGCACACGGCCAAGTTAAAGGAGGAAGAGATCTGGTGCTCGTACAAGCTGCTATCAAATCAAGAGGTTGATGGGGGTGCTAAGGGTGCTACAGATCCTCACCTAGTTCGCATTCTGGCTGCCGCTGAGGCTATGTTGAGAGATGCCTACAGGCCATGTAGTGACACTTCGCCAGACCGGAAGATGACGCAGCAGCGGGCCAATATTCTGAACGAATTCCATGCTGGGGCGTCAGGGAAAGCAGATGGTTCCGGCATTTCAAGAACCCGTCGACCCTAGTCACGTATTTACTACTATGAAGCAGCTCCTAGTGTACTACTACCGCGTGGTGCATTGCGAGGGCGGCCATTTCACATGGGCTAAGCCAGACCAAGTGCCGCCTAGGGATATCATCCGGCCGACGAAAACACAGACTCAAGCTATAGACGAGATAATGGCAGCCTTGGCTGTTGAGGATGAAGCAGAGGCTGAGCTGGCTCTCAAGCATGCAATTCGGCGACTATATCTAGCCATGATTTGCCACACGGTTAGCAGCGTGCCGTTCAAATCACCCGTCTTAAGTTTCTGCGCTATGTTGGGCAGGAAAGTCCGTGGGAAAGGCCGGGAATTGTGGGAGGAGCCGGGGAATTTTAACAGCCATCTGTCCGCTCTAACTTAGGTTGCCTAGCTTGTGATCTTCGACTATGCTTGCTTCCACAAGCAGGATGATGAAGATCAAATCCCTGTCTTCCTTGCCAGAATGTGCAAGAAGTTCTTCCAGCAGCTGGCCGAGACACCATTTGGGCACATTTTGCAGTGGCGGCTCTATCTGTTTAAGGTTTAGAAGGCTGCAATTGCAAAGCACCAGGCTCGGTGGTCTCTGGACGGGCAGACCGTGGAATACCGTGGGGTAGAGCTATAGATGACGCAGATATTACATCTGGTTCTGTCCGAGTATCAGAAAGCCCACTCCCTGCTTTGGGATGAGCTATTATTTGGGGGCAAGGGCCTGATTCCCATGGAATCGTGGAGGCTAAAGGATGACCTAGATATGGAGGAGTTTGGGGGGTCATGGCTCTCTCATCCCAGCAACTCCGAATTCCTCGATGGCGCTAAGCTTGCTCTCTTCAGACGGATCCAGGGAAATCCCCAGTTGCGGGCTATGTTCTTGACCACGGCTGCAGACGGAAGTGTGGCCTTGTGTCCGAAGGCTATGAAGATCTACGAGGCACATGCTCAGGACTTCCTAGGGTCAGGGTTGATACTCTGCCACGTCCCACTAGGCCCGCCACTACGAGTATCCGAGTTGCTGTCAGTAATGTGGCGTAATACTGCCCAGCAGCGCCATATGTTAATGTAGGAGAAGCTAGTTATGATATATGTCCAGTATCACAAAGGCCAGCAGCAGTCGGGTGTTTATAAGGACAATATTCGGTTCCTCCCAAAGGCAATTGGGGATTTGTTGCTCATGTACATCGCATATGTCATTCCCCTACGGCAGATGTTTCTACGGCAGCAGACTCCAGGTGCTCTCATTTCCCCGTATCTCTGGTCAAAATTGGACGGGACGGTATGGGCTGATGACACGCTCGCGGCTTGCTTAGCTAAGGCCTGTACTCGTGCGCAGGTTCCGTGGTTCAAGACGGCACAATGGCGGCAGTTTGCAGCATCGATAATGTAGTGAAGCCTGATGCATCATCTGAATCATGAGATATCGCTTCAGATGATGCATCAGGCTTTGACTACCACGCTAAACCTAATCCAAATGCGCTTACCGCATTTGGACGCATTTTTGAGTCAAATCATCGTCCTCCTCATGTAGAGGGGTAGAATAAAACCACCTATGAATTTTGTAATGCTTTTAGATTATGTCCTTTAATACTATAATTGTATTACAGTCGTTACACTAGAATCCTATTATTAGTTCCCCTAGCGCTTTAAATGGTGGTCCTCCTGATTTAGGCAATGGAATATTTTTTAGGTTGTATAATATAAATTCCCCATACTTTTTAAGCAGTGGTCTTTGTCTTTCTATACCTAAATTATACACCTTACATAGATAATAATTAAAACCTTAGATAGCTATATAATGCAGTTTACATAGTAAAACCCTATACTCTTCATTATATTTAAATGTGTCGTTATCTTAGACGTTAATGTTGTTGACCCTACTATCCCATTTAATAGTTGCTTATTAAGTAACCCTAAGTTAGCTAATAACCACAACTTTAACCCTAGACCCCCTCTAACTTACCTATATTTAGCTAGTTAGACATTTAGTAGCAAGATCTATGTTTAATTAGCACTGTGCCTTAGCAGCAAAGCAAAATCTGTTGTTAATTTAAAGTTAAGACACTTCACGCATAGCTGATTTAACTCCTAATCTAACAGCTATGCTAAACCTAATCAAACTACACTAACTGCATTCAGACGCCTATTTAAGTCAAATCGCCTTCCTCCTTATATATAGGTGGTTTAATTAAAGATCTAAAGCTATAGAAGGAAGAAGAAGGGAAGTGGGCAAAGCCTAGAGGTCTGGCTTATAGCTATAGGCCTAAAACAGGTGCTGTTATAGGTGGTGTTTCACTACACCCCCTTACGTGTGGTCCGTTAGGACCTGTTATGGTCTGTGCAGAACTGTATTCACGTGGCATTAAGTGCATGCCCGTGACATAGCCTGCTTCTTAATGTCGCCCTTAACATCTTAGTAGTCGTTTTCCAGCTTTATAAAAAGATCCTTCTCTTCTTCCTTTAATGGTGTTGCTGAATCTAAGGTAATTAATTTTTTGTCATTTTTATTATCAACCACAACAAAATAATCAATTCTCCTAGGGCTTGTAAAATATGTCTGTAGCATACACTCTTCCTACAGCGGGTTATCTTCACTATGCCCTGTCGCTTTTTTATTATGAGCGGAAGCGCAATGCTCTCTCCTTTTCTAAGGGTGACAGGTGGCATAGTCACACCCTGGCTCTTGACAGCAGGACCCGCTATAGCTGGTGAGTTGCTAGACTAGCTCGCACTTGTCCTCTAGCTGAGGCTTATGCGCTCTAAGCTCTTTAATTGTTCTTAGGTTATAACTGCTAAGAAGCTAGATGGTGGTTTTTAGCGCATTTCCCAAGAGTTGGTGTGGTTCAGCTCGGAGGTGTCGCTCTTGACTCGTCAGCCTAGGGAGTATACAAGAATGACAAACATGACACACTACAACTTGGTGCGTTAGATTGTATGAGAACATGAAAGGGTTTATTAGCTAGGTAGCCTTCAATAAATTGATCTATATGGGAGTATATTTACTATTTTACTAAGTTTGTCTAATTACACTCTTACCGTTGCACTCTTACCAGAAATGGCGCTAAGCAGGGGTATCACGAGCCAATCACG